>NC_142797.1:86023187-86342893 GCF_049724085.1 Artemia sp. Qi Xiang Cuo
TGGGGGTCTGGGTGGGTCTTTGGGGGCGCCGGTGGCTCTTTGGGAGCCCGGGGGACCTTTGAGGACCGGGGGGAGGGCCTTTGGGGTCCGGGTGCCCTTTGGGGGTCCGGGGGGCCCTTTGAGGACCAGAGGAAGGCCTTTGAGGGTCTGAGGAGAGCGTTTGGCGGGCTGGGGCTCTATGGGAGCTTGGGGGACCTTTGAGTACCGGGGGCTTCCTTCGGGGTTGTGGTGGGGGATCGGAACCCTTTGGGGTTGGGGTAGAGGACCTCACAACACTGTTCAAATGGAACTTGTGTATTATAACGACCACAGAGTTTCACCCTCAAATTCTCTTCTAAAACCTTTCCTAAAATCTTCTTTCAAAATGTCTCTAACTGTTTCGCCGAAATAATCCCATAAAATGGATAAAACGGTTTCGCCCAAATAATCCCTAAACGTAATTTCAGCGTGTTCCTTTTGTTTGGCATCTCTGCGCTAACGCATTTCAAATTTCTAGGAAACCCTTTCCTACGTTAATCTCTTCATCTCATAAATTTTCCTAGCTAAACTATTAGGGTTTCGTTAGAATATCAATTTATCTCTCCGACTTAAAGCTCCGTGAAGCCGTATTTAAAAATAGAATTTCTATCTCTTTAGACCCCCGCATAATTCCAAGATAACAAGTGATTTCAATTATAATTCCTGACACTAAAGATCAATGAAGCCCTATTTAAAAATAGAATATTAATTTTCTCTCTGACCTAAAGAACGTTTATCCCTCAGACCTAAGATTAAAGAAGCCTTAATGTTTCTTAATTCTCCCCTTCGTGAATCAATAATTTCCCCCTAGCGATTATGTAAATCAAGTTCACAAGTGCTACTCGTGACAGGACCACGTGGTTTATGGTTTTCCATGTGAGAAAATTCCTGTTTTTCCAAGTGAGAAAATTCCTGTTTTTTCATTCTCACTGAGAAAACCATATAACAGACATGAATTGCTGTTGACATCCATAAATGTGACAAAGTTCCTGTTTTTCAAATTCTCACTGACAAAAACCATTAAACATCCATGAAAAACATCAAATAAATCGACTGACACACATAACCATCCATGAATTATGTAAAAAAGAGTTATAGGTGGCAGCAGGGGTGAGGGTTCGGAGTAGCACCTCCCTCTCTACTTATGTGATTTACAAACTGAAAACGAACAAACACTAAATTAAAACATAAGGACATTACAACAAAATAAAAGCTGGATTACTGTCTCCATTAATCCCACTTAAAGGTTTATGCTTTTCTAAAAACTAAAAACATTGCTTCACAATAGCCAATGGGCAGTTTAAGTTTGATTTAGCTCAAAATGTTTTTCACTTTTGAACAAAATGGAGCAAACCCCCCAAAAAATAGTTACAAAGGCAAGTATCCTTTTCATTATGATAAAATCAAGTTGATTGTCACAAATTTATGTTTCTCGGCATAGCAAAACACGTTTTTTGAGCATATCTGTGTCTTTTGTCTAGGTCTGTCTCGGTAAAGGTTTCAAAATGGTAAGACACAAATGTTTTTGTTTTAAATAAATTGTATGTTTCTTTTCTTACTGGTAACTCAATGGACATTCTTCAAATATTATAATAAGAAAAAAACTTTTCAAATTTCAAATTTTAAGTAATCAATAACACAAATTGACACCCAAGCGTCGTTTTCTTCAAGTATCAAATACAAAAAAAAACAAGTTTTTTTAACTGAAAGTAAGAAACGACGTTAAAACTTAAAACGAACAGAAATTATTCCGTATATGAAAGGGGCTGTCCCATCCTCAACGCCTCGCTCTCTACGCTAAAGTTTTTCCTTGTTTAAAAAAAAATAGAGTTGTGAGAAAATCAAACTTTAGCGTAAAAGAGCGAGGCGTTGAGGATGGGACAGCCCCTTTCATATACGGAATAATTTCTGTTCGTTTTAAGTTTTAACGTCGTTCCTTACTTTCAGTTAAAAAAAACTTTTTTTTGAACGTTTTTGAATTAATACAGTTTTTGATTTTGGCTCACCGTACATGAATAATTAAAACAAAATTTGGATATTAATTTTACTTTTATTTGGTTAAATGGCTTTCTCGAAACCTGTTTAATTTTATTTACGAACGTTTTTATTAGTAATAAATATACGTAACTTACGAATTAACTTACATAACGAACCTCTATATTCTTATATTTTTAAAACGTATATTAGAGGGTTCGCCCCTAGTCAATACCTTGCTCTTTAAGCTAAAGTTCGAATTTTGTTCCAATTCTTTAAAAATGACCCCCTTAATCACAAATGCCGTTAATGGCTATCGCGAAATTTTGATCGAGTGACTTTGCGAAAAAAATGAGCGTGAGAGGGGACCTAGTTGCTCTTCTTTTTTTGGTCACTTGTAAAGGGCATTAGAACTTTTAGTGTCCTTTTGAATAAGCCCTCTCCCGATATTCTAGGACCACTGGGTCGATACGATCACCCCTGGGAAAAAAAACAAACAAACAAACAAATAAACACGCATCCGTGATCTTTCTTTGGCACAAAATGCAAAATTACACATTTTTGTATATTGGAGCTTGATACCTCTGCAGTAGGGTTCTCTGATACGCTGAATATGATGGTGTGATTTTCATTAAGGTTCTATAACTTTTAGGGGGTCTTTCCCCCTTTTTTCGAAAATCAACCCAATTTTTTCAGGTGCGTAACTTTTGATAGGTTGGACTAAACTTGATGAAGCTTATATATTTGAAATCAGCATTAAAATCTGATTCTTTTGATGTATCTATTGGTATTAAAATTCCGTTTTCTACAGTTTCGGTTACCATTGAGCTGGGTCGCTCCTTACTTACAGTTCGTTACCACGAACTGTTTGAAACCGTTGACATAGCCGAGAATTTATTTTATTCAAATTTTTGTTGACCGTACAGCATTTGATTCATTTCTTTGTCCACATGAATGTCGTAAGAGAAGACATTTTTGACAGAAAAGAGTGCTTTATATCCAAGAAGAGTGCCTTATAAGACGACCGAAAAAGGCGATTTATAGTGTTGTGCTGTTTGATATGCCTATTAGATGTGCTATGCTTATTATAAAGCTTTGTAGTGCTATGCTGGGAGCACATAAAGTGCAAGAATTATAGTTAATGTGTAGTTGCAAGCGTTTATTTACCGGTTACTTTTTAAAACGTTGATATTGAAAAGCTTGTTGATTCAAGAAAAATTACGTTAGTGGGCTCTTCCATTCTTGAAGACTTGAAGAAAATATACATATACATATATATATATATATATATATATATATATATATATATATATATATATATATATATATATATATATATATATATATATATATATATATATATATATATATATATATATATATATATATATATATATATATATATATATATATATATATATATATATATAATTGAATTTCCGCGGGCTGCGCACATTCAATTTACAATTTTGCTTGGCGTCATGTTGATACTCATGTATATCATTTATGCCAACAATATCGGCCATTGTGAATGTTCACTTAAGTTTTTACAGTTCTTGCACGTGTTTTGGCTCCTGTCCGATTTTTGCCCATTCCAGTAAAAAGATCAAAGACTCAGTATCCGAATATGTGGGGAAAACAAGATTAGGTTCTTTCACACAAACTGAACGTTGAATTTGGCATGTGGTAAAGCTACCCTGGATCGAAGCAACGTTTACCGTTGGAACAAAATGTTCTCATAGGGCCGAGAGAATGTGAACGACTGATAGCGTAGCCCGAGCACGACAACAACAGGCAAAAACAATCATAAAGTGAATAAAATATTATTGGCGAATCGTTGATTCACCGTAAGAGAATTGTTGGCGTTTTGATTTTTGCCCAAAGATTTGGGCATGAGACAGGTCGCCGCGTGATCCGTACCAAAATTGCTCAATTTTGACCGTGATGATCCAAATTTTTTTCCAGAGAGTCTTAACTGGTGACCAAAGATAGTTATGACGTGTAAACAGTTATGACGTGGTTTGTGGTGGTTTATGGTTATGACCTGGAAACCAAAATTGAATCATCCCAATGAAAGCTGCCGCATGAGCCAATACAGGAAAAAGCGCACCAAGTTTGCTCAAATGTCAGGTTTAACTTACATTTTTCCTCGATTACAAGGGCATGGTATATCAAGAGTTCTTGCAACACGGTAGAACTGTCAATAAGGAGTATTACAACACTTTATATGATAGTTGTGTGAAGCAATCCACCACAAACACTCATATTTATGGACAGAACAGAAATTGGCTTTTACACCTCGATGACGCCCTGCTTACACAGCATGGCCTGTTCCCGAATTTTTTGCCAAAAATGACACATTAGCAATGCCATAGCCATCGTATTCCGCAGGTTCGTATATAATATCTGAAGGGGATTAATTTGAAGGGGACAAAATAGTTTTCCAAGAATAAAAACATTTTTTTAAAAATACTCATTTCATGATACTTTTTGACCAGAACTCGTATACATATAGTACGAGGAGCACAGGCTTCGCCTGTGCCCTGGCACTCGGCACGCGACAGGCTTGTATGCTTTTGATTATTTAATCATTTATTAGAACTATCTAAGAAATTCTGGTGAGAATTCAATCCTTGCTTCCTGTTAATGCATCAAAGAATCATCCAATTTATAGGATTTTTTTTCTCCTAAGATTCGTTGTGATTCTGACTTTCGCTTCTCTTCTAACCTCAGATTTCACTTACAATTCTATGTAATCATCCCTGTCGCTTTTCTTCTAACTTTAAATTTTGTTGTCCAGTATTTCAAATCGATATTCGTAGTGGTGCTTGTTATCGCATGTTTCCTAGTCGTACATTTCGTTTGCGCTTCATTTCCGTGTACCATTACATCAGACACTTTTCCACGCCTATTGCTTTAGCTGTTTAGATTAATTAAAAATCATTTTCAAGACAAAAATTAAACATACATACATAAATAAATGCACAGTTGCTCGTTTAAAGGGAATATATATATATATATATATATATATATATATATATATATATATATATATATATATATATATATATATTCGATATTCGTTAGTTTTAAGTCATAAGGTGTCAAATAAGTAATTTCAATTGAGTTAAGAAATTATGGCTTGAATTCAATTCCTCCTTCCTGTTAATGCGTCAAACAATCCTCCATTTTGTAGCACTGGTTTTCCTCTGGGGCTTGTTATGGTTCTTACTGATGCTTATTTACTAACAGTAGATTTCCTTTACGATTTGATACTGGTCGTCATATGATGATGATGCATGATGCTGATGCAGCATGCAGCATGAGGATGATGATGCTGGTCGTCACATGTCTTCTAACCATAGATCTCGTTACGCTTTATTTTCGTACATTATTACCTCCAACTTTGGAATGTTTCAATGCCAATACCCTCTGAAATATAAGCATCGCAATAATCATCGTTAATTCTTTAGTTTGATGTCTTAAGGTAGGAAATCAACAATTCCAGCTGAATTAAGAAAATCTTTCGTGAATTCAATTCCTCTTTCCTGCTTATCCTTTACAGACGCTAAAGCCAGACGTTCTTTTTTCAATTGAAATTTTCTTAAATGCCTAAATCCTGCAATAGCATAATTATCGAGGTATTCTTTAGTTTTGAATTACATTTTCGTTTGCAGCTAACCGCAAATTTCGTTTTTCAACGTTTTTGTTTATGTGATCTATAGGTGTTTGTAATTTTGCACACGTCATAGATGCTAAATATTAATTCCTACTTTCTGTTTATCTATCCCAGACTTAAACACACTAAACTAACACGTTCCTTCATTCCATTGTAATTTCGCTTTGTCTTCTAACCGCTCACGCAGGCTAAACTAACACGTTCCTTCGTTCCATTGTAAGTTTGTTTTGTCTTCTAACAAGAAATTTCGTTTGGCAACATTTTAGCTTCCAATTCAATGTGATTTTCACCGTTTCTTGTTATATGCCATTTTCCTTAGCTATTCACAGCAGTCTGTCAGATATTTTTCCAGGCCAGGAAATCAAAAAGTGCCAATTTTCAAAAGAAATACGGAGTCATTTTCAAGAAAAAACCATACATAAATAAATACACTGTTGTTCTTTTAAAGATTTAAGATATGTACATATTCTTCCTATTTGTTTTTCACGCCAAAATGGCAAAGATGTCACTTCGCCGTGGCACAATATTTTTGTTTGTCACTTAAAAAGAGCAATAGAGCTTTCGAATTCCGTTTGAATGAATCTTATCGCTATATTATAGGATGAGTGGTACTCACCCATGGGAGAAAAAACAATAAAAAACAAGAACAGAGAAAAACAACAACTAACAAACCAATTTACAGATATCCGTGATCATCATTCTCAGACATAAAAAAAAACAACACATTCGTGTTTTTACACAAGGGGTTTGAAATCTCTGTAATCTTTCATAGAAGGGGTTTGAAATATTGACTTGTCTTTATTTGACTTGTTTTTTTTTAGTTTATTTTTTACCTTAGTTTATGTTTTTGACTATTTGACTTTCTTGTCAAGAATCATCTGGATTATTTTCTTGGAGGTTATTTAACCCAGTATTGGTTTATTAAGCCTTAAATGAATTTGACTTGTCTTTTTTTACTTGTTTTTTTTTTACTTTATTTTTAAACTTTAATTTATACTTTTTTCTTATCAAGATTACCTATTTAATTTTTGACATGTACTTCGATTTTCCCAGAACGATAGTTAACCCAGTACAGTGGCGGATCCAGGGGAGGGAAAGGGGTGCGCGCGCCCCCCTAACGTAGTCTAAAGTAGTGTAATTTACTTAATTAACGCAAGTTTGCGTTACATAAACTTGCTCCTAACGCAAGTTTATCGAATCAACCTATTTTGCACCCCCCCTATAAAAAATCCTGGATCCATCCCTGACATAGTATGGGTTTATTATTTGATGTATTTTTTTTTTCTATATTTTTTACTTTGGTTTATGCTTTTTTAATTTTTCTTATAAAAATCATCTAGATCATTTTTGACATGTACGCCAAGTTTCTCAGGAGATTATTTAACCCAGCATTTGTTTATTAAAGAACCTAAGATGATTTTGACTAGTATTTTTTTTCCTCCAAAGAAAACAGTTTTATTAAGTATCTCACAAAAAGGCAGGATTACCAGAAAAGTAAACAGAAAAGGATCAAAAGTCTACTAGAAATACGGAGTGCCCGATAATAGATTTCAAATCGAGCCTTAGGAAATTTTTTCAAATCCTAAGAGAGATGGCCGAAAAAGAAAAAAATTTGAAACAGTAGGATGAACGAAGAGCGTTCGTCAGTATACGAATCTTAAGCGCTTAGTACTACAACAATATCATATTTATGCCATTCAATTTTTTCTGTAACTATTCCAATAATAGCTGAAATCAATATGATTGCTATCACGTCGCTCAAAGGATTAAATTCCTTAACAGTTACTAATACTACTTAACTTCCCTTTATGTATACAAATATCTACCTTAATTTCCAATTTCATAAGTGCTAGAAGCCACCAGCTTCCAGTAGAGGACGAGAAAATATATGCTTCCCTTTACTAGCAAAGATATACTTGAATACCTTTGGAAAGTAACGTCTTCGCCATTAATACATGGATTTTGAGGTCAATTACGTTCTACCCTACCTCCTTACTTAACGCCTCTTTCCAGAAATTATTGTCCTTGCTGACAAAGAATTAAAGCAAGAGACAAAATTATGGTAACAGTTAGAGATGCTTTTCTTCTTAAAAACAACGACATTGGATGTAGAAAATCGAGGATATACAAGAAAAAACATTGAAAAGGGAATAGAGAAGCAGTAGAAGATGGGAAAAAAGTGAGGAACTACCAAGCAGTAAATTCATGACAGCACTAAGGAGATAGAAAACAATTATTACAACAAAATAATTGATGACGAAAAATTGTCCTTTGATCGAAGTTTATGAACTTGTCTTACGTGGCTTTCACTAATTTAAGAAATCGCAGGAATTCAAGAAAAAGGTAGAGAGAAAGAAATAAAAACTAGTAATAGCCTAACCTATTAAAATTGATACCCAGTAATTATTCTATTTTCATTTCCGACTGAATGATTTGGTTCAATGGGGCCTAGATTATTTTATCTTTCAAATGTCCTGCGTTGAGAGACTCATCATGACAACAAGACCAAGTGCCCAGTGCCTATTCTTCTTCATTTATATTGGCGAAGATACAAAAGAAGTACTTGACACATGTAGGACCCATGATAAATATGTCGTGACTCAATGCTTAAGGTTAATCTTAAGAATGTTCTCACGTTTTCGTCAAACACATTATCGAAAATCAGTCAAATATCAAGTGATTATGCAGAAACCGAGTAATCCTACCATCAAACATGCAATACCAGGACAGTTTGACGGATTTTTTTCTAGATATTATGTAGATTTCGTTATATATATATATATATATATATATATATATATATATATATATATATATATATATATATATATATATATATATATATATATATATATATATATATATATATATATATATATATATATAGCATTCACGGATATTTTGAATTTGATGGTGTAATTTTCATCAAAATTCAAAGTTCTTTTTCAAAAATCTAAGATTTTTTTCAGGCTCCTAGCTTTTTCTTGGCAACATTAGATTTAGTGAATTTCGTATATTTTGAATCAGCATAAAAAGCAAATTCTTTTGATGCATTAATTGTCATCAAAACTTCCTCTTTCAGAGTTTCAGCTACTATTAGCCGTGTCACGCCTTAATTTCAGTTCGTTAACACGAAATGTTTGCTTGCTTGTCGTTTTCATCCCTGGTTACCTTGGTTATCCTTGTTACTCTTGGTTATCCTTGGTCATCCCTGGTTATCCCTGGTTACCTTGCCACCCAATAAGACGAATAGTTAAGAGTTTACTTTAATTTTCCTATGAAGAATCCCCTATAAAGTTGTCTATAAGTACTTTTATAAGTACTTCTTGCATTATTCCGAGAAACTACAATTTCCTTGACTGAATTTCATTTGATTCCAATTTCTATTTCGACTCATTTTCAACTCACATGTGATAATATATTCAATCAAAGGAACGGTCAATATGGGAATTAATTAATTTGGACTTACTTGTACTTAATTTGGGACATATTTGGAGCTTAAGCAATCATTAAACAAATGTCCATCAAATAGTGATTATATTTACGTACCTATCAAGCCAGGATGAATTGCTAACATGATATTGCCCTGTTTTGCTCTGTTATTGCCTTCTTTTGAGGCACACGACAGCAAGAATTATTTTGCAAAAAAGAACTCTTGAGTCAAGAGGTGGTCCTTTACCCTCCCCTGGTATTTACTCCTAGCCACTGTCAAAATTGGAAACATTTTAACGTCAAGACTCAACATAACACAACGTGATAACAAAAAGCAACACAACTCTGCTTTCTGCCCAAGGAATTGATTCAAGTTTTTTGCCTTGTCAGAAAAGTAAGTTTGTGTGCTTTTTTTCAAGGATCTGCAGTCACTTTTTTTCTTCAGTAATTTTAGAATTTCGAAAAGAGTTTGAAAATGAAGATATAAATTTTTATCAATAAATGATGACGTAAAAGACTTCGTAGGTTGTAAAACTTGTGACATATGTAATATAACTAAATGAAAAAGCAAGTTTTTTCTACTGAAAGTAAAGACCGACAATAAAACTAAAGCGAACAAAAATCATTCCGTACATGAGGTGGGACCTCCCCCTTTCAACCCCTCGCTCGTTACACTGAAGTTTTTCAGTGCTTATAAAAACTCTTATTCTGATCAAACCGCCCTTGTGTTACAGCGGTCGTTCATAAATAATTAGGACAAAAAGTCAAATTTTAGATTAAAAACCAAGGGACTGAGGATGGGTAGCCCCCCCCCCGTCCGTCTCCCTAGCAGTAATAATAAAGGCGTAGACAAAAAAAATCTTGGGAGTAAAGAGGGATTATGTATTGACTTCCACCATCCCCCTCTCTAACCAAAGTTCATTCTACATTTACCTGAAGGTTCAATGAGAGTTAGGATACTTGGACATTAAAATTGACAGTTTTAGACATCTATCCCCCCCCCCTGCTAGAAAAAAACCCACCACACTTCATAATAGTAGAAGCTCACTTACCCGTCACTGTGTATAATTATATGAAACATGTAGGAAATCTTTAAAATAAATGTCAGAAAATTTTTTCTCCAATAAAAAGGGAGGTATCACCCGGCAGCACCCTTATTTAGGCCTAGTCTAGATGACATGAGATGAAAGATTAACTCCTCAACCCCCACCCTGTACCTCACTATATATTTTCTAATGAACGATCATGGAGAGTTAGAGGATTTGGGCATTTAAAGGTGTTTTTTAGGCACCTCCCCCAAACCCTTCTTTCAGATGATGCGCAATTATACATCACTAAACATATTTTCGTGAAAATCCAGTGAATCAACTAGGCTAAATCAAAAATTAAGATTATTATCCATTAGAATATTAACCCTTTATCTCGTATGGACTGAGTGACCTTTCAGGAATGAATGCGGTACGGTGCGGTCTATATAATTGTTTTTATATATAGTTGTTTTTTTGTTGTTTTTTTACTTCTAAATCGATATGCTATATCATAATTTTCAGTCGATAGGAATTTTTTTTTTATATATATTTTTTTTTAATCCCACCTCCTCTCCTCTCAGTGGCACTAACATTAAAAAAAAAACTACTTTTAAACATTAAAAAAATATAAATGCCACCTACATTCTACATTTTACTAAAATTAGCAGCCAAAGAGTGGATAGGAAATTGTTTGGGGCATAAATGCAGATTGGTGTCATAAAATAGCAGAAAACACTACTTTCCCCCAATCTTTGGCCCAATCTTTTTAATCACTTAAATGGAGAAATGGAACTTTTAATTTTCCTTCAAATGAGTCCTTTCCCAATCTTGTAGGACCACTGGTTCGATACGATTATCCATGGTGGAAAAAAACTAAAATGAGTAAACATGCATCCGTGATCTTTCTTCTGGGAAAAAAAAATACAAAATTCAACATTTTTGCACATAGGAGCTTGAAACTTCAATGATGGAGTTCTTTGATACGGCAAATTTAACGGTGAATTTATGGTGAAAAAGATCACTAGGCTTTTAATGTGTGTTTCCTTCCTTTTTCCAAATTCAAGCAAGTTCTCTCAAGCTCATAGCTTTTGATGGGTAACATTCAACTTAATGAATTTTATACGTTGGGAATCGGCGTAAAAAGTTGATTATTTTTTAATTCTTATCAAAATTCTTTATTTTTTTGTTTTTTTTCTTGGGGGGGGGGGGGTTCGATTACTATTGGGCCAAATCACTCCTAACTTACATAACTTTACCAGGACCTGTTGATAAATTCTTGACGTGCATTATATTTCAAGCTATTTTCGTGGCATGAATATATAATGAGTGGGAGGTAATTTGCTTGAAATTGTCAGTGCAGGATTTCGACTCTTGTTAATAG
Source organism: Artemia sp. Qi Xiang Cuo (assembly GCF_049724085.1). Lineage (NCBI taxonomy): Eukaryota > Metazoa > Arthropoda > Branchiopoda > Anostraca > Artemiidae > Artemia > Artemia sp. Qi Xiang Cuo. The sequence continues at coordinate 86,034,700 of NC_142797.1, forward strand.
AAGAGCATCGCCAAAGGCTGAAAACCATGTTGTGACCAAGATGGGCCAAGGATTGCACAAAGCCTCCATTCATACTGGAGGTCCCGGGGACTCTCCAGTATGATGGAGTGGTATCTGGGATTATTGCTTTTCCTGAGGCCAAAATAATTTCAATGATTTAAAAAGCATGAAAATTGGAACGTTACGACGTTAAGAAACGACTATCGTATCGACATTTTGACTGACGAATTCAAACGGTTCGAGCTGGACTTTTTAGGAGTTAAAAGTAAATATAACCATCAAGTAGTTTCTAGGGATAATTTAAAGCTGGAATTTCTGAAGGGTAACTACCTCCCGGGAAGTTATGATGTTGGTAGACTCCAAGATGAGAATTTGAGAAAAACTGTCAAGGAACAGTTGAATACTAAACTTATAAGTCTAAAATTTGACAATGTGGAAGATGGTTGGAGTTATTTTAGAAAAACAATTTGTGAAGTTACTGAAGGTGTCTCAGGCAAGAAAGTTAGGATCGAAACTTGTAATATTAGCGAAAAGACTTTATGTTTAATAGAGAGCAGAATAAACTTATACAGGAATTATCTAATTAATAAATCATACGAAAACGAAATAAATTTAAAGAAAGTGGAGAAAGCTTTAAAATACGAGCTAAGAAAATGGAAAGTAGAAACCATGAATGAACATACCGAGGATCTGCAAGATGCAGCTAGATGGCATAATAGTATACTATTGTTCTAGCATGTCAATAAATCGAGAGTTAACAGTCAGTCCGGACTTGGCCTAGTTAAAGATAGAAAAGGGGCCACAATTAGTGATAAGGAAAGAGTAAAAGAGAGATGGGCAGAGACATTTTGATAATTTGCTAAACCGAGATTAAGTTTCAGGAAAAGATATAGACGAAAATAAAAAAGCTTATGATACCTTGAAGGTGAAGGAAAATTTGTTTTGTGAGGAAGAATTAGCGACAGTACTAAAAGGATCAATATAATAAGGCTCCAGGTACTGATAGCGCGGTAAATGAGTTTCTTAAATATGGTGGCTCTGAGGTTAGAAATAAATTACTGAAGATTATGAATATGATTTTGAAAAATGGGAAGTAGCTAACGAGTTTAGGAAACACTTAATTAAGGCGCTTTATAAGAAAGGTGATAAAAGTGAGTGAGGTAAATATCGAGGCATTAGTCTGGTCTCAGTAGGTAGCAAATTAGGCCTACTTAGTAATATGATACTTTTTAGACTGAGAGATGCCATAGACGAAGTGTTAAGAGAATAACAGTGCGGTTTTAGCGAAGCTAGAGGATGTGTCGACCAAATTTTCACTCTTAGGTTAATAATTGAGAAGTGCCTGAGTTGTCAAAGACCCTTGGTCCTCAGTCTTATAGATTATGAGCAAGCGTTCGATTCTGTTGATAGAAGAGCTTTAGTGAAGGTTTTATTCTTGTATGGTATACCAGACAAATACATAAAAGTGATTAATGCTATGTATGAGAATAACACTGCTGCGGTTAAGGTAGGAAATGAGGTTAGCAGCTGCTTTTGTATTAAATCAGGAGTTAAGTAGGGTTGTGTTCTATCCCCCTTCATATGGATTATTTTGATAGACTTTGTCTTAAGGAGCACAGGAAAGGCAGTGGAATACCACGGAATCAAATGGGGAGGAAAAAGTCTCCTGGATTTAGATTATGCTGATGATTATCAGCATAATCCCAAGATGATTATTTCATGCTAGATGAAAGTGTGAGCAAAATGAATTAAGTTTTAGAGGTTTTGCCACTTTAAGGTGCTAGAATAGGTTTGAAAATTAATGTTGAAAAGACTAAGTCGCTAAGACTAGGAATAAGTGAAGATGAAAAGGTGACGCTGGGTAACGAAAATATTGATCAGGTGAGCAGCTTCACTTACCTTGGTAGTATTATTAGTAAAAAGGGCAAGAGCAGCAAAGATGTTAAAAGTAGAATACCCAAGGCTCAGGTTATTTTTTCACAGTTAAAAAAAGTTTGCAAGAATAGAAAGACAAGTCTGCAAAGCAAGATTAGAATATTAGAAGCTATAGTGATGACAGTGGTCAACTATGGCTCTGAAGCATGGGCATTCCGAAAAGCGGGCGTAGATTTGCTAGATGTTTTCCAGAGAAATTTCTTAGGGATTTTTCTGGGTACCCGGCTAACTGACCGTATTTCAAACAAGAGGCTGTACGAAAAATGTTGTTCAATACCACTGTCTAGAGTTATAATGAAAGAAAGGTTGAGGTGGCTTGGGCACGTTTTGCGGATGAAGGATGACAGATTGCCGAAGATTGTCCTTTTCGGCTAGCCGCCTACGGCTAAGCGGAAGGCAGATGGTCCTCCTCTGGGGTGGGAAGACTTCATGAAGGAACAATGACAGGAAATAGAACCTTCATGGGAGGGTTTAAAAAGGGAGGCTTTGAATAGATTGGGATGGAGGAGGAGCGTGCGTAGCTGTGTTGCCTCAGGAGGCTTGGTGCTGAGGTGAGTTATTAGTAGTAGTAGTAGTATTTTGGGGGTCTTAATTTTGAGTCAGATATTTTTAAAAGCCTCCTTCCCAAACTATTGTAAAACATATCGGATACCTAATACCAAGACGCAAGCTTAAATTTATTAAAATCTCATAGTATACCTGATAGATATGGTTATGATAGGATATGGTATACGATACCAAATTAAAATGAAAACGATACTAAATAAAAAGTTTCACCATTTTTTGACTGTATACTTTGCACACAATTGAAAAATGTACGGAAATAAACACGATAATGGCGTTTTAAAAGTTAAATTGTAATTTTAAAACCACTAACGTCTGCTTCTAATTATTTTTTTTTTATTGGCTGTAGCAGTGTTCTGACGATGATATGTCAAGCTAGAGACAGAATGGTGGTTGTTTTAGGAAGACACATTTAAAGGGAAAAATTGCATGATTTGTTCCTTGTTAGGGAAAATCAAACTTCAATATTTTGATGAGGTTAGTGGTATAGCTAGGCGGGAAAGGGGAACATTTTTCGCTGAATGCATCATTTGTTGGGGAACCAGTTGCAGAGCATATATACCATGTGATTTTATTGATCATGAATCTTCTTCCATTATTAACCGGAAAGCATGGGGGGCTAAAAATCGACATTGCCCCGGCCACTGAAAAACCTACCTGTGCCCCTTCCTGCAGTAGGTGAAATAGCTAGTTATGAATGTCATGTTAGGCATCATGTCTTTGGCTTCATGGGAAAGAAAAAAGAATGTTAACCATATCAAAATGGACACCTGTGGTTGAATATCAAAGTGAATCTGAAGTAATTTCAAACCGAGGGGTTTTTGTTTGCCTCCACCTCTCAAGCCCTTGATTTTAAGCTAAACTATGACTTTAATTTGTCATAATTTGCAGATTTTATTTTGCAGATTTTTTATTTGCAATTAAGCATATTTTGATTTGTTAAAATCTGCTTAGAATAGAAATAAACAAACTTTATCGTAAAGAGTGGGTACTGATAAGGACTGCATATTTGTAACCATTTCCATATTTACTTATTCAGTTTATTAAGGCTTTCTCAGTTTTTATACATTTAAATTTCGCCTAAATATACTTAACTTGAAATAATTTCAGGAATTTAGGAAGAATTAAAGTGATCTAGTTTTCCTTCATATTTTTATCTTTATGCAAACAAAATTAGCTAATGTAAAAACTAGGACAACGAAAACAAAACCTACTTGAACATAGTCAATTATAGGAACAAATTGAAATTTAAAAGAGAAAACAGTTTGATTGTTAGTGCGGCATGCTTCTTATCTTTAATAATTATTGGATAAACATTCTTACTAAATTACAACTACACTGCCACTACAATTACTAACTGCTACTTCTAAAACTCATTGCGGCACCAAGGAAGATGATGCCAACGCAACCACGCGTGCTGTTCCTCCAATCCAATCTGTCCGAAGATTGATTATTTCCCTCCTCTCATTTAGTTCAAGTTTTCTTTAAATCATTTCTTTTGACGTTTCCTATTCCATATCTGATTTTTGCATAGCCTCAGGTGGATGACCAAAAGGACAGCTTTAGTAGTCTGGCATCCTTCATCCATAAAAATGTGGCCTGGTCATCCAAACCTTTCTCTCATTAGCCGTCGCAGTTGTCACTAGCCGTCGCAATTCAAGCCGTAAATATTTGACTCGTCTTTATAATGCAGTAGCTTTGCCTCATGTCTTGTACCTGTCTCCTTTTTGGAAGCTCCTGAGTGCACGAAACAAGGAAGACATAAGGTCGGTATTTTTCAAGTATGCCCGATATCTTCTTCAAGTGCCGCCTTTTGTTAGAAACCGCCATATTGCTGTGAAATATGGAATTGTTGAGCCTCTTAGTGCCGTGGAGGAGGTAATTCATAATTACGTGAGAAGAATCGAGCTTCTTGATCACGAGTGGGCCCACCTTCTCAAATAGTTTTGTTAATATGTAGTTCTTTCATTTTGTATTTGTTTTTCTTGCAAGTTTTTGTTTTTTACTTTTTTTATAGTTCTTGATTTGTCTGTTTCTGTTTATTGTAAGACAGGTTATTAATAAAATTCATTCATTCATTCATTAAAGCGTCTAGAAAGCAAGTGCGGGCCAAATTTTTCGTATAGTTTACTTTTTGAAGTGCGATAATTTCAAAAGAATATTTAAAACTATTCTTAGATGATTCCTTTGGAATACAGTCAAGGAACCTTCCCCACTCTTTCAAAGTAGCCATGTTTTAGAGCCATAATTGGCTACTGTCAAGGCCGTAGCTTTCAATATTCTAATCGCAGTTTGCAAACTTATCAACCTATTTTTTCCACCTATTTTTCAACTGCGCAAACACAACCTGTGCGTCGGTTGTTTTACTTTTTAAATCTTCATTGCAGCCCCCATCTTTACTAATAATATAACCTGTAACCTTATCTATCATCATCTCTTCACCCTCATTTATTCCTAGTATGACCGACTTGGTAGTAATTTTTAAACCTAATCTTGCACCCTGAACAATCACATCTCCAGAAATCCATTCATTGGGCAAACGTGTATATCTAGGTCATTTGATTCATCTGCATAAACCTAGGAAAGATTATTTTTCTGTTTTATACCACGTTCTCTTACAGCCTTTGCCCTGTACTTCATGACAGGGTCTATCAAAATAATCCATATAAACGAAGATGGAGAAAAAATCCTGCTTAACTCCTGATTCCACGCCTTACAACTCCTATCCTCATTTCCTACCTTAACTGTAGCAAATTTATTCTCATGCAATGCACACATCACGCTTTGTGCTTATCTGATACACCATACAAGGATAGGAGCGTCACCAATCTTTTCTATCAGCTGAACCGAATTCCTGTTTGTAATATAAAATCGTAGAACTGAAGGGTCCTGATGGTTCAGACACTTCACAAATTTAATCTAAGAATGGTAATTAGATTAACACACTCTCTCCCTTTTCTAAAAGTTCACTGTTCTTCTCTCAGTTTTTACTTACATCATCTTTAATCTAATTGTATCATACTAACTAATATCCTTCCTATAGAGATTACGCTAGTGGCTCTGTAATTAACACACTCGCTCTTATAGCCCTTTTTGAAGGGGGGTTTAATTAAGCTTTTCCAAAAATTACTAGATACTTCCACCTTTTCAAGAGTAATGTTTTTAGTCTTCAATAATTTATCTCAGATTTTGCCACCACCACATTTCAAAAACTCCTTTTGTCATTCTATCAACACCTAAGGTCTTATTGTTTTCAACCCTTTTAGTACTGTCCCTAACTTCAATTGGCGGTATAAATATTCCTTCACTTTCAAATTGTCAGAAAATTTTCCATTCTTTTCTATATCTTTCCCTGAATGTTTATCTAAAAAAATATCCTGCCCATCTCTCTTCAGCACTTTATTTGCCGCTAATTGAAGTCCCATCTCAAAGCCTCTGTAGTTTTATTTTCAACTGTTCTTCGAGAGTTCACCTTAAAATCTCATCCGGGAGTTTATCAGCCTCGTAAAAATCCAGAAGGTAGTTGTACTTCCTAAATTTCACCACTAAGTTAACCCGAAAGTTTACTAGATGGTGATCTTTACTTTTCAAAACAATAACGATATTCCTTCGATCCTGATAGCCCTCGATCTACAATAACATAATCAATTAGGTTGGCCCTCTCACCATTATGTGAGCACCATGTCAAGCTATGGGCAATTTTATGACCTAATACTGCATTGATGATGCCTACGTTTTTTACTTAGTTGCTATATTTTTTACTTAGTTGTCAAAGTTGCTATTTTCCTTCCCTATACCAGCCTACCTAATCTAGGATACAGTCTATCCCTGATTGTACCAAATTGGGCATTGCAGTATCTAGTAAAAATTCGAATTTCTACCTGGGATCTTGTCTATTTGTTCCAGTAACTGTACTGCAAACTTTATCTGGTGGACTACCGTCTCGATCAGTTGGCTCCTCAGGGGCAAATACCACTATCACTGTCAATTTCCATTTTTCGCCCGAAAATGAGCAAACATAATTATATTATTAATACTTCCTAACCGAAGCAAGAAATATATTCTTTCTTATTAATAATGAGCCACACTTCCTGCTTTAACTCTGCCTTTCTTCGGCCTCATTGACGTGACAGCCTGTCCCAAGCTAGGATGAAAAAGGAAGGTTAGGTGACAGGTTCACTACCTGTACCTGTAAAAAGGATGCAGCAACGGAAACGTCGACAATAGCCTCAGAGGAATAAAATTCTTCCCTGGTAACCAGCCCAGCACGACCCTAGACATGATTCTTGAATGCGAAACAACCAAAGAAAATCGGCTTCTGGATCGTGAGAACTATGAGTCGGTTATCAAAGACCGAACAAGTACTCAGAGAGATGAAACAGAACAATATGAACATACTGGTCTTAAGTGAAATTCAGTGGAAAGGTGTGGATCAAGAGAACCTACAGGATGGATATGTGTCATTTTATAGTAGTGATGACACTCAGCACAGGTCAGGGGATAGGAATAATGATGTCCCCCCAAAGCTCATAGATCTGTTGTTAAACGGAGACCTGTGAATAACAGGATAATGTTAGCTCGATTTGTTACGGAGCCCATCAAGTTATCAGTGATCGTGTGCTAGGCGCCAACAAAGGAGGTGGATGAGAATGTAAAGGTGAGCTTTTACGAAGTTTTCTAGGCTGTTATTAAAGACATCCCCGAGCATGCTGTACTGCGTGTTCTACGTGATTTAGATGCAAAAGAAGGAAGTTATAGACAGTTTTGTCCTGAAGTTCTAGGACAGCATTGACTTGGTGAAATAAATGAAAATGGCGTGTTACTAGTAGACTATGCGCTAAGTAATGATCTTGCTGTTGCAGGAACTTTTTTCGATCACTAAACAGTGCATAAATACACATCAACTTGGAATCAGATAGATCATTGTCTGATCTCCCACACGCTGCGCACAAGCCTTTTAGATGTACGTGAATACAAGGTTCGAAGAGAGTTCAAGGCTTTCCAGCAAACTTGAAAGCCTTGAAACCTAGTGGAACACCGTAAAAAGTGTATACGCTACGGTTGCGAAAGAAAAACTGGGTTTCAGGAAAAAAAGGAAAGGTGAATCTCTGACACTACGTAGAAGTCAATTGACTAGCATGAGGTACTTACTGTCTGCTACTACAGCTACTTTACAAGGAAAAGAAAAAGAAATTGAAAAGAGTGCTAAGAAGGATAAAAGACTTTTCCTTGAAAATTAAGCTGCTTTAGCAGAGGAAGCTGCTAGAAAGATGGATTTTAAAACTGTTTACCGGCTGATTAGTGAGATGGTTGGGAAAAAAGCAGCAGAATTACCCTAGTTAAAGACGAGAATGGAGTGATTTTATCAGATCCAGATAAATTGAGGAAAGGTAGACTGCCCACTTTGAGAAACTATTAAAGAGGCCGAGACCCAGCGACCAAGAAAATTAACCTGATACCCTCCAGGCTCTGCCGAGGTCACATATGCAGCAATAAAGCTAAAAAAAAGGACGAGCTCATGGCATAGATGGAATCTCAGCAGAAATGCTGAAGTATTCAATAATAACTTGCCCCTTAGTGTGGCTTGCCCTTCTCACAATATATGGAATATAGGGAAGGTTCCTCGTGAATAGGCCAAGGGGACGTTGGTAAAAATCTTCAAAAAGGGTGACGTAATGTTGTGTAATAATTTGAAAGGTATCAACCTTCTGCCACTACCGTGTAAACTATTGACTTCTATTATATTGTGCGGATTCGAGATGTACTAGATACACATCTGCGAGAAGAGTAGTATGGTTTTAGAAGCGGCAGATCGTGCTCCGACTTTATTTTTGTACTGAGAACGCTTGTCGAGGAATCAAAAGAGTGGAAAAACAAGCTATATCAACTATTATTGACTTCGAAAAGGCGTTTGACTAGGCTGACCGAGAATGTTTGTGTAGAGACTCCTCAAGTATTTTGGGGTGCCAGAGAAACCAGTGAGAATGATTATTTCTCAGTCGCGAAGAGACTGAGTGCTGTGTCAAGACCAAGAATGGCACAACCAGATTTTTCAAGATCATGTCTGGTGTTCGTCAGGGATGTTTACTTTTTGCTTTTTGTCGTTATAATGGACTACGTATTAATACAAAATTCTGAATATGGCATAAAAGTAAGCAGTAGGAAACTCTCTGATTTGGATTTTTCAGATGACGCAGTCTTGCTATAAGATTCTAAACAGAGGTTACAGCTGCTACTTCACACAATTATAGAAAATTCAGAAAAAGAAGGGCTAATCATTAACGTTGACAAATCAAAGAGCCTGTCCATCAAAAGTTCACCGCTTGTTCTGCATCAGAAGAACAAAAATCTAGATTAGGTGAAGGATTTCAAATATCTACGTAGCTGGATCGATAGTAATGGTAAAATATTGACCGAAATTAAACGCAGAATGGATCAGTCAACCGATGCCTTTAATGGGCTAAAGCCCATTTGGAGAAGCAGCAAATATTCTTTATGACTGCAGGTACGTCTCCTCAGTAGCAATGTGCTCTCCATACTCCTCTATGCTAGTGAGTGCTTGAAAATGAATCAACAGCTTGAGAAGAGAATTCTTGCATTCGAAAATATGTGCCTTATATTTGAATTTTCAAATATAAGGTGGCAACAGAAGTTGATAATTCTGAAATCGTAATAGTACTGCCCAGCCTCTCATTACTGCTATTCTAAGGAAGAAGAGGTGAACACATAGAGGACATGTATTCCGCATGAAAGAAAGCCACCTTCTTCGGACAACTTGCGACTGGAAATCAGGCAACGGAATAAGAAGAGGTTGTCCAAAGAAAACTTTGTGGCGAACTTTTGACCGGGATCTGAGGATGGCTGAGACTTTTTAGTACCTGAAGTGAAAGATTTCACCGCTGCAGCATCGCTTCGGGACGAGTGGAGAGGCTTTGTCGATGCCCTATGCACCACTAATAGTGCCGGAGGAACTAAGGTAAGACAAGGTCTACTTCCTGCTTTTGTGTCCAATCCTTCCTACTTGAATAATTCATTTCTGTATCACCTAATTTCATACTGTTGTAGGTGAGTTTCTGAAGCTCTTGACAAACCTAGTGAAAAATGTCTGGAGTTGTCAGTCATAACATCCTGTTGCTGACGTATTAGCGATTGCGTTGATACGATCCTTTAAATAAAATGAAAACTGTGACATGGAACGTTACGACCGCATTGACTGGCAACTTTCAATGTCGTAATGGTCTATGTCACAATTTTTATGTTACTCAAAATTTTCATAGCCTCACGAAAACAGATTGTTTCCACCAGTACTAATCAGGACCTAGTAACTTCTTCATAATTCTACATACAGGGCTTAAGCTAGCTTAGAATGGGAAAACAAGAAGTACCCAGAGTACACAGTAGAATCGAATTTTTATGTAAGCATGAGCTGATTTTGGCTACTGTGGGGTTTTCTGCGCTTGGTGGTGTGCTGTTATCAATAAGAATCGACGTCCTGTAAAAGTAATTCAGACCCTATTATCTCCAGCTCATTATATACTAATGTCTACAAATGTTAAAATACAATACGGAGGTGACCCATTACATATAGCTAGGAAAAGATCCTTCAGATCCCCCCCCCAATAAAAAAAACAGAAAAACAAACAAAAACATCATAATAAACAAAACCTAGAAGATTTATTGACTAATCAAAATTCAGCAGTTATGTGTCCTTTACCAGGCAAAGTACCTTGAGGAGTGCCACCCCTCAAGATCAATCTGGAGCAGTTTTCATGGTCACAGTTTTGGTTGAGAAAATTTATGAAAGGTATACCTGATGCCCTTATGAGGGGATGCAACCAGTATTTACAATACGGAGGTGACCCATTACATATACCTAGGAAAAGATGATTCAGACCCCCCCCCCCCCAAAAAAAAAAAAAAAAAAAAAAAAACATCAAAATAAACAAAACCTAGAAGATTTTTTGACTAATCAAAATTCAACGCAGTTCTGCGTCCTTTAACAGGCAAAGTACCTTGAGGAGTGCCACCCCTCAAGATCAATCTGGAGCAGTGTTTATAGTCACAGTTCTGGTTAAGAAAATTTATGAAAGGTATACCTGATGCCCTTATGAGGGGATGCAACCAGTATTTTGCTTCTTGGGATAGGTATGGAAGATGCAGCTTATGGCAAAGTAGAGACCCAAAGCCATCTCATAACACCAAAGCAACACCCCTGCCTGTATTACATTAGAAATTAGTAACCAACTCATGTTTAAGTTATTAGAAACTATTAGCATTGCATTAGAAATTAGTAACAGCTGATTTAATATCAGCTGTTTAATATCAGCCTAAAAAAGGATGAACAATAAATAGCGAATTAAGAACTTAAAACAAGGAAAATGAAATTTTATTAGATATAAAACCTAAATCAAGTAGAAATTGATATGAATCAAGAAATGAAACATAAAACAAACGAAAGTTCCATTGAACGATGAAGCCAAACATAAACTGATCGGAAAGTATCGCAAAAAAGGCTAGTGTCGCCTTCCCTGAAACACCACAAAACGTCAGCGTGTTATTCAAACCTTAGTGAAATTATGGAGATTGCTCAGCTAATATTTTTAGTAGATTTGCTTAGCCAACATTTTTCGGTTTATTATATTAATTTTCTATATTATATTAATTTTCACGACCTGCCACCGAGGTTAGAGGCTGCTAAAAGGGACAAGGACTCAAAGACTTCACTTAGGGCTTTCCAATCATTTAGAATAAAAATCTTTGCAGGACTGTTGTTTCAACAAGGTATGACCTGCCAGCAATTTTTATAAAAATTGCAATCAATGCAACTTAATTTTAGATATCTGCCTCAGACATACAGTCTCAGATCTGTGTTTAGTAAGCTCAGTAATCCTTTCAAATCAATTTTGTTGAAGATCGACCATAATTTTCATTCATTATGCTCTGGGTGTGTTTCGATTTAGGATAGTCATGAACATGAGCCCAAAAACTCCATTTTGTTCTAACATAGCTTGAAAATCCTTGCATGGAATTGCTTTAAACAGGGTTTGATGTTTCCAAAATTTGTGAATCAGGCACTTACTATGTTTTGATTGTGGACATGTATGCTGTACAATTTGAGCTCATAGGCCCTCAGTTAAACTCCATATTAGGTTAGAATAAAATATAACAATGGGATGGAGAAACTGTGAGACCGAAGGGCCCTAGAGTCTCAAATTGGGCCCTTCAATCAAATAGACTGAAAAGTATTGTTTAACTTAGGTTACACAAAGGCGTGATTTATTCACTTTTTTATTTAAGATTATTCAGAGAGCCAGTTGTTTCACATTGGCTATTCCTCTAACCTCGGCAGGGCTATATACATATAATTTTTTATCAATGGAAGAAAAGACTAGTTCTTCAACTTGATTAAATAAAAAAAAACATGTTTTTTAAACTGAAAGTAAGGAGCAACATTAAAACTTAAAACGAACAGAAATTATTCCTTATATTAAAGTGTCTTTCCCTCCTCAACTCCTCGATAATTTATAAATTTGTTTTTTTTTCTTTAAAAAATAATTTTTTTATAAATAGTAAAACTTTATATAAAATCTCGTGGGGTTTATGTGGGGAACTCATCTTTCACATAAGAAATAAATTAGTGTCGGTTTAATTTTTAATCTCGCTCCTTACTTTCAGTTTAAAAGACTGTTTTTTTTTATTTAATTTCTGATCGTTTTTTAGTTAATGCATCTTTTATTTGAATAAAAATTTAACTTTTCTTTTGCTAAATGGATGTCTTAACAAATTAACTTACGTAACTAACTTATATATTCGCATATTTTTCTTCTGGCAAAAAATACAAAGTTTCAGAATTTTGCAGATATGAGCTTGAAACCAATGTAATATGGTTTTCTGATAAGCTGAATCTAACGGTGTGATTTTCATTGAAATTCTTTCACTTGTAGGGGATGTTTCCCCCCTCTTTAAAAAATCGGGTAAATTTTCTCAGGTTTCGTAGCCTTTGATGAGTAATACTAAACTTAATAAAATTTATATATTTAGAATTAGTATTATAAACACATTCTTTTGATACATTTATTGACATCAAAATTCCGTTTTTAAAAGTTTCGATTACTATTGAGCCGTATCGCTTGTTTTTTTATTGTTTTTTTTTTACGTATATGTTATTACGTATATGAGGGGGTTCTCCCCTTAGTCAATACGACGCTTTTGACGTTAAAAGTAAAAAAAATTTATTATTAACAAACCCCTGAATCACAAAGGCCGTTTAATTAGAATAGATAGCTCTTTTGAAAGCACTAAAAAAAAACTGTAGCGTAAAGAGCGAGGTATTGACTTGGGGGAGAACCCCCTCACACACGTTATAATTTCTATTCGTTTTAAGTTCTAATATTCCTTCTTAAATTTCAGTTGAAAAAACGTGTTTTTTTTATTTAATTTCTGATCGTTTTTTAAATAATGCTTGGAAATCCGGTCCCCCTTCATAGAAACGTACTTTCCCCCAAAGAAAAATCCTCCATGGAAAGATTCTCCAGAGCAACCTCCTCCCCTAGCCCTCCCCCCTCCAGAAAAAATCCTTCCTGAAAATGGTTGTATACTTCCCAATAACCAATAAATAGTGCTGGCAAGTCCGGCGCCCCCTTCATGGCAATTTCCCTTCCCCCATGAAACCTTCCTTCCTGAACAGATCCTCCAACATAACCCCCGACCCGCCCGTCCTCCCACTACCAGAAAAAAACCTTCTGAATACTTCTTTATACGTCAGAATAACCAATACTATCTGTGAACATTGGTCAAAGTTCTTAATTTTTATCGCTATCTCGGGGTACTTCGGGGGATTAAGTCATCCTAAACTACATATTTATCATATTTTAGAACGTGTTGAACAAAATGGCTATCTAAAAATGTTGATAGGGTGACTTTGGGAAAAAAATGAGCGTGGAAGGGGGCCTAGTTGCCCTGCATTTTTTTTGGTCACTTAAAAAGGGCACTGAAACTTTTTATTTCCGTTCCAATAAGCCCTCCCACGATATTCTAGGACAACTGAGTCGACACGATCACCCCTGGGGAAAAAAAACAACAAATAAACACGCATCCGTGATCTTTCTTCTGGCAAAAAAATGTAAAGTTTCATATTTTTGTAGATAGGAGCTTGAAACCTCTATAGTAGGGTTCTCTGATACTCTGAATATGATGGTGTGATTTTCATTAAAGTTCTATAACTTTTAGAGGGTCTTTCCCTCCTTTTTTGAAAATCAGCCAAATTGTCTCATGCGCGTAACTTTTGATGGGTAGCATTAAACTTGATTAAAATTATATATTTGAAATCAGCATTGAAATCTGATTCTTTTGATATATCTATTGGTATCAAAAACCCGTTTTCTAGAGTTTCGGTTACCATTGAGCCGGTTCGCTCCTTACTTACAGTTCGTTACCACGAACTGTTTGATTACAGACTAACTTACTATCGACAGTTTGTCAACTCAATCTTTGGTTATTTTTCTAAGCAGATATAACCACATCTTACTCAAACTGACAAGATCTACAGCAACAGACAATTTCTATCCAAGATAAATACTATTCTGCCGTTTAGTGTTTTTGGCTATAATTGCTAACCTAAAATTGGCAAATACAATCGAAGAATTTCCAAGCTTGTCTTAAGTAAGCACTAAGGAATTCCTTTATTCGATATTTACTTAGACAGATTAGCATTTCGTGTGACCATATAGACATTTACATAGAAATCGAACATGGTTCTGTTTTTAGTAAACGGGGACTAAACATTTATTTTAACTTTTAGACTCAAGTTCGTTGTTCTTGATACCAAAGAACTTTGGACATATGATCAAATTGATAATTATTTATCAATCACCGGAATCTTCACTTCCAAACAAGGCAAAATCCAGTCCGACAGGTCCTAGTCTATTTACTTTCGATAAACCTTAATATAATTATAAGTTTGCCGAATGAGCCAATTAATTTGAAATTTGGAATGAACTTGCGCAGGATCACCCGAATGAATAACTTTTGTATTAATTAAAAAAAAAAAAACAAGTTTTTTTTAACTGAAAGTAAGCAACGACGTTAAAAATTAAAAAGAACAGAAATTATTCCGTATATGAAAGGGGCTGTCCCCTCCTCAACGCCTCGCTCTTTACGCTAAAGTTTGACTTTCTCAAAACTCTTATTTTATTTAAAAATAAAAACTTTAGCATAAAGAGCGAAGCCTTGAGGGGGGGACAGCCCCTTTCATATACGGAATAATTTCTGTTCGTTTTAAGTTTTAACGTCATTCCTTACTTTCAGTTAAAAAAAACTTTTTTTTTATATTTCATTTTTGAACATTTTTGAATTAATGCAGGTTTTGATATTGGCTCGTCGTACATGAATAATTAAAACAAAATTTGCATATTAATTTTACTTTTATTTGGTTAAATGGCTTTCTCGAAACTTGTTTAATTTTATTTACGGACGTTTTTATTAGTAACAAAAATTAAATTAAAAAAAAAAGTTTTTTAAACCGAAAGTAAGGAGCGACATCAAAACTTAAAATGAACAGAAATTATTCCGTATATGAAAGGGACTATCCCCTCCTCAACGCCTCGCTCTTTACGCTAAAGTTTTATATTGTTTTAAAAAATAAAGTTGTGAGACAGAGTCAAACTCTGTCTTTAAGTTTTAATGTCGCTCCTTACTTTCAGTTTAAAAAACATGTTTTTTATTTAATTTTTGAACGTTTTTGAATAAATGCAGGTTTTGATCTTGACTCACCGTACATGAATAATTAAAACAAAATTTTCATATTAATTTACTTTTATTTAGTTAAATGGCTTTCTCGAAACTTGTTTAATTTTTTTACGAACGTTTTTATTAGTAATAAATATACGTAACTTACGAATTAACTTACGTAACGAACTTCTATATTCATATATTTTTAATAAGTTTATTAGGGGGTTCGCCCCCTAGTCAATACCTTGCTCTTTAAGCGATAGTTCGAATTTTGTTCCAATTCTTTAAAAATGACCGCTTAATCACAAAATCCGTTAATTAGAATAAATAGCTCTTATGAAAGTACTAAAAAATCTTTGGCTTAAAGAGCGAGGCATTGACTATGGGGTGAACCCAATTATATATGTAATATTTTCTGTTCGTTTAAAGTTTCGATGTTGCTGCTGTTGCAGTTGAAATACTTGTTTTTTTATATTAAATTTCTGATCTTTTTTTAAATAATGCTGGGAAGTCCGGCGTCCCCTTCATAGCATGTCCCTTTTCCCATGAAAACTTCCTTTATGGAAAGATCCTCCCACATAACCTCCACCCCCCCCCCCCCACACTACCAGGAAAAATATCCCCTGAAAACGTCTGTATACTTCCCAATAACCAATACTATATGTTAACATTGGGTAAAGTTCATAACTTTCAGTCCTCCCCCCGGGAACTTCGGGGGATTAAGTCATCCTAAAAGACATGCTTATAATATTTTCGAACATGCTGAACAAAATGGCTATCTCAAAATTTTGATTAGGTGACTTTGGGGAAAAAATGAGTGTGGGAGGGGGCCTAGTAGCCCTCCATTTTTTGGTCACATAAAAAGTGCACAAGAACTTTCAATGTCCATTCAAATGAGCCCTCCCGATATTTTGGGACCACTGGGTCAATACCATCACCCTTGGGAAAAAAAAACAGACAAACTAACAAATAAACACGCACCCGTGATCTTTCTTCTGGCAATTAAATAAAAAAAAACAAGTTTTTTAAACTGAAAGTAAGGAGCGACATTAAAACTTAAAACGAACAGAAATTATTCCGTATATGGAAGGGGCTTTCCCCTCCTCAACGCCTCGCTCTTTACGCTAAAGTTTTTTATTGTTTTAAAAAATAAAGTTTTGATACAGAGTCAAACTTTATCGTAAAGAGCGAGGCGTTGAGGAGGGGAAAGCCCCTTCCATATACGGAATAATTTCTGTTCGTTTTAAGTTTTAACGTCGCTCCTTACTTTCAGTTTAAAAAACTTGTTTTTTTTATTTAATTTTTGAACGTTTTTGAATAAATGCAGGTTTTGATCTTGGCTCACCGTATATGAATAATTAAAACAGAATTTGTATATTAATTTACTTTTATTTGATTAAATAGCTTTCTCGAAACTTGTTTAATTTTATTTACGGACGTTTTTATTAGTAATAAATATACGTAACTTATGAAATAACTTACGTAACGAACTTCTATATTCATATATTTTTAATACGTATATTAGGGGGTTCATCCCCTCATCAGTACCTTGCTCTTTAAGCTAAAGTTCGAATTTTGTTCCAATTCTTTAAAAATGACCACTTAATCAAAACGGCCGTTAATTAGAATAAATATCTCTTATAAAAGTACTAAAAAATCTTTGGCTTAAAGAACGGGGTATTGACTTGGGGGAAACCCCCCTCATATACGTAATAATTTCTGTTCATTTTAAGTTCTAATGTTGCTTCTTACTTTCAGTTGAAAAAACTTGTTTTTTAAAATTTAATTTCTGATCGTATTTTAAATAATGCTTGGAAATCCGGCGCCCCCTTCGTAGAAATGTCCCTTACCCCAAAGAAACATCCTCCACGGACATATTCTCCCGAGTAACCCCCTCTTTCAGCCCCCCCCCTACCAGAAAAAAGTTCTTCCTGAAAATGTCTGTATAATTCCCAATAACCAATACAATATGTAAGCAATGGGCAAAGTTCATAATTTGCAGCCCTTCCCCTGGAAACTGGGGGGGATTAAGTCATCGTAAAAGACATATTTATTAGATTTTCGACTATGCTGAACAAAATGGCTATGTCAAAATTTTGATCGGGTGACTTTGGGAAAAAAATGAGCGTGGGAGGGGGCCTAGTTGCCCTCCATTTTTTTTGGTCACTTAAAAAGGGCACTAGAACTTTTAATTTCCGTTCCAATGAGCCCTCCCACAATATTCTAGGACCACTGGGTCGATACGATCACCCCTGGGGAAAAAAAAAAAAAAACAAAAAAAATAAAAACGCATCCGTGATCTTTCTTCTGGCAAAAAATGCAAAATTCCACAATTTTGTAGATGGGAGCTTAAAACCACTAAAGTAGGGTTCTATGATACGCTGAATATGATGGTGTGATTTTCATTAAGTTTCTATGACTTTTAGGGGGCCTTTCCCCTTTTTTTTAAATATAAAACAAATTTTATCAGCTACAGAGGTCATGATAAAGAAGATTAAACTTGATGAAATATAAAGTTTTGATCTTGGAATTGAAATCTAATTTTTTTGATGAATCTATTGACCCCAAAATTTTGTTTTTTAGAGATTTATTTACAATTGAGACTGGTTGCTCCTTACTTACAGTTCGTTGCCACGAACTGTTTGAAAACTGCAAAATTCCACATTTTTGTAGATGGGAGCTTGAAACCTCAACAGTAGGGTTCTCTGATACGCGGAATATGATGGTGTGATTTTCATTAAGGTTCTATAACTTTTAAGGGGTCTTTCCCCAGTGGCGCCAATTCCCGAAAATGTAGGGGGGGGGCAAGGATTTTTTTTCGATTTTTTTTTTAATTAAGATGCAAAAAAAAGAACAACATTTAGCAAACATACCTACAACAGGGGGTAGCGGCGAGGTTCCTGCTTGGCAAAATCGTCGACTAATCTATCCAAATCCAGTTTCTTTACCTCCTCTTTTTCAACGGCCATTATCATGAGATCACTGAGTCTGTCGTTTCCCATCGTCGATCGCAGATAGTCTTTCACACGTCCTAATGCCGAGAAGAATCGTTCATTACTGGCAGTGGTCACAGGCAAAGTAGCAACTAGCTTCATCAGTTTTAGCACTGCAGAATAGGCAACTGGGAGGTCGTATAAGATTTCGATAGCTCGAAGAAGATCCATTTTTGAAATATCACTGTTTGACAGATGCAGCTTTGCAAGAGAAAGCTGGGATTCTATGGCATGTCGTCGACACCGAGAATCTCTTGATAATGACACATAACTCTTTCCACTTTCGAAAGTTCGAGAAAATTGGAACTTGATGGGTCGAAGGCAGATAAAGCGTTGAGCAGAGGCATATTCTGCATGAAACATTGGTCCATCTCACTCGTGAAACCATCTATTACCTCAAAGTACAGAAGTTTACCGCAGTCTGATTCAACTGGCTGACTGATATTGCGTTTACCGGTTGTTGAGTTTGACAGAAAGGCTTTGAGACGAATGGAAATGGCTTGACTTCTCTTGTTTCGAGCACTGGTTTTAGATTGTGGAGATTTTGATTCCTGGATATCGTTTAAAGCTAAGAATTCAGATATGTTTTTGTTTAAGTTGTTCCATTCGTTATCATTTCTCAGCTTTTTGAGTGTCTCATATGTCCCAGAAATCAGTGCAAGTGCCTTATAAATCAACAAACTTCCGGATTGAAGTTGCTCTGATAAACAATTTACAATGACTAATACTTTTTCCATTATGTGTAAAGTTGAAACAAAAGAGGCAGAGTTGATTTTGTCCAGTAGTCCTTTTGCTTCACACGCTGCCTCGCCGTTGGAACTATCAGAGACTGCGGCAAGCACAGCAACAATACTATCAAATCTGGCCTTCACCTTCGAAATAGAGCGGACTGCGTAAAACCAGTGAGTCTGGACGGTCCTCTCTAGCTCCAAGACTTTTTGCCCGCTAATACGCTGGGATTCCACAAATAGCTCGTGACGAGTATTGCTGCATGATATAAATGCGTAAAGTCTTTGCACCACAGAGAAAAATTCAGAAAGTTCGCTGATATTTTTTAGGCAGTCAGTCAAAACCAAGTTCAATCTGTGGGCGTGACAGTGTACATAAACTGCATGAGGCACCTTCTCCCTAAACTTTGCTTGAACTCCGTCAAATTCCCCACTCATAACGGATGCGCCATCATAACATTGGGCAATACACAGCATCGAATCTACACCAAGCTTTTCTATAGTTTCACAAATCGAGGTGGATAAGCTCTCGGCGTCTAATTTGTGCATGTGATAGCAGCCGATTGGTCGCTCCACTACTTTCCCATTTGATATGTACCTGAGTAGGATCGCTAATTGTTCTTTTCTAGAAACGTCTTTTGTCTCGTCGACAAGAATGGCGAAGTAATTAGCTGATTTTACTTCTGAAATAATATCTTGGCGCAAGGCATTTCCTATCAGTGTAACTGCGTCATTTTGGTACTGATGACTGCAATAGTGACCATATCGGCGCTGTAACTTCGCCTTCAGCTTTTCGTCACCTTTAGACATTTCCTCCATCAATTCAACCAAATTACCCCGGTTTGCAGAGGTTTCTGATTCGTCTTGACCCCTCAAAGCAAGACCCTGGCGGCCAAGAAAGCAAATAGCGCGAAAAATGTACTTCACATGATCTCTATTTTCCTGAACATCTTGAGATCTGGATTGAATTAAGTCATTCGCTACAGATTTCGAAGTATCAGTACTCATTATCTTAAATTCCGTCCATGCTGACATACAATGCCTATGTCTTTCAGAACCATCATGTTGCTTTAATAGAGCAGAACTGTCTTTCCTCTTGCAAAATCCTGACTCAATGAAAGCCCTTTTTCCAGCGGTTTCTCCAGCCCTTAGAGTCCCCATAGAAAAATGCCGGCAAGCAAAACAAAACACGGAATTCAAGTTTTTTGAGTATTCAATCCATTTATAAGTCTTATAGTAATGTGCACTGAATTTCCTTCCGTTAGAAGTGGAAGCCGGATATCTCTCAAGAATAGGTTGAGCTGGTTTGTCATGACGCGTCCTAGAGATATCTGAGAGAGTTTCTTGACTGCTACTGGAACCCGCAAGGGGTTCAGCGATGCAGACCGAACTTTCATGTTGATCTGAGCCATTTATTGTTCCGCTTGTTTCCGAAATTCTGTCAAAGGTGGGGGAATTTATCTCAACTAACCCGAGACTTTGGGCGCTGACACTATTGCCAGTTTCTTGCACTAAAGTTTCTTCATTTTTCTTCCTCATTTTCACCGAAAAAAAAATCCAAAGTTTGTTGTCGCTTTTTACTCATAGCTAAACGAGTAGTAGACAATGACTTCACTCAGACACGGCAAGAGAAGAACTGAAGAAACACGTAGAAACTCACCTAGAAAATCACTCCCATACTCCACAGTAAAACTACCCCACTTATAAGCCACAAAAGACAATCTCTAATATGTCCTGTTCACGACATTTTCTGCCTATCTACTTTAACTAAGTATTCCAAAAACTATTCAGTATTGTCAAGAATCTGCTGCCCCGAACCCCCTTTAAAGCGTAAAACACATTTCCTTTCCTTGCTACTAAAAAAGGCACTATACAACATTCATAGTTTACAACGAATTATTATTAAGAACAATAGTAAAATGGGTACTGACCACATGAAGCTTATTTTTGAATGAACCCTACTCGGAAATAAAATAGTGTAGACGAGCTTGCTCTTAGACATTTCAAAACAAGATTATATAATTAGGGCACCAGTTTGTTGGTCGTATTTATTGGACCAGTTGCTGGTTTAATATAGCACATAGCTAAAATACAAAATAGCTATGAAATATAAATAAGAAGGTAATTTTCAAAGTCTAGGGGGGGGGGGCATGCCCCCTGCCCCCCTAATTGGCGCCTCTGTCTTTCCCCCTTTTTTCGAAAATCAGCCAAATTTTCTCAGGCACCTAACTTTTGATGGGTAGGATTAAACTTGATGAAACTTATATATTTGAAATAAGCATTAAAATTTGATGCTTTTGATGTATCTATTTGTATCAAAATTCCGTTTTCTAGAGTTTCGGTTACCATTGAGCCGGGTCGCTCCTTACTTACAGTTCGTTACCACGAACTGTTTGATAAATATACGTAACTTACGAATTAACTTACGTAACGAACTTCTATATTCATATATTTTTAATACGTATATTAGGGGGTTCGCTCCCTAGTCAATACCTTGCTCTTAAAGCTAAAGTTCGAATTTTGTTCCAATTCTTTAAAAATGACCCTTTCATCACAAAGACCGTTAATTAGAATAAATAGCTCTTATGAAAGTACTAAAAAATGTTTGGCTTAAAGAGCGAGGTATTTACTAGGGGGTGAACCCAATCATATACGTAATATTTTCTGTTCGTTTTAAGTTTTGATCAAAGTATAAACGCATACAACAAGTACTGACAAAACCTATCCTCTCCACACAAAAAAAGTGACCCTTTGTCCGCCTCTCCGGAGACGATTCCATACCTATGCGAACCTGGCAAGTAAATCACATGCTCCGTAGGTGATTATACTTGTTCCGTAAAAGCTGTATTAAATTTAATTTATTGGCTCGGAGCGATTAAGTAGTACAACATTTCCCCTCTAGAGGCGCTGAGGTACGCGGGGCCACTTTTGGAGAGTTTTGTCAGTGCTTGGTCAGTATGTGTTTATACTTTGGTTTTGATGCTGCTCCTTACTTTCAGTTGAAAACTTTTTTTTTATATTTAATTTCTGATCTTTTTCTTTAATAATGATGGGAAATCCGGTGCCCCCTTCATAGCAATGTCCTGTCCCCCATGAACACTTCCTGCAAGGAAATCACCTCCCATACAACCCTCGACCCCCCCCCCCCACCTACCAGAAAAGATCCCCCCTGAAAAAGGCTATATACTTCCCAATAACCAATACTATATGTTAACATTGGGTAAAGCTCATAACTTTCAGCCCTCCCCCCGGGGACTTCGGGGGATTAAGTCATCCTAAAAGACATAGTTATAGTTTTTTGACCATGCTGAACAAAATGGCTATCTAAAAATTTTGATCGGGTGACTTTGGGAAAAAATAAGCGTGGGAGGGGGCCTAGTTGTCCTCCATTTTTTGGTCACTTAAAAATGGCACTAGAACTTTTAATTTCCATTCCAATGAGCCCTCCTACGATACTCTAGGACCACTGTATCGATACGATCACCCCTGGAAAAAAAAAACAACAAAAAAATAAAAATAAACACGCATCCGTGATCTTTCTTCTGGCAAAAAATGCAAAATTCCACATTTTTGTAGATAGGTGCTTGAAACCTCTACAGTAGGGTTCTCTGATGCGCTGAATATGATGATGTGATTTTCACTAAGGTACTTTAACTTTTAGGGGGTCTTTCCCCCTTTTTTCAAAAATCAGCCAAATTTTCTGAGGCGCGTAACTTTTGATGGGTAAGACTAAACTTGATGAAACTTATATATTTGAAATCAGCATTAAAATATAATTCTTTTGATGTATCTATGCTTATATACCCTCTTTCTGTAGGCAATTGCACTTCCCGCCTGAAGGGCCTTGAGATGAAGATCAGCACCACCGGTTTGGAGCTTAAGTGTCTAGTGCCGCTTCCTTTACCCTCTTTTTCTGTAGGCCTACGCTTAGTATTAAAAAAGCTTTTTGAAGTACATATTCATTTTGTGATTAAAAAAAAGATCATGGCTCTTCATTAGAAGAGCCATGAGGAAATATTCATTTTGTCTCGTCTAAATTTTAGTGCTTAATACAATTTCTCGCTATACTACCACTTCTGTTATTTGTATGATGGAAAGGAACTGTGGTCTTCTTCGTTATTTAGGTATATAATAATTTTGCAATGAATCACAATAGTTATTCGTAAGACCTATCACCTTGCAGGGCTGCAGTTCAGAAACTAAGAGCTACAGAAGTTTCCTAACTCGACTGTCTCCTGTTGTGGCTCGGGCTCGACTGAGCCCGATGACGTGGGCTTGGGATTTTTCTTTTAATGATTCTTTCGCGTTCGAATCCAATGAATGTGTTTTGTTTTAAATCTTACAGGAAAGTGAGACAAGGCACAAATTAGGAAAATGAGGAAACAATAATACAATATTGGGAAGTAATAGCAATAAAGAGAAGGAAATCATAAACCAGGGCTCTTGCTCTTAACGGGAACTTTTTTATTCTAAAAAATAAGAAAAAAATAATTAAAAAAAATGCGGTGTTTAAATGAATTAAGTGACTTCATCTTGACACAGGCCAAACCCAATGAATAAATCCAATGAAATTCAATGAGAATGAAAAAAAGTTCACTAGTCTTTGAGTAACAGATAATGAAAAAATCTTTGTCGTTATATTGGTCAGTCTTCCTACCTTGTCTGAGTAAATGTACCCCCATAATTACGACTAATTGGTAAAGCTCATCCCAGTACATTTAGGAGAAAAACAACTCGACTTAATGAAAGGTGCTAGAAATGCCCTCTGGTTTTATACCGATGATGCATATAATTTGAATAAAAAGTGATAAATAAGAAAATTGCTGGAAGTCAAAGAGGACACAGCTCGGTAAAATCGAGTCGCCCTAAGTCGAGTCACAACTCGACTTGGTAAAGAGCGTTAGAAATACCCTCTGGTTTTATACCTGGTTATTATGATTTGAATAAAAAGTGATAAATAAGAAATTTGCTGCAAGTCAAAGAGGACACAGCTCGGTAAAATCAAGTCACATCAGGTCGAGTCAAAACTCGACTTGGTAAAAGGCGATAGAAATACCCTCTGGTTTTATACCTTGTTTTTATAATTTTTGAACGAAAAGTGATAAAAAAGAAAATTGCTGCAAGTCAAAGAGGACACAGATAGGTAAAATTGAGTCGCACCACGTCGAGTCACAACTCGACTTGGTAAAAGGTGCTAGAAATAACTTCTGCTTTTATATCTGTTTTTTTTTTATTTGAATAAAAAGTGAAAAATAAGAAAATTGCTGTAAGTCAAAGAAAACACAGCTCGGTAAAAATCGAGTCACACCAAGTCGAGTCACAACTTGACTTGATAAAAGGTACTAGAAATAACTTCTGATTTTATACCTGTTTTTTTTATAATTTGAATAAAAAGTGAAAAATAAGAAAATTGCTGTAAGTCAAAGAAAACACAGCTCGGAAAAAATCGAACCACACCAAGTCGAGTCACAACTCGACTTGGTAAAAAGCCTTAGAAATACTCTCTTGTTTTATGCCTGGTTATTATAATTTGAATAAAAAGTGATAAATAAGAAAATTGCTGCAAGTCAAAGAGGACACAGCTCGGGAAAATCAAGTCAAACCAAGTCGAGTCACAACTCGACATGGTAAAAGGTGCTAGAAATACCTTTTGGTTTTATACCTTGTTTTTATAATTCGAATGAAAAGTGATAAATAAGAAAATTGCTGCAAGTCAAAGAGGACACAGCTCGGTAAAATCGAGTCACACCAAATCGAGTCACAACTCGACCTGGAAAAAGGTGTTAGAAATACCCTCTGGTTTTATACCTGGCTATTATAATTTGAATAAAAAGTGATAAATAAGAAAATTGCTGCAAGTCAAAGAGGACACAGCTCGGTAAAATCAAGTCACACCAAGTCGAGTCAAAACTTGACTTGGTTAAAAGTGCTAGAAATACTCTCTGGTTTTATACCTTGTTTTTATAATTTGAATGAAAAGTGATAAATAAGAAAATTGCTGCAAGTCAAAGAGGACACAGCTCGGTAAAATCAAGTCAAACCAAGTTGAGTCATAACTCGACTTGATAAAAGGTGCTATAAATAACCTTGGGTTTTATACCTGTTTTTTATAATTAGAATAAAAAGTGATAAATAAGAAAATTGCTGCAAGTCAAAGAGGACACAGCTCGGTAAAATCTAGTCACAACAAGTCGAGTCACAACTCGACCTGGTAAAAGGTGTTAGAAATACCCTCTGGTTTTATACCTGGCTATTATAATTTGAATAATAAGTGATAAATAAGAAAATTACTGCAAGTCAAAGAGGAAACAGCTCGGTAAAATCAAGTCACACCAAGTCGAGTCACAACTTGACTTGGTTAAAGGTGCTACAAATACTATCTGGTTTTAGACCTTGTTTTTATAATTTGAATGAAAAGTGATAAATAAGAAAATTACTGCAAGTCAAAGAGGACACAGCTCGGTAAAATCAAGTCAAACCAAGTCGAGTCATAACTCGACTTGGTAAAAGGTGCTATAAATAACCTCTGGTTGTATACCTGTTTTTTATAATTTGAATAAAAAGTGATAAATTTGAAAATTGTTGCAAGTCAAAGAAAGCACAGCTCGGTAAAATCGAGTCACACCAAGTCGAGTCACAAATTGACTTGGTAAAAGGTGTTAGAAATACCTTTTGGTCTTATACCAGGTTATTATAATTTGAATAAAAAGTGATAAATAAGAAAATTGCTGCAAGTCAAAGAGGACACAGCCTGATAAAATCAAGTCACACTAAGTCGAGTCACAACTTGACCTGGTAAAAGGTGCTAGAAATAACCTCTAGTTTTATACCTTGTTTTTATAATTTGAATGAAAAGTGATAAATAAGAAAATTGCTGCAAGTCAAAGAGGACGCAACTCGGTAAAATAGAGTCACACCAAGTCGAGTCGCAACTCGACTTGGTAAAAGGTGTTAGAAATAGCCTCTGGTTTTACACCTGTTTTTTATAATTTGAATAAAGAGTGATAAAGAAGAAAATTGCTGCAAATCAAAGAGGACACCGCTTGGTAAAATTCGGAAGTCAAAGGACATCTAAATTACGACAATTGTATTATCACAGAAGGTGGATAAAGTTAATGATGTCTATTATGCTGATTCTCAACACAATTACAGTTTTTTTAAATAACTAGCCTATTTTTTACTCTGTTTCCTGAACTAGTTCTAATACGACCATAATTTTGTAGGTCGATGGAAAAGTTCACTAAAGTTTGAAAGTCATCAGATTGGAATATATCTTTATTTTGATAATTTAAATTATTTTTAGATACAATAGATGGTGGTGATGCAATTGCGCCATTTCTGAACAATTGAGAAGTCATTCTGAATAATATTAACCTTAAAAAATTTAAGACAGTAACTTTGACTGAATAAGGAATCGTGTAATTTCCCCAGTGACATGACTTTCTGTTTCAGAAGCTAACTGCAAAACAAAACATTAATATGAATCAATGTTGAAAAAGATATCAACAAGTTAAAAAATGTTTTCCTTACCTGAGAGCACTTTACTGATAATATTGTAGCAACTATGATTGCAACAGACTTCATTTCATGTAATCCGTCTGAAAATAGTGTTATGTGATCAGTGCTACAGTGGATAAAATTGTTCACAATAGTAACCGATCTAAATATAGCTTGTTCATTTATGCCTAACACAGACACAAGCCCATTTTTTTTCAACAAAGTTAAAATTCCAAAAAGGAATATTTCTAATAAGGAACAATAAATGTAAATGTTTTGTAAAAACAAGGCTGGGAGGGGGGGGTTGAAATACCAAGAATTAGGCCTCGAAAAGATACAATTATAAGTGCTGGACATGCTCTGTAAAAAAAAATGTACGAGCTAGAGTTTAGGGAAAGGGGGTTTTAACAGAATAGAATTCAATCTTGGGTAAGGTTACAATCAATAAAATTCACTAACTCTTATTCACTAATTCTTGAATCTTAAAATTCACTAACTCTAATTCACTTAACCTTTGGTGATCAAAATGCTTTTGACTCATCAAGGGCTTTAGACCTGATGTACTGGGAGGTGGTCCCAAAATTCTTGACATTCGATATCATAGGCAGCACAATAGCGCTGCCTAAGTAAAGAACGATGTGGGCACAATGTATTATTTTTTTTCCTCCATACCCGGGCACTTCGTATCGAAGAAGTTGTCGTAGAAGCTTCAAAAAGGGCTCATTCGATTGGAAATTAGAGTGGCTAGTGCCCTTTTTCACAAGCAAAAATGATTGGAGGGCAACTAGCCCCCCCCTACGCCCATCATTCCCCCAAACACATCCAATCAAAATTTTGAGATAGCCATTTTGTTCAGCGTAGTTGATTTCCAGATAGAAAATACGTTTTTGAGGAGGACACTCCCCCAAAACCCTTGGGGCAAGAGTTTTAAGTTATGCCCTGGGGGCGTATAAGGTTTTTATAAAATGCGTTGTCATAGAAACTTCAAAAAAGGCTCATTCGATTGGAGAATCAAAGGGCTAGTGCCCTTTTTAATAGTCGAAAGTGATTGGAGGGCAATTAGCCACCCCCTCCCTCCCACACCCATCATTCCTCCAAACACATCCAATCAAAATTTTGAGATAGCCATTTTGTTCAGCGCACTTGAAATAAAGCTAGAAAATATGTTTTGCCCTGAGGGCATATAAGAACGAAGTTGGAACAATGTATCATTTATTATGTTTTTCCTTTACAGCAGGGCACTTCGTATCGAAGAAGTTGTCGTAGACACTTCAAAAAGGGCTCATTCAATTGGAAACTGGAGCCTTTTTAATAGTCAAAGGGGATTTGACGGCAACTAACACCCCTTCCATGCCCACCATTTCCCAAAACACATCCAATCAAAATTTTGAGATAGCCATTTTGTTCAGCGTAGTTGATTTTCAGATAGAAATTACGTTTTTGAGGAGGACACTCCCCCACAGACTTCAGAGCAAGGGCTGGAAGTTTTACCCTGGGGGCATATAAGGTTTTTATAGAAGGTGTTGTCGTAGAAACTTCAAAACAGGCTCATTCGATTGGAAATTCAAAGGGCTAGTGCCGTTTTTAATAGTCAAAAGTGATTGGATGGCCACTAGGCCCGCCCCCCACGCCCAACATTCCCCCAAACACATCCAATCAAAATTTTGAAATAGCCGTTTTGTTCAGCGTAGTTGATTTCCAGATAGAAAATATGTTTTTGAGGAGGACACTCCCCCACAACCCTCGGGCAAAGAGTTTAAATTTATGCCCTGAGGGCGCATAAGAACGATGTTGGCACAATGTATTATTTTTTTTTCCTTTAGAGCAGCGCACTTCACATCGAAGAAGTTATCGTAGAAACTTCGAAAAGGGCTCATTCAACTGGAAATTGGAGTGGCTTCTGCCCTATTCAATAGTAAAAAGTGATCGGAAGGCACCTAACACCCCTTCCATGCCCAACATTTCTCGAAACACATCCAATCAAAATTTGAGATAGTCATTTTGTTTAGCATAATTGATTTCCAGATAGAAATTATTTTTTTAAGGAGGACACTCCTCCACAACCCACTAGCCAAGGGTTTTAAGTTATGCCCTGGGGGTATATAAGTTTTTTATAGATGGCTTTGTCGTAGAAACTTCAAAAAAAGCTAATTTGATTGGAAATTCAAAGGGCTAGTGCCCTTTTTAATAATCAAAAGTGATTAGAGGGCAACTAACCCCCTTTTCACGGCACCTTTGCCCCAAGCACATCCAATCAAAATTTTGAGATAGACATTTTATTCAACGTAGTTTTAAGTTCTGTAAATTAGGTCTTTGAGGATGACAACCACGTCAAAGCCCTCAGAATATGGGTTCTATGTTATAAAATATAAATGTTTTTACTTTTATAACTTTAATAAATCAAATAACATTAACATCTTGATTACTAAATATTAGTATATGTATATTAAACTGACAATGCTCATTCGTTTGTATTTGTTTCAGTAAAGTGCAAATTATGTTCTGGCCTTGGGAAGGCATAGGGGTTTTGAGCCCAACTTATGTTAATTTCTGCTCGTTTTGAGTTTGACTCGGTTATTTATTGTAATTTCTGTTGCGATTTGAGTTTCATTTATTTATCGATGCTGATTTGTGGTAGTTTCACGCTTGGTAGATTGTTTGATTTTATTTTTGCTCATTTTTTGTTTAATGGAGTTTTTTACTTTTCTTTGAAAAACTTATTTTTGGAAAAAGTTTTATTTAATTAATCAACCAGAAGAGGATGATAGATGTTTTAGGGACCTGATCAACGTTAAGAGTTTCTGTCTTAGTTGGTTTTTCAGTGGGAAAATTGTCAATCCAATTTGTTTGTGAGGGGTGGGATTCGAAAAAAAGGCCACTGTGTGGGCTCTTTTGTCTAGCAAAAAGCCTGTGAATCCCACTAGGCCCTTTGCTTAGCCATCCTCGACTCGCTTGGGTCTGCGGCCCAATCATTTGGCTCTCGAAGGTGGACCTTGCTTGGATTCATACAAAGGCCTTATGTCCTGTATTGAATAGAAGAAAAACAAAACAGTTTTTAAAATGAAATTAAAGAGCGGCATTAAAACTTAAATTAAAAAGAAATTATTCAGTATATTACTCCTTTTGGCAAACTTAAAAATGATTTCTCAGGTATTTATTCCTCTGCCCCGCCACCCCCACTCTTTAATCTAAAATCTTATAAGGCTTTAAAAATGGTTTTTTATTCAGATTACGATCCATGTGTTTAAACAGTCGTTTTAAAAGAATTGGGAGAAAAAGTCAACTTTCGTGCAAAGAGCAGGGGGTTAAGGAAGGTAGCCCCTCTTATAAAAAAAACCATTTTGTTCGTTCAAGTTCTGATGTCACTCCTTACTTTCGTTGGAAAGAAACTTACTTTTTTAATTTAATTTCTAATCTTTTTTAATAGCATACCCAGAATTGCCCAAAAAAGCTGGGAGGGGTGTAACCTTCTCAAACCTGACTATTTAACTCATAATTTAACTTTTTCAAAGCAATATTTTGAGTAAATTCCTCATTTAGTGTATTTGTTTTTCAAAATAAAGCAAAATTAATCAAAGTACGCTATATCTTCTTTCTTATCTTCTTTATATCTTCTATATCTTCTTTCTTTACACCAGTTTGGAAAAAAATTGCATGTGAGTGACGTCACATTTATATACATTCCAAGAACAAAAGGACATCCTTTTCCCCCTAGGATTGGTTGTATCATTTTAAGTATCTAGGGCAAATGCAAAATTATACATGATGGCTAATAACTCTAAAGAGCCGAAGAAAAAGGTATGGAACAAGAAACAGCAAAACTCATATTGAATTGCAAATAGAACGTTGCACAGCAAAATCTGTGGTTAGAAGACAAGCCAAAATTAAAATAGAATGAAGGAACGTGTTAGTTTACCGTGCTTGAGTCTGTGAAGGATAAAAATGAAGGGATTCATGCCAGAATTACTTAGTTAAATTTAAATAACTCATTTTCTACCCTAGAAAGAAGAAGGGTTGTTTAAGCGTCTGCAAAGATACACATGATTTTACGCCTGACTTTCTTAACTATCGTGGAAAGGAATGAAGTTATTTGGCCTTTGTGAAGGATAAACAGGAAAAAAGACTTGAATTCACGCCAGACGAAAACGTCATGTCAGTGACGTCACATTTATATGCATTCAAAGGGCACAATTGTATCAATTTCCCCAGGGGTGGTCGTATGGTTTTTATATCTACGACACATGCAAACTTACAAAATATGACAAATGACTCCAAACGCTAAAAACAGGGTATGGAACCAGAAGCACCAAAAATCACATTGATTTACAAACGACAAAGCAAAATTAGAACAAAATGAAGGAATGTGTTAGTTTAGCGTGTGTGAGTCTGTGAACGATAAACAGGAACGAAGAATTGGTTTTTAGTATATATGACACGAGTAAAATTATACAGGATTATACATGACTATAAACAGCAAAAAAATAGCTAATGAAAAGGTGTGAAAAAAGAAACCGTAAAAATCACATTGAAATGTAAACGAAAATGTGACTTAAAACTAAAGAATCGCACGATAGTTATGCTATTACGTAATTAAGATATTTCGGAAATTACAATTGAATAAGAAGCGTTTTATTTTAGCGTATGCAGAGGAAACACAGGAAGGAGAAATTCAATTCTTGCCAGAATTTCTTATTTCAACTAAAATTACTGATTTGTCACCCTATGACTTTAAACTAAAGAATAAAAAGATAACTATGACAATATTTAATTTAGACATTTCAGATGACATAGTTAATGGTTCCATTGCAACTGAACTACCGTTTAACTGAACCCCAAGCAGCTGAACCACTGTAACTGAACCACCGTGTAACTGAACCATCGTGCAACTGAACAACCATGCAACTGAACCACCATGAAATTGAAACAACGTGCAACTGAACCATCGTGCAACTGAACCCACGTGCAACTGAACCCTCTTTAACTGAACCCTCGTGCAACTCAACCCCCGTGCAACTCAACCCCATTTAACTAAACCCCCGTGTAACTGAACCCACGTGCAACTGAACCACCGTGCAACTGAACCACCATGCAACTGAACCACCGTGCAACTGGACCATCGTGTAACTGAATTTTCGTGCAGCTCAATCACCGTACTTACATTGGGTAAAACACAAGTTAGAATCTTTACAGGTTCAACCTTGGTGGAATTGTTTGCTTTTTAAAGTCATGATATAAATGACTGTCAAGATGATTAATAAAAAAGCTCTTTTTTGTTGTCACAAAAACAAGTAAAATCGGACGTCATAAACTCTTACAGCTATATTTATTTCTCCTTTTTTATGTCTGTTAATGGAGGTTCTCTTCGTCCTGTCACTTTCTACGGGTCTAATCGCTTATCCCCCTCCCACACGGAAAATACCCCCCACCCACCCACAGAAACCCCTCACCTGGAAAATACCATCCTCGCGAAAATTACGGTTTCAAAATTTGAAAATCTTATTTTAGTCGTGTCATTTTTAGTTTAATTGAGAAGTGCTAAGGAAAGTGAAAAATAAGAATTTATGTGTAAGTCTTGACCCCCCCCCCCCTACTTCGCGCAAAAGCTTTCTTCTCATGAAAAATCTTCCAGAAAACCCCCACGCGAAAATGTCCGTATGTTTCCCAATGACATATACTATCTGTAAGCAATAACATCCGCAAAGGGCTTATCTGACTGTTTTGTAGCTAAGGAGTGAGGGAGATACCTCAAAGGGTGTATTTTGATCCCAAAACATCTCAGCTCTCAGTCAACTTTCAAAAGTGATTGGAGACTAACCAACCGCAAGGGGTATTTTTTCGGGGGGGGGGAGATTTTCCAGGGCTTGGTATTTTCCGGGGGAGAGGGAGTATTTTCCGCGGGGTAGTTTCCCCAGGGGATGTTTTTCGGGGGGGGGGGGTGAACGCCAGCTCCCACCGTCTACACACTGTAATGTTTTTTACCACTTTGCTTATTTTATTGTTTTCAATATTTTCAATATTATATCTGTTGTTTTCAATATTTGTGCAATATTTTCTACGCTTGTAGCTGGTTATCGTTTGGTTTGAAAAAAGTTAATTGACAGCGTTAGTGGAGCTGCCACGAAAGCTATTTTCTCTTTGTGTTTGGAAACTTAAAATTTGAATCTTTTTTCTTAGATGAATCAGACCTTTCCTGAACGTTACGCAATAAAAATCTGTGTTGAAAATGTCGCAACTTTGAGACTTTAGATAACAAAAGAGTCATTTTTGTTGCGCTTTCTTTAAATTAATTAAAAAGATCCTTTCAAAAAACAATTTTCAAAGAAAAGTAAAGAAAAAACCAAAGACTAGCCATATTAAACCAAAGACTAGCATAAATAAATTCATATGATAATTCAAGCCCAAAGTGATCAGTATTAATAGCATTAGTAGCAGGCACATGCCCCAGAAGTTTCATCTTGATACGCAAAGCCGTTCCAAAAAATTTCTGATAAACCTGTATCTGCAATCTGTGTGTTATTGCAAGTTACCAATTGTTAAAATTTAAGGTTTTTATAGAAGGGATGGTCGTAAGAACTTTGAAGGAGGCTCATTCGATTGGAAATTGAAAGTTCAAGTTTAATTTTGAAGAATCAAAGGTAATTAGAAGACAATAAGTCTCTCCCTCTTAGCCGACATTCCCCCCCCCCCCCGAATGCATCCGATCAAAATTAAAAAAAAATTGTTCAAAATAGTCTGAAGGTCAAATAACCATACCTTTGGGGTTAACAACCCCACCAGCAGCTCCTGGGGCAAGGGCTGTAATTTAAGCTAGTTGCTCATTGCTAACACATAAGGTTTTTATGGAAACATTTTTGTATGAACTTTGGGGGGGGCTCATTCAATTGGAAATAAAAAGTTCCAGTGCATTTTTTCAGAATTAAAAGTGATCGGAGGGCTCGCTCCCACCTCACCCTTTTTATTCCCCAAATACATCCGATATAAATTTTGAGATGGCCATTTTATTTAAAACAGTTCAAAGGTTAAATACCTATGGGTTCACAGCCCTCAGCCTCTGGTGGAAGGGCTGTAAGTTATACAAGTTGCCTATTGTTAAAATATAAGTTTTTTTATCAAGAAAAGAGGGCATGTTTGGTCCTATAAATAAGAACAAATATGGAGCATTAAGGTCAAATCTTAGGGAAATGTCAAGAAGAATGTGAAACACAATCAAAAACATTTTTTCTTCATTGGTTTTGAAAAAAAAATACAAGCAATATTTACAACGGATGAGTGTGTCAGCCGTCATATTGTTCAGAAGATGTTTAGGAGCATCTTTAACTAAATCAAGAGGCATTCTGTGCATCCAGTTTTAAAAGAAGTTGTATCTGCAATGTGTCAAGAGCAGCTGAGGGTATAAACCTGAGGGTATGGAGTTAAAACTTTCAGGGCGTGTTGAAGGAATGCAAAAAAAGGGCTAGGAGTGCAACTAGTCCCACTCCCATGTTCTTCTTAGCTGCAATCTCCTCAAAAACATCTGATCTTTATCTAGATTCACAAAGGTCAAATATTTACAACACATATGTTTATTACTTAACTTCCAGAAAAGTCTGATTCATCTGGAAAAGAGATAAAAATACCAGCTTTAATGGTTTGTGACATCGGATCTTCTTTTTTTGCAAAAATAAAACAAAGCTTTTTTATGAATGATCTTGACAGGCATTTATATCATGACTTTAAAAAAAACAAACAATTCCAATAAGGTGGAGCATGTAAACATTCTAACTTGTGTTTTACCCAATGATATTGCCTAATATTCTTAGAATACTGAAAAACTAAGTTCAGTGGTTTAGTTGCACGATGATTCAGTTAAACGAGGGTTCAGTTGCACGGTGGCTCAGTTCCATGATGGTTCATTTACACAGTGGTTCAGTTGTGCGGTGGTTCAGTTGCACGGTGGCTCAGTTACACGGTGGTTCAGTTGCACGGGGGCTCAGTTACACCGGTGTTTAGTTACACGGGGGTTCAGTTAAATGGGGGAGAGTTGCACGGGGGTTAAGTTTCACGAGGATTTAGTTCAATGGGGTTCAGTTGCCCTGTGGTTCAGTTACACGAGGGTTCTGTTGCACGGGGGTTCAGTTATACAGAGGTTCAGTTGCACGGTGGTTCAGTTGCACGGTGGTTCAGTTACACAGTGGTTCAGTTACAGGAGTTCAGTTGCTTCTGATTCGGTTGTCCGGTGGTTCAGTTACACGAGGGTTCTGTTGAACGGGGGTTCGGTTATACAGAGGTTCAGTTGCATGGTGGTTCAGTTGCACGGTGGTTCAGTTACACGGTAGTTCAGTTACACGCACACAAAACAAAGGTTTTCTCACGACGCTAAATATATTTAAACTTTAGTTTTTTGGGGTTTAGGGGGACTACAAGGTACCTAGGTTAGGTTGCATATTTAAT
Organism: Artemia sp. Qi Xiang Cuo; assembly: GCF_049724085.1. NCBI lineage: Eukaryota > Metazoa > Arthropoda > Branchiopoda > Anostraca > Artemiidae > Artemia > Artemia sp. Qi Xiang Cuo. Next base: position 86,069,576 of record NC_142797.1, read on the forward strand.
ATATGCTATGCTTTACCCCCATCCCCCACCCCGTAATATGCAAATATATAGCCCAAATTTGTTTCTAAACTATTATATTTTCATCCTATTTTGTTTTATTTCATTAGAATTAACGAAACTTCACTTATCGCGCACTTGCCGGATTCAAGACAAGTACCATCTTTTTATTATAAGCAATTTTGAAAAAAAATGACAAGGTCAAAGTATGGATCAAAAACACCGTAAGATTTTTCACCTTAGGAAACAACTCCCATAACAGATGTGCCTTAGTGAATAATCCCGTGTTTGTTTACAATAGCAAAAAAACTACTAACTATCAGGCTGTTAGAATATCCAAATCTTAACGAAGCTGAAGGTCGAAGACTGATCTTGAGCCCGGTGTACCGGTTTCACGTTCCAAGTGAAGGGTTCTTACTGATCTTATACCTCAAAGATGAGATCCAAACTGGATATCAAGACGGAATTCTGCATTTAGAAAAGCAAGTGTCAACTTACATTTGCAACATCCTTTTCTAGTGTTTTAAAGAGACATAAAGTTAGTATTAATGGTCATTTACGTACATTAACAAAAAAATTTTGAATAATGGTGCTTTCACACTAAGCCGTTTATGTTTGTTTTCTTTTGTGTTTTTTGACTAGCGTAATTCAGGACTTTATGCTACATTACGTAAAATGACGTGGCAAATTACATATCAGTTTATGCTACGTAAATTTATGTTGCGTTCTCAAAAAGTCAACACAGCACCTGTAAAAAAAGCTAACAAATTTTAAAGATTAAAGTTTCCTATACGTTTCAATAGATAATTCCAAACGATTTCAAACGTTTTCAAAGATAAAAGTTTCCTAACGTTTCAATAAAAGTTTCCTACAAAGCCCTTCAAGCTTGATCAGAGCTTCAATTTCCATTCCCATTTTATATCTTTTATTCTTGAACATTTTGCTTATAATGGCTCTTATTTTAGCCGTCGGTTATGATGGTTTTATGGTTTTTTGACTTGTGTAAAAGGACTTGTTTAAGTATGAAAGGTTGCGCTTAACTTAAAGCAACTTTCATAGAAAACTACGTATATAATATGAAAAGAGCTTAAGACATTATTCAAAGGAATTTTAGAAGATTCTTTATGCGAAGAGAACTTACTGGTATGCCTCAAAGATGACCCTGGATATCAGCGGCCAACACTGCCTTTAAAAAGTGACTGTTAATTCCATTTTAACATTTTTTAGCATTTCAAAAGGCACAGGAAGTTTAAGTTAGTGTTGATTTATGTACAATGACCAAAAGCATTTTTACAGGTTTTGAAAAATGAGCTTTTCTCTGAAAAAGGGAGCATATCGTCTCATATCTCAAAAATGAGACTGAATATCAACAATCAACTAGGGGTACCAATTCCCGAAAATATAGTGGGGGCAAGGAGTTTTTCATTTTTTTAAATGAATATAAAAATTTAATTTTTCAAAATCTACGAGGGGGGGGTAATTTTCTTTCTTTTTTTTAGTGAGAACACCATAATTAGCTTATTTTCAAAATTTAGAGGGAATAAGGTATGGGGAGAAATTGGCTCCTTCTGTCTTTTCTCCCATATTGGTGACCCTGCAGCCAGCAGTGTCTTTAAAATTTGGCTGTTAAATTTTTTTTATAACGTCATTTTCTAGTATTTTAAAAGGACATAAAGTTTATGTTCATGCTAATTTAGGTACACTGACCGAAGAGTTATGAATAAGACGTTGACCAAAGGAGTTTTTTCAGAGTTTAATGAAAGATGCTTTTCTCTAATGAATTGAGCAGACAGGCCTAATGCCTAAAAAAACATGGTGTATCAACTGAAAGTAAGGAGCAACATTAAATTTTTAAATAAACGAAAATTGTTTTTGAAAAAAGTTGTTATTCTTACTGTAGCCTACTTTCTGACTATTTTTCAAAATTATACCAGAAATCCACTTAGTCTAAAATTTCTCCAGGAAAATTTTCCTGAAAACTTTTCCCCGCGGAAAACATTCCTTTTCGAAAAATCTCCTTGCATAAAATCCCCCCCCCCAAAAAAAAAAGAAATATCCATATAATTCTCAGGGTAAATTGCGTAATTTACGGCAATTTCTCCAGGGACTACGGGAATCATGTCGTTCCCAAAGGCATAGCTATTGAACATTTCATTTATTATGAATCCAATGGCTGTCTCAAAATATTCATGGGATGTCATTTGTGTGAAAACGGGCGTGTGAGGGGGACTAGTTGCCCTCCAATCTTCATTTTAAAAGCTCCCTAGAACTTTTTGTTTCCGTTCGAAAGAACTCTCTCCCTATCTTCAATGACCATTGGTTAGATACGATCTCCCGAGGGAAAAAAAATAAACGTGCATCAGTGACCTTTCTTGTGGAAAAAGCAAAATTCCACATTTTGAAACCTCTACAGTAGTGTTTTCTAATGTGCTGAATCAGATGGTGCCATTTTTATTAAGATCGCATGACTTTTGGAGGGGGTTCCTCCTATTTTTGAGAATCAAGCAAACTCTTTCAGGTTTTTAATTTTTGATCGGGAACATTAAACTAATTCCTCTAATTCCTCTACTTTTTATTTAAAAGTAGGATTTAATGTATTTTGAATCAACGTAAGATATGAATTCTTTTGATGTAGCTATTGCTGTCAAAACTTCGTTTTTCAGAGTTTCGGTTGCTATTGGGTAGAGACGCTTCTTAGTTGCAGTTTGTTGCAGTGAACTGTTTGAAAAAATGTAACCAGACATCAACAACTAACACTACCTTTGAAAAATGACTGTTGGATTCCCAATATAGCATAGTTTTCTAGTATTTTAAAATGAAATAAAGTTTGTGTGAGTGCTACGTTACGTGCACTGACCCAAACAATTATGAATAAGGTTTTGACCAAAGGAAAGTTAACAGGGTCCAGTGAAAGAAGCTTTTCCCTAGCGAAGGGGGTGGACTGACCTTATACCTAAAAGATGAGACTGAACATCAATAGCCACTACTGCCTTCAGAAAAGGACTGTTAGGTTCCCACTGTAGCATCATTTTCTGGTATTTAAACTTTATATCAATAAGTTTATATTAAATTCAGAAGGGGTATAAGGTTTATGTTAATGCTAGAGATGTGTACACTGACCGAAGAATTATGGGAAATCACATCGATCAAAGTAAGTTCGACAGTGTTTTATTAAAAAGGTTTTTTTCTTCGATGACAGTGATCTAATATACCAAAAATAAGACTGTGTTTCAACAATTAACACTGTATTTTGGGAAATGATTATTACATTGTTTTTATAGCATCGTCATTAAGAACCTTAAAACATATGTTCACAGGATGTAATAAAGGCACCAAAGATGCAAAAAATAAACAAAATGCTTTCATTTTCGCTCCTAATTCCTCTGTTTACTTAAAAGAAGTTATTTAATGAGTGTTTTAATTTAAAATTGTGGTGAAAGGGAAGGGTATTTTCAGCTTTGCAGACGAGATATCTGCATGATTGTTTATCTCATATGGGGCTAAACCTACCCCAACCTGTATCAGGTAGAGAATGTTTGGCTTATGCTTATGTAAATCCACCATTTTATTTAACTAATCTTTTTAAGTTCTGAGTTATTACAACAGTTAGTGTATTCAAAAGAATCATTGTCCAGGTAACATATAAAAAGAGCTCCAATAGCTTCAAGCAGATTGGTAAGTTTTGGGCCCATTTTCAGGGAACCCGTTTCCTTGGCCCTGGATGTTTTAAACATAAGGATCCTATTGGTCCTAGAACTTATGTAAGTTCCAAGTCGGCTGGACAAAAAATGACTCTTTTACACGCCGAACTTTAGAACGAACCAATTTGTATTCAATATTTTTGGTGCAGAGTGCCTTCATTAAAAGCTTCAAACTGATCAGAAAAAAATGTCTTTGTCCCTTTTTGGGTCATATTTCTGGGACACCAATACCCTTAAATTAAAATTATTTTAGTACAATACGGTCCCCTTAACCCCAGGGCTTACAATTTGAAGTTTCAAGCCATTCAGAAAAAAAGTTTCAATTTCAAATCCTTCGGGGAAAATGTTGTCTTTTCGAAAGATCTTTAAACAATTTTCTCACAAAATAGCTACCGTAAAATTTTAATTGGATGTCATAGGAGGGTTGTGAGCAGGATGTAAGAAAGGCAAAGAATTTGGCTGTTTCTTTAGTGTTTCCACAGTTTTTTATCGGGAGATCTTATGATTTTGAGAAATTTTACAATTTAAAATCAGATCTTATGACATACCAATAAATATCCATACTCGAATTTTTGCCAATTCCAAACTAATTTAGCCGGATTAAATCCAAAGAACTTTAAGCATTTATGTATGAGTTGCACAACAGAAGCCGAGGGTCATATATCTTAAATTGTAGACCATGAACCACTTTAGAATCATTTTTTTTTAGCTAGTTTCCCAAGTAAAAATATAGAGCAACATTGTGCTTCAAAATGAAATTTTTGGTTGATTTTTTAAAAGACAGAGGATAAATAAAGTCTTGTAATTATCCTTTAACTACACCCTTCAAACTGATAAATGTTTTCAATAAAACACTATAAGACTTTAGCGCAAGAGGAGGGTTGAGAAAGTGAATGCCCCCTCCCCCCCATTGACGTAATAAATTCTGCTGTTTTTAAATTTTAACCCCGCAATTTGCTTTGATTTGGAGTTGCGATTATTTTTTCATTTTCAGTTTCTTTTGTAAAGCGATTAAGCTTGTGGTTCTGCGAATCACTGGTACCCTTTGGATAACAAGCAAGGCAAATGGAAAATGTTCGATCAGATTTATCCTTTTCATCCATCCTCAAGCAACAAATTAAAGAAGATTAATTATTACAGCTCACCTAGCTAAGTTGAATCGTAAGGGTCTGAAACTTTTGCTACGTAACATTGAAAAATCTTATAAACCAGTTTCAACAGGGTTAAAAATGTCCTCAAATAAGAGACAATTGGCGTATTGTACTCTATAAGCCGATGAAAAAAACTTTTCCTTGGTTCTCAAAAATCATCCGCGACCATCTGTAGAAAAACGGTTACTGGTTTAATCTACCGATATTTTCTTGGTTTTAAGAAACTTTTAATTTTTATTAAAATCTTTTTTAAGACTTTTGTCCAGTTTTTCTAAAAAAGAGAAATTGAGACCCTTGACCGCCCTCTGGTCACTTTTGACCTTGAAAAGCGCACTAAAACTTAATTTCAAATTTGATGAGCATATTTCTACAACCTAACTTCTATACAAATAAAATAAAAATAAAATAAAATATGGAAGACACCTCGCATTCGACTAAGTTAATACTGGCGCATTTACTCGAGTTTGCTTTTATGATTGAAGGTACTTATGTCTTATAGCCACCACACTCAATAAGTGAAGTTTGGTTAATCCTAATGAAATATACCTAAATATGATGAAAATATAATACTTTTAGTAACAAAATTATGGGAACTACAACAGAGAATTATGGAAATCAGGCCACCCAAGACGCATTATATTAAATGGTGTCTAACCTAATCAAATACCAACTCTATATATAAAATATTTAATTCAAATATACCTATATTGTAGTTTATCTCTCTCACGCTAAGCTGAGTATCACAGAGTTCATACTGAAATACAGAAAGAAACCGGTCTAGTCAGACCAAGAACTTGAGTGTGTTCGCTATAAGACATAAGTACCTGATTGAATATTACTTTTTTTCTCTTTTGTTGCTGAAATTACATGTATTCCGTTTCTTCCCCCTTTCGTTTGCGAGGCAATGAAAAATAGCGACAATTACACCGATTTCCACAAAAATTCAATGAATTTTCGTGAAAGCTAAATTTCAACATTTAGCTTTTGTTAGTAAACCTCACAACACAAAAAATAAGCGTGAGTTAAGCTCAAAATCTGCATTAATAATGACAATATTTCTGTGAAAATAGATAATATAAATTGTTGATCATAAATGTACATTTAAGCTTACAAAAGCTGCTTTACTCCAATTAAAATAAGCGAAAATGATACGATATAATAATAAGAAAAATGAATGATATAGGCCTATAGCATTTTCCATGATGTCATGTCTTCTCATTAAAGATGAATCATTTATCTATGTTCGCTAACTAAATATGCTTTACGTTCACCAAATTTTTCTTCTATTATAGTTTCAACGAGTGCCGAGGCCTGAAGTTCAAACCAAAAGAAGATAAGTTTTAAAGTGCATTGCTCTTTATTAATGAAGAAAAACAGGAATTCCAACGTCAAAACTAATTGGATGGTCTGACCGGTTCTGCTACTTAGCATTACGTGATACGAAACTTTATTACTACTGTTATGTCAAAAGGATTTACCCAGTTTTTTGCTTTCGTGAATCGGGCTCTTCTTTATCTTCTAATCCTTGGACATCCAGTCAGGCTTTTGGGGAAAATAAAACAATTTCTAACTTACCTGTTGAATAAAGGTTAAGTTATTACACAAATAGTATTATAATGTCAAAAAAAATGATTATAAGAAAAATAAGGCGGAACAGCTCAGAACACATCACCTACATTAGTTGAGTTGGAACCAAGGTTGTGTTATCAGTCGATCTACATCGTTTGGTGACACACTTCAACTAGCAGTTTATCCTTACTAGCTAGAAAATAGCTTCTTGTATATATTTTCTTTACACTTATATTCCACAGCCCTTCCCTCGCAACGTCCTGCAAGATTTTAATCCTTGTACGTTTTGCAGTGTTCCTTTCCAGTTTAGATTTTGATATTAAGCCTTCTTGACAATTTTCTGTGGAGGACGGGAACAATTGAAAATGTCTGCCTAGGTTCTCTTTAGCCATTAAGACCCCCTAATCTTTTCATTAAACACTTCTCGATTGCTTACATTCAGTGTTTAAAAAATGTCACCGTCGTCAACAATGACGTTTCAAAAATGACAACATCACCAGAGCTTATACGCTATCTATCGTAAATACTTTCGTAGACATCTACGTAAAAATTGAACTTTTTATGAATTAGCGTTGCTTCCATCAATTTAACTCAAAACTGGCGGATTAATTGCGGATTATGGTTATAGAGCGCTTTGATGTCATAGTTCATGTCACGTCATTATTCATGTCATTAGTGTCATAAAGTACCGTTCATGTCATATTCACGTTCATATTCATGTCATATATTATTCATGTCATAAAGTATCGGCTCACAAGTTAGAAATAATTACTAGATTCACGGCTTGCTCAAAAACTGTTGCAGTGGTAGTTCAAACTTGACACTACAAACCTACTACCAAGAACATTTTCCACTAGTGCTTCCGTTATTATTTCTCCCAGTCTAGCAAATAGATCTTTTAACTGTAAAAATAAAGTTTTTCTAAACTGCCGAAATATCGCAAGAAAAAAATAATTCTCACGAAGTAACATTTCGTGTTTTTTGTTTTTGGTTTCTGTTCTAACAGTGAGTTCCACGAGTAGCGTGATGTGATCCTAAAGTGTGATGCAGAGAGTTGCGACCATTTTTTTGTAGAGCAATGGATTAGCAATAGGTTTGGTTTCTCGATCAAGTACTTAGGTCCTGGCGTATGGACTGTATTACTAATGAGGATTTGGGTGGCAGAACACCTAAATTTGGTTTTAAAGTGGATTAAAAAAAAACGGTTTTAATTTATTTTTTAGCGGTTCAGAGAAAGTGATTATTTACATTCGAATTATTTTTATCTTGGAATTTATTTTCGTATCTTTCATCGCTTGTTGTTTTGTTTTGTGCATTTATTTAGTTTATCTATTAACCCTGAATTTTGTTTTCTTTCTTAACGTGGTTATTTATTATAAGGCATAGGTTAGAAAGTATATTGACGCATGCCAGCTCCCTTTTGAATACATATTGAATAATCAATATATATTGAATATATTTGAATATACAGTTTTGAATATATATTGACGCATGCCAGCTCCCTTAGTAATCACCTGGCACAGTGACTAATATTAAGAAATTGTTGATATATTTGTGATAAATAAGCTAAGGAAAACGGTTTAATTTTTAATTCAGAATAATTGATAATAATCTGGATATTCTTCTTAGCTCATCCGCTACTGACAATATTAAAAAGTGATTTTTTGAGGACTTTTAAGAAGACATACCATAATTCCAAGAAATTACCGTGAATTTAAATTGAACTAGGGGATTTGTTTTTCTTCAATGTGATATTTAAGGGATTCCTTTTAAATAAAAGGTATGTTCTTGCCAATGCATAGACATTGGTCTGACAGCTTTCCGCTAAGCAGGAATATTAATTGAATTCATAGAAGCTGACTTTATTTTCGAGCTTTCACAGATGCTACAATATTATAAAAGCTACACAGTCTATATTTTTACTTCTAGAAATTAATGTGATTAATCCACGTTATCGAATTTTAATTTTATTTTTAATGCTATATAGACTCCAGGGCTTCCACTCTTGAATATTAAAATTCGAGGAGAAGTCTTAAAAATTCGGGGAGTTTTCGGGGACAAGTCTTCAAGATTCAGGGAATTTTCGGGGGAAAACAAAATGGAATTTCGTTGTGAAAGCTTGGGAGCCAAAATCGGTTTTAGCGTCGTTTTCAGGCTCAAGTAGGGCTTGGATCCGCGTAGTAAATCAAGCCTTTTATAGAATAGGTTTTAGAGCCAGAGCACGGGATTGAAACCCACAGCTGAAAACGCTTATTGCTGATATTGCGGAAAAACTCCAAAATTGTTTTGTAAATACAACTGTAAGCACAAGTAGCAATTTTTTGATTAAGTCATTAATCTCAGTAATTCATTAATAATATTTAAAAACAAAAACAATTATTGTTTGTGGTTTCTAGATAGGTAAATTAAATAGACAGAATTCAGCCTATAGGTAGGACAACATTAAAACTTAAAACAAATAAGAACTAAATTAGTTTAAACAAGTAAGTTTAAACTTAAATTAAAAAAGAAATTTTGACGACAATTGGCACCTTATTAGTTTGTCATGCTGCTTCTAAGGTATTTACCCCCCCCCCCTCAAAAAAACCGCGGAAAAAACAGAAAATACCCTCCCCACCCACAAAAAAAAACACTCCCCACAGAAAATACTCCCCGTGGAAAGCACCCCCGCAAAAAATACCCTTGGAAAATATACACCCCCCCCCTGCGGAAAATACCCCCTCGGAACATATTTTTTTTTCATTGTTTGTTTCTACTATACGCTCCTTTCTTTTCGTTACCTCATAATTACTATATAGTCACCGATTAACCCCCAACCCTCCCACCAGCCCTCTGGCCATCCATGTTCCAAATATAGTACTTATTGCAGTCTCATTTTTATATCAGCCCATCTAATGCCTGGAAATAATACCTGTAGGCTATAAATCATATAAAAGTTACTTATTCTTTTTCTTCGCACTAACATTATTTGCCATTATTAACTAACAGTTCGTGATATATAAGTCCGAAAATAATATAAAACTTTACAAGAAAACAATATGAGCCAAATAAACAAATTTTTACTTTAAGCTATAATATAAATTTTCTTACAAATAATATTTTTGGGGTTACTTCCGTTTAAATACCCTATTCCCCGACCTTGTACATAGTCTAAAGCTAAATTTTGCCTCAATAGGAGGGGGAGGGGTGGTACATTTCTTATGGCAAGAAGATTGTATTTAGGGCTAGTTCTTAAGAAGAAATAAATTATACCATAATTTCTTTAAATTCTTTTGTTTCTATCTCAGAATTAGCCTCCATACGGGGTTACTAATTGTTCAAGTATTAGAAGTTGTAAAGGTAGGGCTAGATATTTAAACAGACTTAATAGGCTATCCCTAATTTGAGCAGAATATAATTTCTGTAAAGTTTCCTTCGCCTTACTAACAGTTTTGCAAAAGCGTAAAAAGATCCTAAAACTGCTGTTTAAAATATTAAGTCCACTGAAAATACTACATGGGTGAAGTGATCAGAATAATAATTGTGAGGGGAGTGCTGTGTGAATACGTTTGAGGATAAAAGGTGGTAAGACATATACAATTCTCAGATAAAAAGAAAAGAACTTAAATTTTTCACACCGAATGAAACAAAAATTTTAATGGTAAGAATTCCCGGCAAAAAGATCAATTCCTTCAATATATTATACGTTCAATCGTTAAGTATTAAACATTAATATGTTATGTGAAAAACCAAAAATAACAAAAAAAATATTTGACGTATGATTCGGCTTTCATAACAATTCTTTTTGTTTAAAAGTTTAATTTCAAAACCCAAAAATCCCACTGAGCGTTCCGTTAAACAACTTCAAGTATAGTTCTTGGCTAATTTTGTCAAGATTGTCTTGACCACGAATGATTTAAATGTAAGAAATGATGTTATAGAATTTGGAACACTGTTTTCGAAATTGTTTAATCTAAATGCAGGAAAATGATACTTTTGTGAACATATAAAGAACCGTCTATACTTATACTGTATCTATCTGATTTTTATGCAAAGTAACACAGGAGACGAAAATTAACGAACAAGAGAGTAGTGAAAAATTATGGTATGTAAAGAAGTGTTTGCTAGGGATAGTCACTAGGGGTGACACCGTGGTTTAGCAATTTTCGGGAAATTTCGGGGAACCTATTTTTTTCGGGGAGACACATAGATTTTCGGGGAAATCCCCGAAAATTCGGGAATAGTGGAAGCCCTGGTAGACTCTCTCTGACACAAGTCTATTTGGACATGTATCATTGGGCCATTACAATGGGAACATGAAAATTCATCCCAGATGTTTCTTCAATCTAAGGAAGACCGTAATGTGAAACAAGCTATAAATCCTTGTGTTTATTATAAAAGGAATAATTCCCCGCCCAAAATACATATTCACATATTTTCAGAAAAAGGGGGCAACACTGTTAAATAGAGGTTTAATAAAATAATAGATGCCAGCACATCTGTCAACCCTGAAACTGAAGTTACAAGCCCCTATCCAGGCAAGTAGGAAATTTTTAACTTTTTAGCGAGAACAATGGTGACAAATGAATATTTCATTTTACAGGGTGATTGAATCAAACGAATAGTCATGAATAACAAAAAAGAGTTCATTTGAATGTAAATCTAAAGCTACAGTGTACTTTTTTATTAATAGAAGAGAGATCGCGCCGCAGCAAAGTACCAATTTGTATCATTTTGTGCCACAACATGAATATTTTTGCCAGAAAAGGGACAAAATATTAATAAAGAAGAAGTCTGAGTAATTTAATCAAATTATAACGCTAAAAAACTATTCCCATAGCTTCTCAGGCTTAGACACTTTGCTACTGTTTAGTGACATATTCGTTTCAAATTGACTTGACTTACTTGACTTAATGTTCCTGCTGGTGGTCCAGCGTAGAGAGACACGTGACTCTTCGCCTCCATTCGGAACGTTCTTGTGCAAGCGTGACTGCTTCTTGTATATCAGTGCCGATCTTTGAGAGGTACTGGGTGAGGCTGTCCCTCCATCTGAACCGGGGCCTTCCGCGGGAGCGCTTCCAGCCATGCGCAGGGGGATAAAAATTGAAGAGAGTGCTAGCGGGTGTTTCTGCTGGCATGCGGACCAAATGGCCGAACCACCGTAGGGTTCCTGCAGTGACCTGACGAGAGTTGGGGGTCTGATCTGTTAGTGCCAGCAGTCGGGTGTTTGAGACGAAGTCGTCCCATCTAATCCCTTCAATACGTCTCAAGAACTTTGTTTGGGCCACGTCTATGGCATCACGAGCAGAAGCAGCAGCCGGCCAGGTCTCAGCACCGTAGATAAGGACTTGGGCTACGGTGGTGTTGTAGATCCGCATTTTTGTTTTTCGGCTGATGTTGGGCTTTCACCACACTGAACGGCATAGTCGTGCCATAATTGATGCAGCTTTTCCGATGCGCGACTGAACTTCAGTTTCGACTGAGCCGTTTTTCGGGATGACAGATCCAAGGTAGGTGAAAGACTTGACAACCTCGACGGTGTACCCTGATACGTTGAATGCTGGTGAGTTGGTGGTGTTACCTGCGGAGTCAACGATCATTATTTTTGTTTTCTGCCAGCTAATATGTAGTTCAACTTTCAGGGCTTCTTCCAACAGTGTGTTGAGGGCTTCTTCGAGTTCAGCAGCAGAAGTGCATATCAGAGCAATATCATCAGCGAAGTCGCAATCGGCTAACACTCTGTTGCCATACCTTAGCCCGAAGGGGAGCCGGTTCGTGGTTCGATCCATGACATAATCAATCACAGCGTTGAACAGTTCAGGAGCAGCAGCACAACCTTGCCGTACACCGGTATTTATTTCGAACAGTGAGCTTCGACGACCATTAACCTGGACGGAGCTTTTTGTACCAGTGTAGAGCGCCTTGAACAGGCGACAGTATTTGTCCGGGAGACCTGTCCGTTCTAGTATCAGCCAGAGACTCACGGTCAACCGATTCGAAGGCTGCTTTAAAGTCAGCAAAGGCGAGGTATGCTGTACGCTGGAACTCACGAGCTTTCTCGATGACCTGGCGTACGGTGAAGATCTGCTCGGTCGTGGATCTGTTTGGCATGAAACCTGCTTGCTGAATCCAGCGACACTTACGGATTAGCTGGGTACTTCTATCTATCAAAGTTATGGCAAATAATTTGCCGAGAACCAACAGGAGGGTGATTCCTCTGTAGTTGGAGCAATCACTTTGACTACCTTTACGCTTCCATAGAGGGAGGATTATCCTTTCCTTCCATTCTTGTGGAATCAGTTCTGTTGTCCAAACGAGGGAAAACAGCATGTGCAGCCATAGTAGCATCGGTGGTCCTGCGAATTTTAGCAGCTCTACGGTGATCCCGCAGGTTCCTGGTGCTTTGTTGTTTTTCATTCTCCTCAGAGCATTCTGTATCTCTTCTACAGAGGGAGGCTCAGGCTCTGGGAGATTTTCGCTTGTTATTTGCTCAGCGGATGCGACTAGGTCTGGATTGACGTCGACTCAGTTGGCGTTCAGCAGCTTTGTGAAATTCTCCTTCCATCGATCAACCTACGTTGTTTTATCTTTGAGCATTACACTGGAGGTGGATTCAGCTCCTCTTATCTATGGAGGTTTCTTCTTGCTTAGGTCTCTGACATGCCTGAAAAGTGACATAACGTCACCTTTTCGTGCTGCGTCTTTTAACTCATCAGCTTATTTGTTAACAAATTGTTGCTTGTCTCGGTAGATATGTTTGTTCCTGACCCCGTTTAACCGTCTGTAGGAGGGCATATCTCCGGCCAGCCGCGCTTTTCTGCGTTGCTCAATGATTCGCAAAGCTTCTTGCGACAGCCAGGGCTTTTTTGAGTACATCTTTCGACCGACGGTCTCAGTGGCCACCTCTAATATATTGTTTTGTACGTCTGCCAAAACGTGTCCGGGTCAACAAGGGTATTCAGGCATTCAAATCTGTTCTGGACTTCAACTAAATACTTTTGGCGGAATTCCTCGGTTTTTAGTTTCTGAGTGTCCAACTTTGGTTGGCGACGTTCTATAGGCTGGGCTTTGAGTCGTAGACGGAAGTTCGCAGCAACTAATCTATGGTCAGTATTCCCGATCTCGGCACAGCGATAGGTTCCACAGTTTGTGACTGATGACCGCCATCTTTGGTTGACTATAATATAGTTGATCATCTTTCACGTGCGCCTGTCATTGCTATACCATGTTGACTTATGAATGTCTTTCCTGTGAAACAGGGTGTTTGTAATGACCAGTTTGTGCATGGCGCACAGCTGGAGGAGTCTGGTCCCATTTCCGTTCAAAGAATCAGGGGTAACTGGACCAATTGCAGATTTAAAAGCTCCGCTGGGGTCAGATACAGTTGCACTGAAGTTGCCTACCACGACCAAAACATCATGGGGGGAAATCCGAGAGAGAGGAGCTGTCAGAGCCAAGTAGAATTTGTCTTTCTCATCCGTTGGAGAGATGTTCGTTGGTGCGTAGCACACAACAATCGTCATCTTCCCGTGTTTGTGGTTGAAGCGGGAAGTGAGTAGTCTATCTGATATTGGGTTGTGGGATATGAGGCATTTCTTTGCCTTCTTGTTTAGAAGCAGGCCTACGCCACTGCTTCTACTAGAATTTTGGCCTGACCAAATCATCCTGTGATCAGAACTGGCGATTTCTTCGTCGCCTGATCCCGTCAAGTGGGTTTCTGTCATTCCAAGTATGTCAATCCCACATCTCAACATCTCAAGCCTTAGAAAGTCTTTGGATCCAGGGTTATTCATGGTTAAAACATTCCAGGTGGCTATTCTAAGCCCACCTTGGTCAGCAAGGTTCAAAAGATGTCCGGGGACGTGCCGAGGTCGTAAGGAATTAAAATGAATAGGATCCGAGGCTTGAGTAACATTTCTTTTCATTGCAATTGTTTTCAGGAGGAGGGTCGCAAGCCCAACCGTCCCTAGGCCTGGGTTCTGATTGACACCAGGGAAATCCTGGGCACTGAGAGACCCTGGGGTGGGCTCCACCCGTGCCCATGAGGTTGGGGCAGCTCTGTTCGGAGCGATTATTTAGGGGATTAAGCCCCATATCCAGTGGTACGTGGTCAGCAAACAAAGTTTGCATCCTTCCTGACGAACTCCTCCGGCACTAAAATATATTAAATAAAAATAAATATAATCGTTTCAAACATATATTAAATAAAAAAAAAACAAGTTTTTTCAACTGAACGTAAGGAGCAACACTAAAACAAACAGAAATTATTACGTATATGATGGGGGTTGCTTCCTCCTCAAAACCTCACTCTTCAAGCTAATGTTTTTCGGTATTTTTTAAAAAAAGTTACTTATTGTTCTAATTAAACGACCCTTATGTTTCAGGACTCGTCGTTAAAGAATTGGGACAAAATTAAGCGAAATGTTGAGGAGGGTGCAACCCCCTCATATACGTAATAAATTTGTGTTCGTTTTAAGTTTTAATGTTGCTCCTTACTTTCTGTTGAAAAAACTTGTTCTTTTATTTAATTTCTGATTGTTTTTTAAATAACGCTAAGATATATGGCTCCACCTCCGCGGAAAAATCTCCCTCCCCACGGAAATATTCTCTGAACAATTCAATCCTGACGAAAATTTATCCCGGACAATTACCCTTAACAGCTTCACGCGTAAAATTGAAATATTAATTCTGATAAATTCCCCCAGTGCCAAATTTTCCCTGAAAAGTACATCCCCTGGGAACTTCCCTTTCTATGGAAAATACTCCCCGTGCAAAATCTCTCCAGCAGAAAATTCGTCCTCCCCTCCCAAGGCGAAAAATGTATGCATACTTCCCAATAATAAATACTATACGTAAACAATGGGCAAATTTTATAACTTAAAGACCTTTCCCCAGGGGCTCTGGGAGTCATGTTTTCTCTGAAGACATAGTTATTCAGCCCTTGAACTATGCTGAACAAAATAGCCAACTTAAAATTTTAATTGTACGATTTTGGGAAAAAAGTGGCGTGGGAGGGGGCCTAGTTACCCTCCATTTTCTGGTCACTTAAAAAGAACACTAGGACGTTCCATTTCCGTTAGAATAAGCCCTCTCCTGACATTCTAGGCCCACTAGGTTGATACGATCATCCCTGGGGGAAAAAAAATAAATAAACACGCATTCGTGATCTTTCTTCAGGCAAAAATTACAAAATTCCACATTTTTGCAGATAGGAGCTTGAAACCTCTAGAGTAGGGTTCTTTAATACGCTGAATCTGATGGTGTGATATTCATTAAAATTCTACGACTTCAGTAGAGAGGGAGGTGCTACTCCCACGATTCACCCCTGCTACCACCTACAACTTTTTTACATAGTTTAATGGGGACAGTGTCAATGACCTCTTTCTCCAAGGTCTCTTTCTCCAGGTGTGTTTTTGGCCAAGTGTCCGCTATGGGAGAATGTTAAGATCTAGGAAAGAGTATTTGTTGTCTTTGGCCAAGTGCCTGGGAAGAATGTTATGATCCAGAAAGAGTATTTGTTGTTGTTGTTGTTTTGGGCAAGCTCCCAGCGAACGTCAAGGGAGAACACGTGGTTAATCAAAGTGGGACAGCTGTGCTGACAGTCATTAATCAAATTGTTTCCGGGCAAAATTTAATAGTGTCTGACAGAAGATGTCATGATTGATTGATTTGACACGAAAGGGGAATTAATTTGTTGTTTCTAAGGGGAATTATTAATTCACGAAAGGGGAATTAATTTGTTGTTTCTAAAGAGAATCGTTTCTGAGCGAATGTTTTGATCTTAGCGCTGAAGTGATTAGCGCGCGAAAAGGTTTCTTTGTAATTTCAAATGTGAAAAGCACAGGGATGCCAAAAACAAAAGGAACTCGCTGAAATTACGTTTAGGGATTATTTGGGCGAAACCATTTTAGCCATTATAGGGAATTATTTTGGCGAAACAGTAAGAGACATTTAAAAAGATGATTTAAAAGATGATTTTAGAAGAGAATTTGAGGGTAAAACCCTGTGGTCGTTATAATACACAAGTTGTATTTTAACAGTGTCGTGAGGTCCCCTACCCCAACCCCAAAGGCTCCTCATACCCCCCCCCCCCCCCCAAGGCAGCCCCCCCGGCCCCCAACGTCCCCCGGGCGCCCAAAAGACCACCAGGCTCCCAAAGGGCCCCCGGACCCCCAAAGGCTCTCCCCCGGTCCCCAAAGTTCCACCGGGCTCCCAAAGGACCAATCGACCCTCAAGTGCCCCCCCAGACCCCCAAAGGCCCTCCCCAGACCCCCAAAGGCCCTCCCCGGACCCCCAAAGGCCCTCCCCCAGTCCCCAAAGGTCCACAGGGCTCCCAAAGGGCCACCCGGCAATAAAGGGCCCCCCAGACCCCCAAAGGACCCCCGGTGCCCCAAAGGCCCCTGAGCCCCCTTTTTTTAATACTTCTTTATGGCTTTATTATATCTTTTCAGAACAAACTATTTTCTTAATGTCCATCCTAAACCCATTTTACAAGTTGAAGTACCCATCCATTTCACCCACAACTTTACTATACTGATTTTTGAATGTTCCAACACCAAGCAATACTTTTCAATGGCATTTCAGAGCAAGTTCTTTTCTTAATGTCCCTCCTAAACCCATTTTACAAATTGAAGCACCCATCCTTTACACCCACAACTTTACTTTACAGCTTTTTGAATGCTCCAACACCAAGCAATACTTTTCAAAGGGCATTTCAGAAAAAGTTCTTTTCATAATGTCCTTCCTAAACCCATTTTACAAGTTGAAGTTCCCATCCTTTTCACCCACAACTTTACTTTACAGCTTTTTTGACTGCTCAACACCAAGCAATACTTTTCAAAAGGTATTTCAGAACAATTTCTTTTCTTAGTGACCGTCCTAAACCCATTTTACAAATTGAAGTACACATTCTTTTAACCCACAACTTAGTTATAGTTAAGAGTTTGAAGTTTTAACTTAGAGACTTAGCTTAGAGTTTTAGTTTGGTTTAGTTTTAGTTAAAAGTTTAGAGGTTTTTTTTTAGCTTAGACTCTCAGCTTAGAGATTTTGTTAGAGTTCTAGTTTAGTTTAGTTTTATTTAAGAGTTTAGATTTTTTTAGCTTAGAGTCTTAGCTTAAAGTTTTAGTTTGGTTTAGTTTTAGTTAAGAGTTTAGAGTTTTTTTTAGCTTAGAGTCTTAGATTAGAGTTTTTGTTATAATTCTAGTTTAGTTTAGTTTTAGTTAAGAGTTTAGAGTTTTTAGCTTAGAGTCTTAGCTTAGAGTTTTATTCAGAATTCTAATTTAGTTTATTTTAGTTACATTTAAGAATTTAGAGTTTTAGCTTAGAGTCATTGATTAGAATTTTACTTAAAGTTGTAGTTTGGTTAAGTTTTAGTTAAGATTTTAGAGTTTTAGCTTAGAGTCTAAGCTTAGAGTTTTTGTTAGAGTTGAAGTTTAGTTTAATTTTAGTTAAGAATTTGATGTTTTACCTTTAAGTTTCAGTTAGCGTTCTAGTTTAGTTTACTTTTAGTTAAGAGTTTAGAGTTTTTAGCTTAGAGTCTTAGCTTAAAGTTTTAGTTTGGTTTAGTTTTAGTTAAAAGTTTAGAGTGTTTTTTTTGCTTAGAGTCTTAGCTTAGAGTTTTTGTTAGAGTTCTAGTTTAGTTTAGTTTTAGTTAAGAGTTTAGAGTTCTTAGCTTATAGTGTTATCTTAGAGTTTTATTAATATTTATAGTTTATTTTAGTTTAGTTAAAGTTAAGAATTTATAGTTTTAGATTAGAGTCATAGCTTATAATTTTACTTAAATTTGTAGTTTGGTTAAGTTTTAGTTAAGAGTTTCGAGTTTTAGCTTAGAGTCTTAGCTTAGAGTTTTTGTTAGAGTTCTAGTTTAGTTTTGTTTTAGTTAAGAGTTTAGAGTTTTACCTTAGAGTCTTAACATAGAGTTTTAGTTAGAGTTGAAGTTTAGTTTAGTTACAGTTAAGAATTTAGAGTTTTAGTTTAGAGTCATAGCTTAGAGTTTTACTTAAAGTTGTAGTTTGGTTAAGTTTTAGTTAAGAGTTTTGAGTTTTATCTTAGAGTCTTAGCTCATAGTTTTAGTTTGAGTTGAATTTTATTTTAATTTTAGTTATAGAGTTTAGAGTTTTTTTTGTTAGAGTTCTAGTTTAGTTTAATTTTAGTTAAGAGTTTGATTTTTTACCTTTGAGTTTCAGTTAGAGTTCTAGTTTAGTTTTAGTTAAGAGTTTAGAGTTTACCATATAGTCTTAGCTTAGAGTTTTAATTAGAGTTCTAGTTTAGTTTTAGTTACAGTTCAGAATTTAGAGTTTTAGCTTAGAGTCATAGCTTAGAGTTTTACTTAAAGTTATAGTTTGGTTAAGTTTTAGTTAAGAGTTTAGAGTTTTTAGCTTACAGTTTTTGTTGAAGTTCTAGTTTAGTTTAGTTTTAGTTAATAGTTTAGAATTTTAGCTTAGAGTCTTAGCTTAGAGTTTTTGTTAGAGTTGAAGTTTTGTTCAATTTTAGTTAAGAGTTTGATGTTTTACCTTTGAGTTTCAGTTAGAGTTCTAGTCTAGTTTACTTTTAGTTTAGAGTTTTAGAGTTTTTTAGCTTAGAGTCTTAGCTTAGAGTTTTAGTTAGAGTTCTAGTTTAGTTTAGTTTTAGTTAAGAGTTTAGAGTTTTAGCTTAGAGTCTTAGCTTAGAGTTTTTGTTAGAGTTGTAGTTTAGTTTAGTTTTTATTTCTAGTTTAGTTTACATATAGTTAAGAGTTTGGAGTTTTACCTTAGAGACTTAGCTTAGAGTTTTAGTTTAGTTTATTTTTAGTTAAGAGTTTAGAGTTTTTTAGCTTAGAGTCTTAGCTTAGAGTCTTAGCTTAGAGTTTTTGTTAGAGTTCTAGTTTAGTTTAGTTTTAGTTAATACTTTATTGTTTTATCTTAGAGTCTTAGTTTAGAGTTTTAGTTAGAGTTCTAGTTTATTTTAGTTTTAGTTTAGAGTTTAGAGTTTTTTAGCTTAGAGTCTTAGCTTAGAGTTTTTGTTGAAGTTTTAGTTTAGTTTAGTTTTAGTTAATAGTTTAGAGTTTTAGCTTAGAGTCTTAGCTTATAGTTTTTGTTAGACTTGAAGTTTAGTTTAGTAATAGTAAAGAGTTTAGAGTTTTAGCTTAGAGTCTAAGCTTAGAGTCTTTGTTAAGAGTTCTATTTAAGTTTATATATAGTTAAAAATTTGGAGTTTTAGATTAGAGACTTAGCTTAGAGTTTTAGTTTAGTTTAGTTTTAGTTATGAGTTTGGATTTTTTATTTTATAGTCATAGATTATAGTTTTTGTTAGAGTTATAGTTTAGTTTAGTTTTAGTTAAGAGTTTGGTGTTTTACCTTAGAGTCATAGCTTAGACATTTAGTTAGAGTTCTAGTTTAGTTTAGTTTTAGTTATGAGTTTAGAATTTTAGCTTAGAGTCTTAGCTTAGAGTTTTTGTTAGAGTTCTAGTTTAGTTTAGTTTTAGTTAAGAGTTTTTAAGAGTTTTAGTTAAGAGTTTTAGCTTAGAGTCCTAGCATAGTTTTTGTCGAAGTTCTAGTTTAGTATAGTAATAGTTAAGAGTTTAGAGTTTTAGCTTAGAGTCTTAGCATAGAGTTTTTGTTGAAGTTGAAGTTTTGTTTAGTAATGGTTAAGAGTTTAGAGTTTTAGCTTACAGTCTTAGCTTAGAGTTTTTGTTAAAGTTTAAGTTTAGTTTAGTAATAGTTAAGAGTTTAGAGTTTTATCTTAGAGTCTTAGCTTAGAGTTTTTGTTTAGTTTAGTTTTTGTAAAGAGTTTAGAGTTTTTTAGAATAGAGTATTAGCTTAGAGTTTTTGTTAGAGTTCTAGTTTAGTTTAGTTATACTTAAGAGTTTAGAGTTTTTAGCTTAGATTCTTAGATTAGATTTTTAGTTTAGTTTAATTTTAGTTAAGAGTTTAGAGTTTTACCATATAGTCTTATCTTAGTTTTTTTTTAGAGTTCTAGTTTAGTTTAGTTTTAGTTAAGAGTTTAGATTTTTTAGCTTAGAGTCTTAGTTTAGAGTTTTTTGTTGCAGTTCTAGTTTAGTTTAGAAATTTAGCTTAGACTTGGAGTTTTAATTTGAGTTCTAGTTTAGTTTAGTTTTAGTTAAGAGTTTAGATTTTAGCTTAGAGTCTTATCTTAGAGTTTTTGTTAGATTTATAGTTTATTCTAGTTTTAGTTAAGAGTTTAGATTTTTAGCTTAGAGTCTTAGCTTAGAGTTTTTGTTAGAGTCCTAGTTAAGTTTAGTTATAGTTAAGAGTTTGGAGTTTTACCTTAGAGACTTAGCTTAGAGTTTTAGTTAAGTTTAGTTTTACTTAAGAGTATAGAATTTTGGCTTAGAGTCTCAGCTTAGAGTTTTTGTTAGAGTTCTAGTTTAGTTTAGTTTTAGTTAAGAGTTTAGTGTTTTTAGCTTAGAGTCTTAGTTTAGAGTTTTTGTTGAAGTTCTAGTTTAGTTTAGTTTTAGTTTAGAGTTTTAGCTTAGAGTCTTAGCTTAGAGTTTTATTCAGAGTTGTAGTTTAGTTTATTTTTAGTTAAGAGTTTAGAGTTTTAACATAGAGTCTTAGCTTAGAGTTTTAGTTAGAGTTAAAGTTTAGTTTAGTTACAGTTAAGAATTTAGATTTTTAGCTTAGAGTCATAGCTTAGAGTTTTACTTAAAGTTATAGCTTGGTTAATATTTAGTTAAGAGTTTCGAGTTTTAGCCGAGTCTTAGCTTACAGTTTTTGTTAGAGTTCTAGTTTAGCTTAGTTTTACTTAAGAGTTTAGAGTTTTACCTTAGAGTCTTAGCTTAGAGTTTTTGCTAGAGTTCTAGTTTAGTTTAATTTTAGTTAAGAATTTGATGTTTCACCTTTGAGTTTCAGTTAGAGCTCTAGTTTAGTTTACTTTTAGTTAAGAGTTTAGTGTTTTACCTTAGAGTCTTAGCATAGAGTTTTAGTTACAGTTCTAGTTTAGTTTAGTTTTAGTTAAGAGTTTAGAATTTTAGCTTAGAGTCTTAGCTTAGAGTTTTTGTTAGAGCTCTAGTTTTGTTTAATTTTAGTTAAGAATTTGATGTTTTACCTTTGAGTTTCAGTTAGAGTTCTAGTTTAGTTTACTTTTAGTTAAGAGTTTAGTGTTTTACCCTAGAGTCTTAGCTTAGAATTCTATTTAGAGTTCTCGTTTATTTTATTTTTAGTTAAGTGTTTAGAGTTTTTAGCTTAGATTCTTTGCTTAGAGTTTTTGTTGTAGTTCTAGTTTAGTTTCAGTTAAGAGTTAATCGTTTTAGCCTAGAGTCTTATCTTAGAGTTTTTGTTAGAGTTTTAGTTTATTTTAGTTTTAGTTAAGAGTTTTGAGTTTTACCTTAAATTCTTAGATTAGAGTTTTAGTTAGGGTTGAAGTTTCGTTTAGTTTAGTTATAGTTAAGAGTTTATAGTTTTAGCTTAGAGTCTTAGCTTAGTTTTAGTTAGAGTTATTGTTTATTTTAGTTTTACTTAAGAGTTATAGCTTAGAGGTTTAGCCAAAAATCTTAGCTTAGAGATTTAGTTAGAGTTGAAGTTTAGTCCAAACTAGCATAACCACAAAATTACACAATATTGCATAGAAATACCAAAACCATAGGTTAGATTAGGTTAGGTTAGGTTAGAGGTTAGGTTTCTCCACGTTTAAGTTAGGTTAGTTTAGGTTAGCTTATCATGAGCGCTCAGGATAAGATAACCTAATCTAACCTAACTTAAACGTGGAGAAACCTAACTTCTAACCTAACCTAACCTAATCTGACCTAATCTTCAATTATAATTTTCTGGAATTCAGTAATGGAAATAGTAAGCCTGTATCGTGACAGGCTAGTATTAGTGACAATTTTTTCACTTTTTTTTGTATTCGTTTGTTTATTTATATTATTTTGTTAATATGTTTCTTATTATTTTTAGGTTATTTTGTGTTTTTTCTGGAGCTTCAATTACGATGGAAACGGGACCACCGACCCTCCAAGTTATAGTAAGTTATTCAGTTGGTTAGGTTTGGTTGCAACTACCCTCCTTTTCTTTTTTATATATATATATATTTATAAAAAATGGTAATTGTTCGTAATGATCGTTTGGATTGGCTTGCGAATAATCCATTGAGTGTTTCGGATTTAGGATTAGGGGTACTTCACAGGGATTTTGATATGGGGGTAGATGATGTTTTTCCGAAGGTAAATTATAAGTGCCCAGTTGATTTACATACTAGACTGGCACCGGATAAACTTGGCATTTTTCATTTGAATTGTCAGGGGTTAAATAGTACATTGGATTATTTGTCGGAGCTGTGCATGCTATCTGATTTTCATATTCTTGCACTTACTGAAACATGGTTAATGAATAATAATTCTGGACTATTGGATATTTCAAATTATAATATGTATGTTAAGAATCGTACTCACCATCAGCATGGAGGACTTGCCCTGTATATTAGAACTGATTTGAATGTGAAGGTTAGGGATGATTTGTCTGTTAATAAAGAGATGATTTTTGAGTGTTTTGTTACGGAGGTTGATAAGAATGGTGACCCATTTTTTATTGCTGTTTGTTACCGCCCCCCTTCAGCTAGTGTAGATTGTTTTTTAGAATTATTATAGCAAGAAATGGACTTTCTAACTCGTAAGAACATGCCGTGTTTTGTGTGTGGAGATTTTAACATTGATTTGAAATTATTAGCATCTAATTTAAAAGCCCGGAATTTTTTGAATTTAATGTTAGGTTATGGGATGCATCCTGCTTTAAATATTTGTACTAGAGTGACGGAGTCATCTTCATCTCTAATTGATAATGTATTTTTGAATGTTCCCCATGATTCGTCAAGTGTTGTGTTAAATGATGTTTCGGATCACTTTGGTTTGGATATATTAGTTCCGGGTATATTTAAGAATATTAATATTAATTTTGGTGCTCGCCCTAAGCCTAAGAAATTATTAGTTGATTCAAATACTATTTCAAGATTTAAGCTTAGGATAGAACTGTTAAATTTTAAATTTTTACAAGAAGAATCAGATTTAAATTTGAAGTTTGACCTTTGGTATGGTAAGATTAAGGATACGTTTTTGGAATGTTGTGAAGTGTCAGGAATACAGAAGAGAGGGGTGTCTCCGAATAAACCCTGGATTACAAAGAGTTTGTTACAGTCAATTAATAGAAGACGTTTTTTATATAAGTTGTCAACAAGGAGCAATGATCCTCATGATAAAGTAATATATAGAGTTTATAATAGTAGGTTAAATGCTGCACTCCGACTGGCTAAGGTAGAATATTATAAGGTTAAATTTAAAAAAGTTGAGGGTAACCCGAGTAAGACTTGGACTTTGATTAAGTCGGTGACTTGCCCTGGTAGCGTCTTGATCCGTCCAGATAATATGGGAATGAATAATAATGTTGCAGATGAGATGTGTAATCACTTCGCTACTATTGGGCAGCATGTGTCATCATCGGTGCCAGTATTTGATCAAGATGGAGATTATCGTCAGTTCCTACCTGAAGATTGTGATGTGTCTGCGTACCTTAAATCTGTAACTATTGATGAATTATTTGATGTTATAAATAATATGAAAAATGGTGCATCAGGAGGCGATTTTATTTCGTTGAAGGTTTTGAAGTCGATATTACCTGTTATATCTAGTCGTTTTTTTGGACTGATAAATAATTTTTTAAAAGCTGGAATATTTACCGATTGTATAAAGTGCGCGAATGTTATACCCATATTTAAAGGAGGGGATAAGAATTGTTTTAGTGATTATAGACCGATTTCTTTACTGCCATTTATATCTAGAGTGTTTGAAAAGTTGATTCATAGTAGGATGGTACGTTTTTTCGAGAAAAGACAATTTTTTAGTTCTAGTCAGTTCGGGTTTAGGAGTCATCATTCTATAGAGCATGAAGTTTTGTTTTTAACAACTTTTATTAATGATGCTTTAGACAAGGGTCTGAAGATAGCTTCGATATTTTTTGATATTACTAAAGCATTTGAATATGTTGATCAGGATATCCTAGTTCAAAAGCTTTATAGTAGTGGTATACGTGGTGATTTTTTAAATGTCATAGTTAGTTTTCTTAGTGGAAGGACTCAGTATTTCGCGATGGGTGGAGTTACATCTAAAATTGAATATATTTTGATTGGAGTACCCCAGGGTTCCGTTTTGGGCCCTTTGTTGTTTTTGGTTTATATTAATTACCTTTGTAGAGCTTCAAATAATGTATCTTGTTCTTTATACCTTGATAATTATGGTACTAAAGGAATTCTACCATGTTTTGCTGATGATGCCCATTTCACTGTAGCTGCTAGAATTGAAAATGAGTTGATGACTATATTGAAACAAGGTATTTCTTCAATTGAAAAGTGGATGCGAGTAAATAAATTGAAACTGAATCACAGTAAGTCGAATTTTTTGATTTATGGTAGAATTACTGGACATTATCCATGGATTAATAGTATAGAAGTAGGGCACCATACTATTGTAAGATCTACTAGTACTAGATACCTTGGTGTTATAATTGATGAAAGCCTTAGTTTTAAAGACCATATTGCATCTGTTAACAGAAAATTGTCTCGTAATATTGGTATTATTCGTAAACTTAGGTATCTTTTTCCGTGTGAAATTCTGAGAATGTTGTATTTTTCTATGGTTCACCCATATCTCATTTACTGTTGTATGGTTTGGTCGAAAACATTCGTAACTCACCTTCATCCGCTCTGCGTAACACAGAATATGGCAATTAGAGTTCTTTATGGTAATCAAATTGACCTATCTGTATCGGTGAGGCATCTCTATCGTGTGAAGAAACTTCTACCGTTAGCAGGAATGTGTGTATTTCATGATGCTATGTTTACGTTTAAATATTTAGATTTAGAGCTACCATCATGCTTTTCAGGAATATCTGGTCTTGCGTCTACTATTCACGATCATTTGACACGATCTTCTCAGTTGGTGCGAAGACCAGCGATGGTCACGTCTAGGTCTAGGTTTTCAATTCGCCATGTTGTTGCGTTAGTTTGGGAGAGTTTGCCAGAGGATTTGAAGAATGTTGGGGGTTTGCAGGATTTTCGTAAGTCGCTAAAGAACCATTGTTTTGATGTGTATTTTTGAATGGATTATTCCATGCCACTTAAGTTTTGTTTTTGAGGAGGGTTTAGTTGCAGCTGAATATGATTATAATTTTTATAATTTTGTTGGATGTTGTTTGGAGGTTAGTTGGTTTTCGGGTCCGTTAAGTTGAGCTCTAATTATGTTGTTTTTTTTTGTTTTTTTTTCTATTTCTTTTTTTTCTCTCTTTTTTTTGTTTCTTGTTTTTTTTATTTATTAGGAGGGTTTTCTCCCGCACAAGCATTGCTTCAGGGAATCGATGATGTATATATTTTTTTTAAATAAACCCATTGTTACTTGCTATGGTTTTGGTATTTCTATGCAATATTGTGTTATTTTGTGGTTATGCTAGTTTGGACTAAACTTCAACTCTAACTAAATCTCTAAGCTAAGATTTTAGGCTAAACCTCTAATCTATAACTCTTAAGTAAAACTAAAATAAACAATAACTATAACTAAAACTCTAAGCTAAGACTCTAAGCTAAAACTATAAACTCTTAACTATAACTAAACTAAACGAAACTTCAACCCTAACTAAAACTCTAATCAAAGACTTTAAGGTCAAACTCAAAACTCTTAACTAAAACAAAACTAAACTAGAACTCTAACAAAAACTCTAAGCTAATACTCTAAGCTAAAACTATAAACTTTTAACTAAAACTAAACTAAACTAGAGCTTCAACAAAAACTCTAAGCTAAGACTCTAAGCTAAAAACTCTAAGCTCTTAACTAAAACTAAGCTAAACTAGAACTCTAGCAAAAACTCTAAGGTAAAACTCTAAGCTAAAATTCTAAACTCTATACTAAAACTAAACTAAACTAGAACTCTAACTAAAACTCTAAGCTATAACTCTAAGGTAAAACACCAAACTCTTAACTAAAACTAAACTAAACTAGAACTCTAACAAAAACTCTAAGATAGGACTCTAATATAAAAAACTCTAAACTCTTAACTAAAACTAAAATAAAATAAAACTTCAACAAAAACTCTGAGCTATGATTATATGATAAAACTCTAAACTCTTAAGTAAACTAATCTATAACTCTAACAAAAACTCTAAACTACGACTCTAAGCTAATAACTCTAAACTCTTAACTATAACTAAACTAAACTTCAACTCTAACTATAACTCTAATCTAAGACTCTAAGATAAAACACTAAACTATTAACTAAAACTAAACTAAACTAAAACTCTAAGCTAAGTCTCGAAGGTAAAACTCCAGACGCTTAACTATATCTAAACTAAACTAGAACTCTAACAAAAACTCTAAGCTACGACTCTAAGATAAAACTCTAAACTATTAACTAAACCTAAACTAAACTAGAACTACAACAAAAACTCTAAGCAAAAGACTCTAAGCCAAAAACTCTAAACTCTTAACTAAAACTAAAATAAACTAGAACTCTAACAAAAACTCTAAGCTAAGACTCTAAGCTAAAATTCTAAACTCTTAACTAAAACTAAACTAAAAGAGAACTCTAACTAAAACTCTAAGCTAAGACTCTAGGGTAAAACACTAAACTCTTAACTAAAACTAAACTAAACTAGAACTCTAACTGAAACTCAAAGGTAAAACATCAAATTCTTAACTAAAATTAAACTAAACTAGAACTCTAACAAAAACTCTAAGCTAAGACTCTAAGCTAAAATTCGAAACTCTTAACTAAAACTAAACTAAACTAGAACTCTAACTAAAACTCTATGCTAAGTCTCTAAGGTAAAACACTAAACTCTTAACTAAAAGTAAACTAAATTAGAACTCTAACTGAAACTCAAAGGTAAAACATCAAATTCTTAACTAAAATTAAACTAAACTAGAACTGTAACAAAAACTCTAAGCTAAGACTCTAATGTAAAACTCTAAACCCTTAATTAAAACTAAGCTAAACTAGAACTCTAACAAAAACCGTAAGCTAAGAATCAGCTAAAACTCGAAAATTTTAACTAAATCTTCACCAATCTATAACTTTAAGTACAACTCTAAGATATGACTCGAAGCTAAAAATGCTAATTCTTAACTGTAGCTAGACTAAACTTTAACTCTAAGTAAAACTCTAAGCTAAGACTGTATGGTAAAACTCTAAACTCTTAACTAAAAGTAAATTAAACTAGAACTCTAAATAAAACTAAACTAAGACTCTAAGCTAAAAACACTTAACTCTTAACTAAAACTAAACTAAACTAGAACTCTAATTAAAACTCTAAGTCTAATCTAAAACTCTAAACTAAAACTAAACTTAACTAGAACTTCAACAAAAACTCTAAACTAAGACTTTAAGCTAAAAACACTAAACTCTTAACTAAAACTAAACTAAACTAGAACTCTAACAAAAACTCTAAGCTGAGACTCTAAGCTAAAATTCTATACTCTTAAGTAAAACTAAACTTAACTAAAACTCTAAGCTAAGTCTCTAAGGTAAAACTCCAAACTCTTAACTATAACTAAACTTAACTAGGACTCCAATAAAAACTCTAAGCTAAGACTCTAAGCTAAAAATCTAAACTCTTAACTAAAACTAGACTAAACTAGAACTCTAACAAAAACTCTAAGCTAAAACTCTAAGCTAAAACTCTAAACTCTTAACTAAAACTAAACTAAACTAGAACTCTAATTAAAACTCCAAGTCTAAGCTAAACTCTAAACTAAGCTAGAACTGCAACAAAAAACTCTAAACTAAGACTCTAAGCTAAAAACTCTAAACTCTTAACCAAAACTAAACTAAACTAGAACTCTAAAAAAAACCCTAAGATAAGACTCTATTTTAAAACTCTAAACTCTTAACTAAAATTAAACTAAACTAAAACTCTAAGCTAAGAATCTAAGCTAAAAACTCTAAACTCTTAACTATAACTAAACTAAACTAGAACTCTAACAAAAACTCTAAGCTAAGACTCTATGCTAACAAACTCTAAATTCTTAACTAAAACTAAACTAAACTAAAACTCTAAGCTAAGACTCTAAGCTAAAACTCTAAACTCTTAACTATTACTAAAATAAACTTCAACTTTAACAAAAACTCTAATCTAAGACTCTAAGCTAAAAATCTAAACTCTTAACCAATACTAAACTAAACTTCAACTTTAACAGAAACTCTAAGCTAAGACTCTAAGCTAAAATTCTAAACTCTAAACTATTACTAAACTAAACTAGAACTTCGACAAAAACGATTCTAGGACTCTAAGCTAAAAACTCTAAACTCTTAACTAAAACTAAACTAAACTAGAACTCTAACAAAAACTCTAAGCTAAGACTCTCAGCTAAAAATCTAAACTCATAACTAAAACTAAACTAAACTAGAACTCTAACTAAATGTCTAAGCTATGACTCTAAGTTAAGACACCAAACTCTTAACTAAAACTAAGCTAAACTATAACTATAAAAAAAACTCTAAAATAAGACTATAATATAAAACTCAAAAAACTTAAAAAAATAAAAAAAAAAATATAAATCTACGATAATTATATAAGTTAAAACTCAAAACTATAAACTATATATAAAATAAACTAGAACTCTAACAAAAATTCTAAGCTAAGACTCTAAGCCAAAACTCTAAACTCATAACTATTACTAAACTAAACTTCAACTCTAACAAAAACTATAAGCTAAGACTCTAAGCTAAAACTCTAAACTATTAACTGAAACTAAACTAAACTAAAACTTCAACAAAAACTCTAAGCTAAGACTCTAAGCTTAAAACTCTAAACTCTTAACTAAAACTAAACTAAACTAGAACTCTAACTAAAACTCTAAGCTAAGACTCTAAGGTAAAACACCAAACTCTTAACTAAAACTAAACTAAACTAGAACTCAAACAAAAACTCTAAGATAAGACTCTAAGATAAAAAAATCTAAACTCTAAACTAAAACTAAACTAAACTAAAACTCTATGCTAAATCTCTAAGGTAAAACTCCAAACTCTTAACTATATGTAAACTAAACTAGAAATCAAAAATAAAATAAACTATAACTCTAACAAAAACTCTAAGCTAAGGCTCTAATATAAAATTCTAAACTCTTAACTAAAACTAAACTAAACTAGAACTCATAACTAAAACTCTAAGCTAAGACTCTAATCTAAAAAACTCTAAACTAAAAGTAAACTAGACTAGAACTCTAACTGAAACTCAAAGGTAAAACATCAAATTCTTAACTAAAATTGAACTAAACTTCAACTCTAACAAAAACTCTAAGCTAAGACTCTAAGCTAAAACTCTAAACTATTAACTAAAACTAAACTAAACTAGAACTTCAACAAGAACTCTAAGCTAAAAACTCTAAACTCTTAACTAAAACTTAACCAAACTATAACTTTAAGTAAAACTCTAAGCTATGACTCTAAGCTAAAACTCTAAATTCTGAACTGTAACTAAAACTAAACTAGAACTCTAACTAAAACTCTAAGCTAAGACTCTATGGTAAACTCTAAACTCTTAACTAAAACTAAACTAAACTAGAACTCTAACTGAAACTCAGGTAAAATCAAACTCTTAACTAAAATTAAACTAAACTAGAACTCTAACAAAAAACTCTAAACTCTTAACTCTAAACAAAAACTCTAAGCTAAGACTCTAAGCTAATACTCTAAACTAAAACTAAACTATACTAGAACTTCAACATAAACTCTAAGCTAAGACTCTAAGCTAAAAACACTAAACTCTTAACTAAAACTAAAATAAACTAGAACTCTAACAAAATTTATAAGCTGACACTCTAAGCTAAAACTCTAAACTCTTAAGTAAAACTATACTAAACTAGAACTCTAAGTTAAGACTCTAAGTTAAAACACCAAACTCTTAACCAAAACTAAACTAAACTAGAAATCTATCTGAAACTCAAAGGTAAAACATCAAACTCTTAACTAAAATTAAAATAAACTAGAAATCTAACAAAAAACTCTAAGCTAAGACTCTAAACTCTTAACTATTACTAAACTAAACTTCAACTTTAACAAAAACTCTAAGCTAAGACTCTAAGCTAAAACTCTAAACTCTTAACTATTACTAAACTAAACTTCAACTTTAACAAAAACTCTACTAAGCTTAGCCAACCTAAAGCTTAGCCAAACTATAACTTTAAGTAAAACTCTAGTGTATAACTCTAAGCTAAAGCTATAAATTATCAACTGTAAATAAACTAAAATTCAACCATAAAAAAAAATATATTATAAGAATATAATGTAAAAATATAAAATATTAACTAAAGCTAAAATAAGAAAGAGCTATAACTGAAACTCTAAGTTAAGAATCTAAGCTAAAACTCTAAACTCTTAACTAAAACTTAACAAAACTATAACTTTAAGTAAAATTATAAGCTATGACTCTAAGCTAAAACTCTAAATTCTGAACTGTAACTAAACTAAAATAAACTATAACTCTGAATATAACTCTAAGCTAAGACTATAATCTAAAAAATATGAAATATTAAATCAACATATACTAAACTATAAATCTAAAAAGAAATCTAAGCTAAGAGTCTAAGCAAAAAAAAAATTACAAGATTTTAACTAAACAAAACTAAAACTTTAAGATATTACTCTAAGCTAAAAACTCTAAACTCTTAATTAAAAGTAAACTAAACTAGAACTCTAACTGAAACTCAAAGGTAAAACATCAAATTCTTAACTAAAATCAAACTAAACTTCAACTCTTGCAAAAACTCTAAGCTAAGACTCTAAGCTAAAACTCGAAACTCTTAACTAAAACTTAACCAAACTACAACTTTAAGTAAAATTATAAGCTATGCCTCTAAGCTAAAACTCTAAATTCTGAACTGTAACTAAACTAAACTAAACTAGAACTCTGAATAAAACTCTAAGCTACGACTATAAGCTAAAAACTCTAAAATCTTAACTAAAACTAAAGTAAACTAGAACTCTAACAAAAACTCTAAGATAAGACTCTAAGCTAAAAAAAAACTCTAAACTTTTAACTTAAACTAAACCAAACAAAAAATTTATGCGAAGACTCTAAGCTAAAAACTATAAAATCTTAACTAAAATTAAAGTAAAAAAGAAATCTAACAAAAACTATAAGATAAGAGTCTAAGATAAAAAAAAAACTCTAAACTTTTAACTAAAACTAAACCAAACTAAAACTTTAAGCTAAGTCTCTAAGGTAAAACTTCAAACTCTTACCTATAACTAAGTTGTGGGTGAAAAGGATGGGTACTTCAATTTGTTAAAATGGGTTTAGGACGGTCACTAAGAAAAGAACTTGTTCTGAAATGCCTTTTGAAAAGTATTGCTTGGTGTTGGGCATTCAAAAAGCTGTAAAGTAAACTTGTGGGTGAAAAGGATGGGTACTTCAACTTGTAAAATGGGTTTAGGAAGGACATTAAGAAAAGAAATTGTTCTGAAATGGCTTTTGAAAAGTATTGCTTTGTGTTGGAGCATTCAAAAAGCTGTAAAGTAAAGTTGTGGGTGTAAAGGATGGGTACTTCAATTTGTAAAATGGGTTTAAGACGGACATTAAGAAAAGAACTGGTTCTGAAATGCCTTTGAAAAGTATTGCTGTGTGTTGGAGCATTCAAAAAGCAGTATAGTAAAGTTGTGGGTGAAAAGGATGGGTACTTCAACTTGTAAAATGGGTTTAGGATGGACATTAATAAAATAACTTGTTCTTAAAAGATATAATAAAGCAATAAAAAAGTATTAAAAAATGGGGGCTCAGGGGCCTTGGGGGCTCGAGAGGCCTTGTGGGGGTCGGGGGAGGCCCTTTAGGGCCGGGTGACCATTTGGGAGCCCTGTTAACCTTTGGGGACTGGGGGAGGGCCTTTGGGGACCCGGGGAGGGCCTTTGGGGACCCGGGGAGGGCCTTTCGGGGTCTGGGGAGGGCCTTTGGGGGTCTGGGGGGGCACTTGAGGGCCGATTGGTCGTTTGGGAGCCCGGTGGACCTTTGGGGACCGGAGGAGAGCCTTTGGGGGGCGGGGGGGCCCTTTGGGAGCCTGGTGGTCTTTTGGGAGCCCGGTGGACCTTTGAGGACCGGGGGGCTTCCTTCGGGGTTGGGGTGGGGTATGAGGAGCCTTTGGGGTTGGGGTAGAGGACCTCACGACA
The DNA here is from genome assembly GCF_049724085.1 of Artemia sp. Qi Xiang Cuo. Classification (NCBI taxonomy): domain Eukaryota; kingdom Metazoa; phylum Arthropoda; class Branchiopoda; order Anostraca; family Artemiidae; genus Artemia; species Artemia sp. Qi Xiang Cuo. The sequence goes on from NC_142797.1 coordinate 86,102,105, forward strand.
CTGTTAAAATACAACTTGTGTATTATAACGACCACAGAGTTTTACCCTCAAATTCTCTTCTAAAATCATCTTTTAAATCATCTTTTAAAATGTCTCTAACTGTTTCGCCGAAATAATTCCCTATAATGGCTAAAACGGTTTCGCCCAAATAATCCCTAAACGTAATTTCAGCGAGTTCCTTTTTTTGGCATCCCTGTGCTTTCACATTTGAAATTACAAAGAAACTTTTCGCGCGCTAATCACTTCATTGCTAAGATCAAAACATTCGCTCGGAAACGATTCTCTTTAGAAACAACAAATTAATCCCCCTTTCGTGAATCAATAATTCCCCTTAGAAACAACAAATTAATTCCCCTTTCATGTCAATCAATCAATCATGACATCATCTGTCATGTGTGATCTAAATTTTGCGGAACAATCGGAAACAATTCTGGTCGAACTCCAAAGACATTAATTAACTTGACGTCATCTGTCAGACACTATTAAACTTTGCCCGGAAACAATTTGATTAATGACTGTCAGCACAGGTGTCCCACTTTGATTAACCACGTGTTCTCCCTTGACGTTCGCTGGGAGCTTGCCCGAAACAACAACAACAACAACAAATACTATTTCTGGATCATAACATTCTTCCCAGGCACTTGGCCAAAAACAACAAATACTCTTTCCTAGATCATAACATTCTCCCATAGCGGACACTTGGCCAAAAACACACCTGGAGAAAGAGACCATTGTAGAAAGAGGTCATTGACACTGTCCCCATTAAACTATGTAAAAAAGTTGTAGGTGGCAGCAGGGGTGAATCGTGGGAGTAGCACCTCCCTCTCTACTGACTTCTAGGGGGGTTTCCCCATTTTTGAAAATCAGACAAATTTTCTCAGGCTCGTAGCTTTTGATGGGTAAGACTACACTTAATGAAACTTATATGTTTAGAAACAGTATAATAATTCAATTCTTTTTATATGTCTATTGGTATCAAAATTCCCTTTTTTAGAGTTTCGGTTACTATTGAGCCGGGTCGCTCCTTACTTACAGTTCGTTACCACGAACTGTTTGATTGAGTTCTTATGAAATAAACAGATAAAAGGACAACCCTGATTATGGTATTGAAAACTGAGCTTTTTGCCAAATGAAAAAAGAGCAATACTCAAATTAAAGGAAAATGAACTTGTCCAACAAAATGAGGGAGATTCTGCCTTTAGATCCCCATACCTTACGTTAAAGTTTGATTGTTGCTTTACCAAAAGTAATTGAGAATCCAACAAACATTGTCAGTTGGTAAATGGAAGGGATTTATTAACTAATTTGCTGTTCAGTCATTTAAGCTGGCTATTTTATGGCAAATATATATATATATATATATATATATATATATATATATATATATATATATATATATATATATATATATATATATATATATATATATATATATATATATATATATATATATATATATATATATATATATATATATATATATATATATATAACGAATGTGTGTTTTCGCTCTCAAGCATTGTGATCAAGCTTTATTTTTCTAAAAAAGAGCAGTTTTAGAAAAATAAAAATAAAATTGCTCTCTTGTATAGCGTGCATTTTTGAAGTAGTGCGACAAGTCAAACTTCACTGTGGAAAGCCATTAAGTATTAACATTGGTTTCACTTTCATTAGGCAAAACCCTTTTTTTAATAAAAAAAAAAATTTGTTGTATATTTCCGAAGGGGATCAAAAGTCTCATTGAGCAACGCTTTTTTAGCATACTAATCCACTCATGAATGCCTCGACGTGTAGATACATTTTTGAAAAAACAAACAAACAAAAAAAACGCAGGGGGTGGGTGGGATGGTTGTAGGTGGTTTAGCCCCCCTCCCCCCCCCCAAAAAAAAGAGAAATGTTTGTCGAAATCATAAAAACGTAACAAAAATGAATATAAACAGATTTTGATGCATTTGTTAAAGTTTTTTGTACCCCCACCCCTCAGAAAAAATCCCTTTTGTAAACCCCTTCCCCCCGAAAATTTTCCAGATACAGTTATGATTAATAGTTAAAAATGTTGTTTACCAATCATCTGGGGAGAGGGGATGTCTAAATTCTTTTTTTTTTTTTGTATACATATCTTTATTTTGTAAAAGCTTTAAAGTACAAATAACAGAGTTAAAATACAAATTACAGTTCAATAGGGACTAATAATTTTACCCACTAGGGACCCACATAGGAACTAACAAGTTAAATGGTTCTTTAATTATATATTCTAACGGCTACACCTTGTGATATACTTTTTATGATTGTGAGTAAGGAATATCCCTTACTTTAATTTATTTTGCAATTCATCATCGTATGGAACAGAATTAAATATATATATTTTGACATTCAAAGGTAATGAAAACTATCATTAAGGAAACTATTTTTGATATTTGAATTCATTAATCATTCAACTTGTAGGCATAAAAAAGTACAATCGTAATCACCGTGTTATTATTCACCTAATCATTTATATCAAACCCAAAAAATAACCTTTTAACCTTTGACATCTTTGTGGGAGGATTACCTCTAAAACTTTCGTCAAATCTCTCATGCTGAGAAAGTAAAGCTGTGATCGAACACTAGTTTTCACTTTTGCTAACAAATCTTTTCATGGTTTTTTCTGGTCAAAGGTTACAGATTGATTTAATTCCCATGGGATTGCCCACTTTCAAAAGTGGTTCACATCAAATACCAGGTGGTCCACATCACGCGACGAAGAAGTGAGCCATCTGCAGCAAGAAGAGGGCTCTACGTAGGGTGAACAGCTGTAACATCGTAGAAGTGTACCGTGCATACTAGAAGAAGTGGCGTTTCAATAAGTAAACTGGGCGATGGAGGATGGACTTCCCCTTGGTGGTCCCAGAATACAGCAGTTCGTGATAACGAACTGTAAGTAAGGAGCGAATCGGCCAAAAAGTCAAAAAATCTTGTTGAAAATTCCCCCTTCAGATTCAGAGTATCAGAGAACCCTACTGTAGAGGTTTCAAGCTCCCTTTTTTAAAAATATGGAATTTTGCGCTTTTGCCAGGAGAAAATATCGCGGATACATATGTTGTTGTTTTTTCTGCCCAGAGGTGATCCTATCAAACCATGTTTCTACAGGATTGGAGGCTCCATTGAACGGAAATTAATGGTTTTAGTGACCTTTTTAAGAAACCAAAATAATTGGAGGGTAACTATCCCACCCCAGGCATATGTTGCATTGTTGAATATAGTTGAAAGATTCAATAAATATGTTATTGGGGATGAAATGACCCCTCATAGCCCCCGGAGGAAGAGCCGCAAGCTACAAAATTTCAACATAGTTTACTTATAGTATTAGTTATTAGAAAGTATACAAACATTTTTCAGGGGGAAAAAATTTCTTTGTGCGGATTTTCTATGGGAAGAATTCCCCATTGGGATGGAAGTTTTTGGGGGTGAACTTTCCATGGGAAATTTTACACTGTGGGAATTTGCCAGAATTGACATATGAAATTTGTTTTATTTGTCTCAATGTCTCCTTGGCGACCCTATTTTGCACGTGGAGATGCTCTGGGGTTTTGTCCGTGGGAATTTTCAGCGGAGTTCGAATCCAGTGGGATATTTTTACGTGGGGGGAAGATTGTCCTAGGGAAAAATTCTCCATGGGGCTTTTATCGCCAGGAGACATTCTCCATGGGGAAATTTCCACGGGAGAAAATTTTCCATTTGGGGGGGATTCCCGGGGAAATTTTTCTATGCGGGGTAGGATTCCACCATGACCTGGAAAACGACCGGATATTAAATGAAAAACAAGTCTTTTTTTTTCAAATAAAAGTATGCTAGGGAGTATTTTTCAGGCGAAATCACCCGCAGGGAATTTTCTAGAGGGAATTCGGTGAGAGAATGGAATTGTCCTGGGGTAATTTCCCGGGGGAAAGGATTTTAAGTGGGAGGAACTTTCTGTAAAGGAATCTTTGGCAGGGAGGGAATTTCCATCGAGGGGAGATAGATTTCCTGGGAATATTTGAAAAACGATCAGAAGTTAAATTTTTTTTAAACTAGTTTTTTCTACTAACAGTAAGGAGCAACTTTAAAACTTAAAACGATCAGAAATTACTCTGCATATGAGAGGAACTGCTTCCTCCTCTATACCCAGCTCTTTAAGCTAAAGTTTGACCTTTTGTACCAATTCTTTAAGAACGATTCATGAAACACAAGGGCCATTTGATTAGAATCCGAAGGTTTTTCTAAAAGTACTAAAAAAAATTGGGATGAAGAGCAAAGCAGCCCCCTTTGTATACAGATTAATTTCTGTTCGTTTTAAGTTTTTATGTTGGTCCATACTTTCGGTAGAAAAAACTTTTTTTATCTAATTAATTTATTTTCCAATAACCTAATTATTTTAATTATTTAATTATTAATAATCTAATAATCTAATTATTTTTTTTCCACAAAACAAGTTTTTCAAGGAAAAGTAAATAGTTCCATTAAGCCAAAAATGAGCAGAAATAAAGTCAAGTAACCCTTTAAGAGTAAAACTACCACAAATCACTATCAATAAATAAGTGAAACTCGTGAAACATAAGTGATGTAATGATATTCTTAATGGATTATATCCAGTAATCACTGCTAAATCATCCAGGGGGATCAATCCCTGCTGGACATACGAAGCACCGACTGGTGTGAGAGAAAACATCCCTCCAGGAGCAACCCCAGGTGGAAGATTAGAAAAGCTTTTGCTAGTGCCAGTTCTGATGATCAAATACCACTCGCCGCTGATGACTGGCGAGTGATGGCCCCTCTCTTTTGAGATAGGAGTATGCCTGTCCAAGTTGGTCTGAAGTTAGCGGTCGGGTCGTCGGGATGGAAGAAATGTGTTCCTTGACACTACCAAGGTAGATCCTTCTGCAAAAGGGAAAAAGAGAAGAACAAAAGAACAAACACACATCCACAATCATTTTTTGGGAAAAATCCAAAATTTAGTATTTTTATAGGGGCTTGAATTTCTACGGTGTAGTTCACTAATAGGCTAAACTTGATGATGTAATTTTCATCAAAGTCACTTGCCTTTTTGGGTTTTTTCTCTTTTCTGAAAATAGCGCAAATTTTTACAGGCTCTCAATTTTTTTCCAGTAACTATAAACTTCATGAATTTAATAAATTTGCTTATTCATTACTCACAGTTCGTTACCATTAACATTTGAATATATAAGAAATAAACACAAAAACCAAATTTCCATTTAAACATCGATAAAATCAAAATTATTGGTAACACTTGCCTCCTCCCTCCTTAGAGATTCGCTGACCGCACTCGTGATGCTTCCCTATCTTCACTTTTTTTTTTTAACCACAGTCAGTACTTAATTTATTTTCCTTGACATTTTTTATATTTACCTAAAAGATATCTTTAAAATAGCTCCCGTTTCTTCAGTATGATTACGTGATAAAAATCTTTCTTGAAAAATAGGACTATGCATACAAGAACTAAAAGTGCCTAATCATCACGACTCAACTGCTCACATTTTGAAGATAAGAAAATCAAAATGACTGAATAGCCTTTCGTATTCTAAAGAACTAGTCCCAAACTAGAATTCCCCGATATAAAATGCCAAAAGCCTATAAATTGACATATTTTAATCTAAGGGCCAAAGGAGAGCCTATTCGCTTAATCTTAGCATACGGAAACATTCCATATGAGGATAACAGGATAGAATTCCCAGATTGGCCTGCTTTAAAACCAAGTAAGTTAAACTTATTTATTAGAATATAATCTAGTAAATACAATGTAGAGGTAGTTTCAGGGGAGGAAAAAAGAAGGCACATGCCCGGGGTTCATAAATTTTAGGGACGAAAAATTTCAAAGAAATATTTTAATGGTTATTAATAAAGAAGAGAATGCAGTCAATAATTGAAAATAATTTAGGAATTACCGATTAATTAATAAATTAAAAAAATCAAATAACAGGCCTAATAATTAACTCAAAATAATTAATAATAACCAAAGAATTTAAATAATAAATTAAAAAATAAATAAAAATAAATTATTAATTAATTAATGAATTGCAAATAATTTTGTTAATAAATTAAGATTTTGTTAAAATTTAGCCTGCAAATTTTATGGGAGTCAGTCGAGGGGGGGGACGCTAATCAGGATTGCGGCCCGCGAACAAAATAGGCCAAAACCACCACTGATACAATGACAGAAAAAAAATAGACACATGATGTAAGTACAGAGACAAATAATTATTTTCACAGCAGAAAGTAAAGCCGAAAGGAATGGGGAGAAAACCCAAACTAGAAGAAGAAAAGAACGAATAAAAGGATATGAAGCACCAGATAGTAGATTAGAGAACATAAAAGAAAACCATAACGAACAAGTCAGTAGGACCAAGAGCGACAAGACTATGAAATTAAATTGAATAGAATTCTATTAAGAAGAAAGAAATCTTTAACAAAGTTTACCCCCTAAGGTTGAGGTGGTTCAAAAACCAATATATTGAACTTCGGAAGTATTACAGGAGTGTGGAAGAACTGAAAGATACATTTAGAATTTTTCTTTTCTTGTCATGAAAAAGCAGTGGTTTGCGATTGTGAAACATAAATTTTCTGTGACATCTAAGACATACTAAAAGCTGTAGTTTCGACCTATTTCTTTCAGTAAGAAAAAGAAATCGTTTAAATAGTACTTTGTTTTTCTTTGTCATAAATAGAAGTTAATAATAGGACTGGGAATAAGTTTATTGTGTTTGGAAAAAAATCTTAAATATGTATCTCCAATTAATTCGCTAGAATAAGTTTATCCATGGATTGCAGTCTTAGCCTTTTATGGTCCTGGTTATCAAACAGTTCGTGGTAACGAACTGTAAGTAAGGAGCGACCCGGCTCAATGGTAACCGAAACTCTAGAAAACGGTATTTTGATACAAATAGATACATAAAAAGAATTAGATTTTTATGCTGATTTCACATATATAAGTTATATCATGTTTAGTCCTACTCATCAAAAGTTACGCGCCTGAGAATATTTAGCTGATTTTCGAAAAAAAGGGAGAAAGACCCCCTAAAACTTATATAACCTTAATGAAAATCACACCATCTTATTCAGCGTATCAGAGAACCCTACTGTAGAGGTTTCAGGCACTTATCTACAAAAATGTGGAATTTTGCATTTTTTGCCACAAGAAAGATCACGGATGCGTGTTTATTTATTTATTTATTTTTCTTTTTCCCAGGGGTGATCGTATTGACCCAGTGGTCCTAGAATATCGTGGGATGGCTCATTGGAACGGAAATTAAAAGTTCTAGTGCCCTTTTTAAGTGACACAAAAAATTGAGGGCAACTAGGCCCCCTCCCACGCTCATTTTTTTCCCAAAGTCATCCAATCAAAATTTTGAGATAGCCATTTTGTTCAACATGGTCGAAAATATTAAAAATATGTCTTTTAGGATGACTTAATCCCTCGAAGCCCCCAGGGGAAGGGCTGAAAATTATGAACTTCACCCAATGTTAACATATAGTAATGGTTATTGGGAAGCATACAGCCGTTTTCAGGGGGAATTTTTTCTGGTAGTGGGGGTGGGTCGGGGGTTATATGGGAGGATCTTTTCATGAAGGAAGTTTTCATGGGGGAAGGGACATTGCTATGAAGGGGGCGCCGGATTTCCCATCATTATTTCAAAAAAATCAGAAATTAAATATAAAAAAAAACAAGTTTTTCAACTGAAAGTAAGGAGCAACATCAAAACTTAAAGCGAACAAAAAGTATTAGCTATATGATTGGGCTTACCTTCTAGTCAATGCCTCGCTCTTTAAGCCAAAGATTTTTTAGTACTTTCATAAGAGCTATTTATTCTAATTAACGGCCTTTGTGATTAAGGGGTCATTTTTAAAATTGGAACAAAATTTTGTTTACTTATTCAATGACGGTGAACCAAAATAAAAGCTGCATTAACTAAAAAACAATCAGAAATTAAAAAAAAAACAAGTTTTTTAAACTGAAAGTAAGGAGCGACATTAAAACTTAAAACGAACAGAAATTATTCCGTATATGAAAGGGGATGTCCCCTCCTCTACGCCTCGCTCTTTACGCTAAAGTTTGACTTTCCCACAACTTTATTTTTTAAAACAATAAAGAACTTTAGCGTAAAGAGAGAGGCGTTGAGGAGGGGACATCTCCTTTCATATACGGAATAATTTCTGTTCATTTTAAGTTTTAATGTCGCTCCTTACTTTCAGTTTAAAAACTTGTTTTTTTTTATTTAATAAGGACTAGGTTTCCTTGAGATACTTGCTATAGCATGTGAATTAAATGCCCAGGGGGAAGGAACTGGAGGGATTAAAGCTTTGAATGGGCATTTGGACTGGATTAAAGGATGATGGTAAGCACAATGATACTAATAACGACGTAAACGATTTTAAGACAATAAGAATTTTTAGAAAAAAAAAGATGATTGCTATTAAGGTTAACAATAAAGATAATGATCTGAGTGATGACTATATTGTTGATGTTAGTGGTGATGAAGCTGGGTACCTAAACTGTGACGATGCTGATGAACTACCAACGCCGCTAATGATTTTAATAACGATGATAATTATGATGGAAGCGTGGCAATGATAGTAGTGATATTAACTTTCTGATCAACTGGTGGCCTAATCCCTCTTTCCTGAAAAAGAAAACTATACTTGCTGGAAATTTGGTTCATAATTCTTTAGGTTGAGGAGATACGTCCCATATTTCCACCTATGTGATGGTAAAATTCAAAATAAGACAGTCATATGTGAAGTTGCAGGTTTTGAATCATTTGAGTTTCTGGATATTGATTTCTGGATATTGATTTCTGGATTGAGTTTTGAGTGATTATCATTTGTCAAGTGTCAAATCATTCTGGACTGAGTTTTTTTGCGTGGTTAAATTTGGTGTAGATTTAGGTTAGCTAGTTTCATTTTTTTTTTTTTAATCTTTGATAGGCTCACCTTTTTTTAAAGGTCAATTATTTTCTGGGTTTAGTTTCAGGTTAATTGAATTTTTTGTGGGTTTTGGTTTGCTGGGTTGAGTTTTGTAGAGTCAGCTTTCAAGTTGGTATGAGTTTTGTGTGAATTGTGTTTTGTTGGATTGAATTTAACGGGATTTTAGTTTAATATGGGTTGAACCCTGCCGGTTGAATTTTTAATATTTAATTGTGTGCGAGTTGAGTTTTGAAGGAATCTCCTAAAAATATACAAGAAATTGTCCTGACTGAGTACCAGGTCCCTGGGAAACTCAAACCTCATAAGTTTTATTTTTTAACCCCCCGCTTCACCGGACCTGCTGCTGAGGTCAGTTTGAAGTTTTTATATGATATTTTGGATTTCAGATATTTTAGCTAATGCATATCAATTTCAGAAACGCCCTTTGGCCAGTTACCAGTTCTTGAAGTAGATGGAAAACCATTGGCACAATCCAACGCCATAGCCAGGTTTTTGGCAAAACAGTGCAATTTGATGCCCACAACAGATTGGGAACAAGCTCAAGCTGATGAATTGGCTGACCTTGCAAATGATATCTTTACAAGTAAGCTTTTCCGCCTTTTTGCTTTTGTAATTCCAAAGGATAATTTTTGACGATATTCTTATGAATTTTTGATTAATCAGCAAAAAAAGAAGAATTTGAACAAAGTCGTGCTGGTGAATTGGCTGACCTTAAAAATAGTATCCTTGCAAATGAACTTCACTAAGCCTTTGTTTTTGTAATCCAACAAGTTATTTTCGATGATTCTTCTTGTCAATTTTTTATCAATCAGCAAAAAAATTTATTATGCTCAAGCTGATGAATTGCCTGACCTTTCAAATGATGTCTTTGCAACTAAGCTTCTCAAAGTTTTTGCTTCCGCAGTTCAAAAGGTTAATTCTTGATGTTTTTTTTATGAATTTTTTATCAATCAACAACAACAAGTTTTTTGAACAATCTCAATTTGACGAATTGATTGACATCGTAAATACCTTTCAAACAGTTCGTGGTAACGAACTGTAAGTAAGGAGCGACCCAGCTAAATGGTAACCGAAACTCTAGAAAACGAGTTTTTGATACCAATAGATACATCAAAAGAATCAGATTTCAATGCTGAATTCAAATATATAATTTTCATCAAGTTTAGTCTTATCTGTCAAAAGTTAAACGCCTGAGAAAATTTGGCTGATTTTCGGAAAAAGGGGGAAAGACCCCTTAAAAGTTATAGAATCTTAATGAAAATCACACCATCATATTCAGAGTATCAGAGTACCCTACTGTAGAGGTTTCAAGCTCCTATCTAAAAAAATGTGGATTTTTGCATTTTTTCCCAGAATAAATATCACGGATGGGTGTTTTTTTTTTTTTTGTTTGTTTTTTTTGTTTTTTTTTTTTTTTCCAGAGGAGGTTGTGTCCACTCAATGGTCCTAGAATATTGTGGTAGGACTCACTGGATTGAAAATTAAAAGCTCTAGCGCTCTTTTTAAGTTACCAAAAATAATGGAGGTCAACTCGGCCCCCTTCCACGCTCATTGTTTTTCCAAAGTCATCTGATAAAATTTTGAGATAGCCATTTTGTTCAGCATGGTTGAAAAAATGATTAGTATGTCCTTTAGGATGACTTAATCCCCCGAAGTCCCCGGGGGGAGGGCTTAAAGTTATGAACTTTACCCAATGTTAACATATAGTTTGGTTATTAGGAAGTATACAGACGTTTTCAGGGGGGATTTTTTCTGGGTGTAGGGGGTTTGGGTGGGTCGGGGGGTATTTGGGAAGATCTTTCCATGAAGAAAGTTTTCATGGGGGAAGGGGCAATTCTATGAGGGGCGTGCCAGATTTCCCAGCATTATTTTAAAAAAAGATCAGAAATTAAATATATAAAAAACAAGTTTTCCAACTGAAAATAAGGAGTAACATCAAAACTTACAACGAACAGAAAATATTACGTGGATGATTGGGTTCACGCTCTAGTCAATACCTCGCTCTTTAACCGAAAGATTTTTTAGTACTTTCATAAGACCTATTTATTCTAAATAACGGCCTTTGTGATTAAGGGGTCATTTTTAAAGAATTGGAACGAGATTCAAACTTTAGCTTAAAAAGCGAGGTATTGACTAGGGGGCGAGCTCCCTAGTATACGTATTAAAAATATATGAACATAGAAGATCGTTACGTAAGTTAATTCGTAAGTTACGTATACTTATTACTAATAAAAACGTTCGTAAATAAAATTAAACAAGTTTCGAGAAAGCCATTTACCCAAATAAAAGTAAAATTAATATGTAATTTTTTTTTTATTATTCATGTACGGTGAGCCAAAATAAAAACCTGCATTAATTCAAAAACGTTCAAAAATTAAATAAAAAACAATTTTTTTTAACTGAAATCAAGAAACTACGTTAAAACTTGAAACGAACAGAAATTATTCCGTATATGAAAGGGGCTGTTCCCTCCTCAACGCCTCGCTCTTTACGCTGAAGTTTGACTTTCTCACAACTCTTATTTTTTTTAATCAATAAAAAACTTTAGCGTAAAGAGCGAGGCGTTGAGGAGGGGACAGCCCCTTTCATATACGGAATAATTTCTGTTCGTTATAAGTTTTAACGTCGTTCCTTACTTTCAATTAAAAAAAAACTTGTTTTTTTTATTTAATACAAGTGTCACCAAATGCCTGCTTCCATTATTCAAAGCGTTATTTTTTTATAGATTGTTTTTATCAATTTTTGATGGGTCATCGAAAAACAAGCTTAAGCTGGTTAATCGGCCGACCTTAAAAATAATATCTTTCCATATAAGGTTCTCCGTGTTTTTACTTCAGTAATACAATTAATTTATAAATTCCACAAGAAAACGAAAAAAACTTGCATGATTCTTTTTAGTTAGGTCCTAGTTAATAGTTTTTGATCAGGGAATATTTCGTGGGTTTAATAACGCAAAAAAGCTTTGGTTTTGCAAGCTCCTTTGGTCATTTCTTTATGAAAACAAGAATAAGAGACCGAAAATACCCAAGATAAGAATAAAAAAGAATCTCTAAAGCAATGCAAAAAAAAAAAAATAGAAAGTGCAACACAAAACATAATACATAATAAAAAGGATATTGTAACACATGATCATAAAACAAACCATGCTATTAGTGCCGCAGTCACATGAAAAACTTTTTCCCTTAAGTAAGGCTCTAAACGAATTTTCACAAACTCGTGACCAATCTAGATTTTTTTTTTTTCACGCTAGAAAATCTCAGTATGCAAATTTTCAAAAACATTAGAGGTGTTTTCGAGATAAAACAAATACAAAAATACACAACTATGGCTCGCTTAAAGATATTATATATAATACCAGGAGATCGAGCAAATCCCTAGGACTTGGCACATGGCAGACTTGTATCTATGTAATCCTCGAATTATGCATTGGCATAATTAGAGTGTTATTCTTTATTTTTAGACATAAGGTGGCAAATCAGCAACGTAAGTCTTGCGTGAATTCAGTTCTTCCTGTTTATCTTTCACATAATCATACGTTTTACAGAGTTTTTTATTCTCCCAGAATTCGTAGTTATTCTCGCTGTTGCTTCTCTTCTACTCACAGGATTTTCTTAGGCATCATTTTTTTACGAATCGATGTAATCCTCGCTGTCGCTTGACTTCTAAACACAGATTTCATTCTCCATTATTTTCATTTGTGATTCATTGTGATGCTTGTTGTCACATGCCTTCTAACCATAGTTTTGCTTACTTCTTTTCTGAGAAGCACGAAAATAACAAGTTCCTCCATTCCATTGTAATTTTGATGTGCCTTCTAACCCCAGATTTTGTTATGCAAAATTTTCATTTGGGATTCAATGTGATTCAGTCTGTTGCTTTTTCCATGGTTTTTAGTTTAGCTGTTCAGAGTCATTCGTCATTTTATATAATTTCGAATACGTCATAGATACCAAAAATGATACGACTACCCCCTATAAAATAAATGTTGTAAGCTGCAAATGCATGTGAATGTAACACCATTCATAAAAAAAGTTTTTTTTTCCAAAATTAAAGCTCTAAATTAATTTTCCCAAACTCGTTACCTGTCTAGTTGGCCAGAAAATATCATTGTGCAAAAAAAAAAAAAAATGGAGCCAATAGACAATGGAGTAAATAGACAATTATTGCTCGCTTAAACAGAGTAGATATATTTATTATTTGTGGAAAAAAAACCCGATTTTAAATCTTCTTAATTTGTATGTCAAGAAGCTGATAAACAAATTATTAGGTTACTATTACAGGGTACGTATTGTAAAATTTTAAGGAAGAAACAACAACATTACAAGAATATATCCAGAAATGTTCTTTTTTTTAAAGTCGTATATATTATAATGCACCATCATATTATAAAAGATATACAAAGTGCTTTTGCAGTGGTGGTTATGATTGTCTTTATCCAAAAGCAGAATTTTTTACATCTCAGGTCCATCATTCAGCTTATTTAACCAGGCAAGGCTTATTTATCTGTAAATAGATTTCTGGATTTTTTTTCATTTTTTAATAGAACGTTAAATTATTAATTTATAATCAACTATTTTTTTAGTGACAAAACCGGCTAATGTAGTACTTGTAAGAGATGATGCAAAGAGGCAGTCTGCAATTCCTGAAGTTTTGGCTTCCTTAGCGCCCCTGTTAGACAAAGTAGAAGCTCGGCTATCGGCTAATTCTCATGGATGGCTGGTTGGCAATAAGGTAAAAAAAGAAAAAATATCCAGAACAGGATTTCCTATGTCTTATCATAGCCCCCCAAAGGGATAGACAATCTGTCCTCCTTCATCCTATATTCGAAAGAAAATTAAAGATAAATAAAAGCAAAATTGCATCATTTAAAATTACGGTAGCTCTCTGGAAAATAGAAAGCATTCCTTGTATTCTTGATTTGACCCTATTGTGGAAAATTTTTGCCCCGTGCAGGCCAAAATTGCCGTGTTCCTCATTTTTGTGGGTAGTAGCCTAAGGGCTCTCGTAGATTTTGAATTTCATTGTAGAATTTCATTAAGATCGTACCGATTTTGCCGAGTTTTTAACCCCTCATTCTAACATATACTAATGTGAGCAAATCTAAACTAAAAAAACTTTCCCATAGTTAAAATAAAAATAAATTGTAGATTTGGTGGCACAAAATATTAAAATTAAAAAAAAATTTTGGGTGGGGGGGGGGCATTCCCTTTTTCCAATTTAATAGCAATTGGTGCTAAAAACCGTTGGATCAAGATCTCTATTAAATATGAGCGAGGCTGAAACCCTTTTCCCATCCTTCAGCCACAGCTCGGTTTCAGAGTTCGAGTTAGAATTTGTGTAAAAATGCTTTAGTCATCTTAAAACGGTAGTCTTCCTCGCAAAATTGCACCCGTTATAATGTTCCTAAGGGGGGAGGGGCTGGACTTTGGAAAATAAATTTTGTGTCATTATTTTTAAAGTTTTAAAGGGGTGTTCTTATAGCACATAATTTGAATGAGGCATCCCTCTTACACCCTTGCCCTTCATTCCATGTAAGAATATCAATGCAATCTCTTATGGTGCAACTGAAATAGCTCTATATTAGGATGAAACCCTTCATTACGAAGCACCCATATTTTAGGCTTAATTAAAAGAATTTCCACAGTAGGACAATATTGTTTTTTTTGTGCCACAAAACGGTATAAAACGCAACTTTTCTATGGAACAATCTCTTTTGCTACTTAAAAAGGGCACTAGAAGTTCCTTTCGAATGAGCCCTTCACTGATACCCTAGCATCACTGTTTCGATGCGATACTATTACTACTACTAACAACTCACCGCAGCACCAAACTGCCTGAGGCCAACACAGCTACGCATGCTCCTCCTCCATCCCAATCGATTCAAAGCCTCCCTTTTTAAACCCGCCCACGAAGTTCCCATTTCCTTTCAATCTTTCTTTATGACGTCCTCCCATCCCAGATGAGGACGACCTGCTTTCCGTTAGGTTGGCCGAAAAGAACAATCTTCGGCAATCTGTCATCCTTCATCCGCACAACGTGCCCTAGCCAACCAACCTTTCTTTCATTATAGCCCTAGAGAGCGGTACTGAACCACATTTTTCGTATAGCCTATTGTTTGAAATACGGTCAGTCAGCCGGGTACCAAGAACAATCCTTAAGCAATTTCCCGGGAAAACATCTAGCAAATCTCCATCCGCTTTTCGGAGCGTCCATGCTTCAGAGTCATATTTGACCACTGTCATCACTGTAGCTTCCAATATTCTAATCTTGGCTCGCAGACTTATCTTCCTATTCTTCCAAACATTTTTCAACTGTGAAAAAACACATCGAGCCTTGGCTATTCTACTTTTAACATCTTCACTGCTCCCATCGTCTTTACTAATGATACTACCAAGGTAAGTGAAGCTGCCCACCTGATCAATCTTTTCATTACCCAACGTCGCCTTTCCATCTTCACTTATTCTTAGCCTCAGTGACATAGGATTCTTGACCTTAATTTTCAAACCTATTCTAGCACCCTGAACTCGCAAAACCTCTTAAACTTCATTCATTTTGCTCACACTTTCATCTAGGATGCTTAAATCTTCAGCATAGTCTAAGTCCAGGAGAGTCTTTTCTCCCATCTCATTTTGTGATCTTCCATTGCTTTTCTTGCGCTCCTTAAGACAAAGTCCTTCAAAATAAGCCATGTAAAGGAGGGTAGAACACAACACTACTTAAATTTCGATTTAATATAAAACGAGCTTCTAAACTTATTTGCTACCCTAACCACAAAAGTGTTATTTTCGTACATAGCACTAGTCACTTTAATGTATTTGTTTGGTATACTATACATGGATAAAACCTTTACTAAAGCTCCTCTATCAACAGAATCGAACGCTTGCTCATAATCTATAAAACTGAGGGCCAAAGGTGTTTGAAAACTCAGGCACTTCTCAATTATTACCCTAAGAGTGAAAGTTTGGTCGACGAATCCTCTACCTGTTCTAAAACCGCACTGTTCTTCTCTTAAAACTTTGTCTACGGCAACCCTCAGTCTAAAAAATATCATATTACTAAGTAATTTACTACCTACAGAGACCAGACTAATACCACGATAATTACCACGCTCGCTTTTATCACCTTTCTTGTAAACTGGCTTAATTAAGGTTTAATTAAGCCAGGACTATTCGATACGATAGCCCTGGAAAAAAAATAGATAAAACACTGGTCCTCGACCATTCTTCTCAAAATGAAAATACAAAATTTTACATTTTTGAACCTAGGGGCTTGAAATATTTGTGCTAGGGTTCCAGGATATTTGAGTTTGGCACCATAATTTTCATCAAGATTCCTGTTCTTCTGAGGGGGCTTCGCCCTTAAAAAAAAAAAAAAATAAAAGGCAAATTTCCTCATGCTAGTAACTTTTATTGGGTGATTTTAAACGTGATAAATATTATATATTTGCAATCGGGCAGTTCGTAGTATCCAATTGTAAGTAAAGAGCAATTCATCCCAATAGTAACCAAAACTCTAAAAAAAGACTAGAGAATTGGCTTTTGATGCTGATTCCAAATATGTAAAAGTCATTAAGTTAATGATGTTCATCAAAAGCTATGAGCCTTAAAAGAAATTTGCCTGATTTTCAAAAAATGGGGGAAACGCCCCAAAAAGTCAATTCATTTTAATGAAAGAAAATCAAACTCATTGTAGAAGTTTCAAATTCCCATATACAAAAATTGCATTTTTGTATTTTTTGCCGGAAGAAAGATCACTAATATGTGTTTTTTTTGTTTGTCGTTTTTTGTATTTTTTTCCAGGGGCGATCATCTCAACCAAATGGCCCTAAAAGATTGAGAGAGGGCTCATTCTATCCAAATAAAAAAGGTTCTAATGCCTATTTTGGGTGACCAAACGGATTAGAGAGCAAATAGCCCCCTTCCTTGTGCTTTTTTCTTCAAAGACATGTGCTCAAAATATTTACCAGTTGGCAATTCATTCCAACTGAAAGGTCCGATAACTGAGCATTTGGGGATGAAACGACCCCCCCCCCCCTTAATCCCTGGGGAATGGGTTCTCAGTTGTGCAATTTGTCCATTGTTGACGTATAGCGTTTTTAATCGAGGAATATACAGAATTTTTTTTTTTGGGGGGGGGGGATTTTCTGCGGGGAGGGGAATTTTTCACGGAGAGAATTTTCCGTGGGGAGAAAAATTTCCCAGGGGAAATATTTTCACGGGGTGGGAGGGAATTTCCTGGCAGAATTTTTAGAACAGTCGGATATTAAATTAAAAAAATAAATTTTCTAACTGTAAGAAGGAGCAACATTAAAACTTAAACAAACAGAAATTATTTCGTGTACTAGGCCATAAGCAGAGCAAAATCGTGAAAATTTAACTTCTGCTGTTTTAATGAGTTAGAAATGTAAAATATTTTAAAAATATTTTAAATTTTTTAAATATTTAAAATATTTAAAATATTTAAAAACTGTAAATATTTTAAAATGTTTTTCTAGTGAATCTAGAGGAATATATATTCCTCTAGCGCAGTACCCCTTGGGGGTACGTGAAAAATTTTAGGGGGTACGTGGCCGCTATAGTTTATAGCTAGAGTATATAGTTTAGCTATAGTTTACTTAGTACCGGTAACTGAGAAGGGGTACCTAAATTCTTTGTGGGTAAAAAGGGGTTCAGTGTCTAAATAAGTTTAAGAACCACTGCTCTAGTGGATAGAGGAACAAAACGAATTTCTATTCGTTTTAAGCTTGATTTGCAAATTTAATTTAAGTTTTACTCGTTTTAAAATTTATTTATTGGTAGGGAGGTCGGAGGGAGAGATTAGATTTTGGAAATTTTGAAAAGTAGGTGTTATTAAGATATAAATAATATTGGAACGTCCGTCCGGGTAGGTATGGGGTCTCGTGACGATTTTCTTGAATCAGTTTTAGTGTTTTGTCCGTTTACGTTTTGTTGTTGTATTTTTTTTCTTGTTTTTCATTTTATGTCACCGTGGCCCAATAGGGCTTTTGTGTGAATAAATCTATCTATTTATCTATATATTATTTTATATTAGTACCTGTTGCATGTTTGTTTGCTATGATTGTTCATCGTTTTGGGTTTCATTTATTCTTTAATAGTAATCTATGGTCGTTTTGAGTATTAAGTATTATAGAAGTTTACTTCTGCTGGTCTCAAGTTTAATGTGGCCTTTCCTTTTCTTTGAAAAACTTCTCTTTCGGAGAGTTTTTCTAATTAATTTCTGTTCGTTTTTGATTGCCAAAGTTTCAAGTTTTTCAATATTTCTTTTTTCGAAATTTTGGTCGGATCCATTTTGGAGGAAAGGGTAGCAAGTGGCCTGGCTGCCCTCCAATCACTTTTGTCTCTTAAAAATGGAATTAAAACTTTAAATTTTGAATTGAATGAGCCTCCTCCAAAGTTTATGCAACCACACCTTCCATATAAACCTCATATAATAACAGTGGGCAACTAGTGTAACTATTAGCTATTGCCCCGAGAGCCAGGGAGGGGGGTTAGTCAATCACAGAGGCATTATTATTTTGCCTTAGTATCATTTTGAACAAAATGGTTACCTGAAAATTTTTGTAGGACCCATTTCAGGGAAAAGGATGTAAGGGGGAGGGCTGATTACCCTCTGATCACTTTTGACTGTAAAAAGGGAGCTAGAATTTACAATTTTTAATTAAATGAGCATAATCCAAAGTGTATACGTCCATCTCTTCCATACAAACCAAATACAACCCGGGACACAACCAATCCTTGCTCCGGGCTTTGGGGGGGGGGTTGTGTCAACCCTGGAGGTGCTGTTATATGATTTTTGGACTATTTTGAACAAAATAGCTATCTCAAAAATTTTATCAGATGCACTTGAGGAAAAGAGGGCATTAGGAGGGGTACTCGTTACCCTCCGATCTCTTTAGACTCTTAAAAAGTGAATTAGAAATTTCAATTTCCAAGCAAATGAGCCTCCTCCAAAGCTTATACAACCACATCCTCCATAAAACCCTTATATTTTCCCGGGTAATAGATTACAATGCTTGTCTCTGGATTCTGGGGGGTTGTGTTAACCCTAGGGGCATTGTTAAATGTTCTTTGGACTATTTTGAACAAAATGGCTATCTCGGAATTCCGATCGGCTGTATTTCAGGAAAAGAGGGTGTGGGGGCTAGTTGCCCTCCGGTCACTTTTGACTCTTGAAAAGGGATCTGTAACTTTCATTTTCGAAGCAAACAAGCCTCTTCCAAAGTTTATACGACCATCCCTTTCATAAAAACCTTATATGCCCCCGGGGCATAACTTACCACCTTTGTTCCTAGGCTCTGAGGGGTCGTATCAACTCTGGAGGCATTGTTATATGTTCTTTTGGGCTATTTTCAACAAAATGACTTTCTTAAAATTGCAATCCGATGAATTTGGGAAAAAGCAGGCATGGCGAGGGGATAGGCTAGTTGCCCTCTAATCACTTTTGACTCTTAAGAAGGGAACTAGAACTTTCAGTTTCCAATGAAACCAGCCTCCTCCAAAATTCATACACCCACCCCTTCCATATGAAGTGCCTCTAGGGGAGAAAAATTATAATAAATCAATAATAAAACACTGAAGCTTTATGGCCTTTGCTATAGGCAGCGTTACCCCTGATAAGGTAGATAAGATTAACCATGACTGAATATTTTTCATTTTTTCTCGAACACCATGAATAGACGCGAAAACTTTACATTTTGAAAAACCTTACTTTTCAAAAAAATTGATGAAGCAATCTTCCGGTCCTCTCCATAATAACAAAATACGATTTTTTTTTTGTTTTTGGTAAGAAGATGTTTTAATGTTAATTATTTTGATACGCTTTATGCCATAATATGAGAGCTGAAATGAGATCTGAACTGAACTGTCTTGATGCAAAGTTTGGAAATCCCTCTGGGGAAGGGAAAACTGTGCGCCATCTCTTTATCTGTAAAAGGCCTATTTAACACAAAGTATCACTTAGTGAAGGCAGGCTTCAGATACGAGAATATCGGACATTGACTCTAATGTGCCAGCCTTCAGGTTTTCAGTTTTTATTATACTCAAAAGTGTGTTGGTCTCTACACCTATTTCTCTATTTAAAATAGAGAATCTTATCCTCCTTCTTAATTTTAATAAACTTTACCAGTCACCTGTCTATTATTTTTTTTTCTTTCATGTTTGATCTGACGTTCCATTTCAAATTCTACTAACGATTTAGATTCCAGTCGGGTTTCATTAAAATATATTGAAATAAACAAATGTAAATTACACTTCTATATGCAAAAAAAAAACACATGGAACTTAACAATTCCTCTTAGCCGCGCGTTACAGCTTTCGCTTTACTCTTCAACACAACCACATCTTTCATCAGAACAAATTAACCACTAAAAAAGTTCCCTCGTTCATTCTCGACAGCACCGCTGCCTTAAATTTACAAATTAATAGCAATAATATTAAAAGCGAGAGACAATAATCATAGTAATTAAATAAATAAAAAACATTTAATTATTAATTAGCTCTATTTATTGAAAATCAATCAGATGTTTTTTGCAATTATTTTTAAAACACCAACAGATAGCAGATGACATCTCGAAGTTAGTTAAATGTTATCTTTAATTACTCCTTAAACCATTTTTGAAAAACAAGAAATACACAATTTGGTTAGTTATAACTAGCAGCATTGAGAACTCACTGCAGCACCAAGCTATGTGGGGAAAACAGAACCATACAGGCTGCTCCTCGGCTCCATCCTGTTCAGAGCTTCACTCTTTGCTCCCTCTTAATAAGTTCTTGCTCCAGAAATTGGATATCCAAGACCTGCTGGTCACCGAATGACCCATTTACTAATTCAAAGTGACTAACTTTAGCTCAGAGAAAAATTGTGACCCATAAATAAGCAAAATTATATCATAATAATATGAAAAGTGTATTTAAAAAAAATGAAAATAGAAACTAAAACAAATTGTTTGGTACTTGTTAATTATTTAGAACACACTCAAGAATTTTGATCTGTAGATCTGTAAAAACCGGTTTCATAACCACAAAGACAATTGACGGGTGACAGAATGCATTGGACATACATAATTTGGGCTATATATTTGCACATTGGGGATGGGAAGGGGGTGGGTAGGGGTAAAGTATTTGGACAGCGTGAAGTTAGAAAACAGTTTTTACTTCATAATATGCAGAATAATCATAGCTAATACATTTTGCATGCAGACCCGCTATACTTTGTCCCCACCCCCCTAATGTGCAATTATGTAGTCCAAATTATTTACGTTCAATGAATTCTGTCACCCGTCACTTATCTTTGTAGTTATGCAACCAGTTTTCTCAGCTCTTACATTCAGATCAAAGTTCTTGAGTGTGTTTTGAATAATCAAAAAGTACCAATATTTTTATTTGATTGCAAAGTTGGGGTACTAAAAGCAGGTGGTATACATTAAAATTCTTTGATTAACTTTTGCCATTATTAGGGACTTAACACGTGTTGTTCTTTCAAACAAAGGTAATGTTCAATAACAAAAGGATAGTCAAGCAGTTGTCCTGCTAAATAATTTTTACGTAGCTGCCTAAATGAAATAAATATTATTACTTAAAAAATGTATGTTGCCATGGATAAACAAAAAGCAAAAAAGAGGTTATTTTGCAATGTGTGGACAAAAAAGTATACATCTAAAATGTTGACAAATTCATATTTACTTTGCGAACAGAAGTAATTATCACCAGGACTTACAATATTAAGTGACACTTTTCTTGAAGACACAAAGTTGTGATAGGATATGACTTTGAAAAAATAGGAATAGAAAAAAACTGCTAAACATATATTACATTTTTGGAAAAGAAAAACAAATTCTTATAGAGTTTAGTTAACAGCTAAAATCACACTCCATCTGCCGTGTTTGTTGCAGATCTTTGAAGTGATACCAATCATTTACAGACGGCAAATTTTCCAAAAACGCCTTCATAATTTGCTCCTAACACTTATTCAATAACTTCACAAATAAAACAAATAGTTTAGGGAATCAAAGAAATACCATTGTCGGCTAAAGCACTTACGTGTCATGTTCAAGATACGGCCAAAAATATTGACGAACAGAAAATAAAAAGATTTTTACCAAGAGACGTAACTAGCATTGCAGTAAATAAAAGTACATTCACTTAAAAAAAAATGAGGATATTACTGACCCGAATGTCCAAGTAATTACTATATTTTGGCTAATTTTCTACCGAATTAAAAAAAAGTCCACCAGTCACTGGTATACTTCTCATCCTTTCTTATGACCTCTTCCTACCCCAACCGAGAATTCTCAGCTTTCCATTTGGTTTCCAGTCTACTTTCTGTTCATCAATCACAGTCTTTTATATCTTACTTTGAAAAATATAAAGACGGATACTTTGGATAACTTTTTTTTCTCTCTCTCACTATTTATCTCTCCCCCTCTCTCTCTCCTCCTTTGTTTCGCCTTTCCAGTAGTTGTTTCGTTGCTTGTTTTCAACCAACTTGTTAGCAACAACCAAATTGTTTTCAACCAACTTGTTAGCAACTGTTGTTGGCGATGAATTTTAAATTCCACTTACTTAGTTTTTACATGGGGTCGTTATTGTTTTGATTTTAGATTCATTTTTTTTAATTAGTATGGTTTAAATGCTTTCCTTTTTCAACGCTGTGGACACCATAATGTACACAGGCAAAATATTCCTTTATTTCTTCGTCTTCTTCCTGGCTATAGACCATTTTATTCTTCACGACTTGCTTCTTTGATTTTACACAATAAAAGAACAACCACATGTCTTTCTCGTATGGAGCCATTTCATAGATTAACAGTTGCATTTTCTTTTTCAGATCTCCTGGGTTGACCTTCTTTTTTTCGCAACAACTGAGTTTTGTATCAGGCTACTTGGAAAAGATGCATTTTCAAAATACCCAAAACAACAAGCATTGTTTAAGAAAATCAAGGAAATGCCTCAGATTGCTGCTTACCTCATCAAAAGAAAAGATACAATGATGTAAATCTGATAATTTACTATAAAAATGAAATAAAAGGTGTCATATTTTTCTCTTTATTTTCTTATTTAGACAATCTTACAAGCGCACTCCCCTTCTAAACTAGCTGCAAAAGCTGAAAAATATTACTCCACAAAAATCAGCCTAACTTCATTCAAGCTCAGCTTAATTAAATATTTTTTCATAGGTTCTTTTAACTTATTCTAGGTTTCATTGGTTGACAAAAATTTTGGAATTTCTACATTCTTCCATCTTTTTACCCACACGGCCTGACATTCTTTACAATGTGGGCACTACATTCGTTGTGCAAACTTTCGAAAAACTTTATACTATTCTGCCAAGACCTATTATATACGTAAAATTTTCCTTTTAGTTAAGGATGAACCTCTTCTAACCTCTAAACGCTATTCCAGTGTTCTGGTAGAATCTTATATCTGCAAGGCCTTGTGAAAAACAAACTAGTATGTGAAGGGACTAAAGTAGATTTCACGGATATTGGAATTCGAAAAGCTAGTATTGACGTCCAGCAGCAAAGAGAGAAGAGGTACAATGATGTAAACCTGATAATTTACAAGTAAATGAAATAAAAAGTGTTATATTTTTTCTTTACTTTTAATTAAGCAGTCTTGCAGACGTATTCTTCTGTTACACGAGCTGCAATAGCTCAAAATTGTTACTCCATGCAAATCACCATAAATCATTAAGTATTCTTTCATAGGTTCTTTTACCTTAGACTAGGTTTTATTAGTTTCTAGGCAAAAATTTTAGAATTTCACAATCTTCCACCTTCGTATTGACACAGTTTGACATTCTTTACAATGGGGGCGCAACATTTTTCTCGCAAACTTCCTAAAAGCATGGCCGTCTTTTGACATAACCTAGCATATACTAAAAAATTAAATTTTAAGATTTTAAGTCTCTTCTAATCTCTAAACGCTAATCCAATGTTACGGTAGAATTTTATATCTACAAGGCTTTGTGAAAAACAAAAGCTATTCTGAAAGCTAGTATCCAAAAGCTAGTATATTCCGAAAGCTAGTATCTACATCCAACAGCAAAGAAAGAAGAGATACAATGATGTAAACCAGATAATGTGCAATAAAATGAAGTAAAAGGTGTCATGTTCTTCTCTTTACTCTCTTAATTAGGTAATCTTACAAAAGCACTCCCCTTCCAAACTAGCTGGAAAACCTCACCAGTACAGCTTCATTGAATATTCTATCGTAGGTTCCTTTAATTTACCATAGGTTTCATGGGTTTCTGGGCAAAAATTTTTGAATTTTCACATTCTTTCATATTTTTACCCACACGGTTGACATTCTTTGTAAGGTGGGTGAAACATTTTTCATGCACTTTTTAAAATCTGAGTAGTCTTCTGTCGAACCTTGCATATACACAAATTTTTGATTTTAAGTTAAAGATGTACCTCTTCTAATCTCTATGCAGTAAGTCCAATGTTCTGTTTAGAAATTCTATATCTACTAGGCTTTGCGAAAAACGACCTATCAAATAAAGGAAACAAAGTAGATTTCTCGGATAATGGAATTGCAAAAGCTAGTATCTACGGGCAGCAGCGGACAGAGTGGTAAGGATTAGACGGGAAGAGGACGGCATACAGAAATGGAAAACCCTGGTTACAAAATACCAGTGACCAGTATCTGTTGTAGAAAAGGCATCTAGGTGTTATAATCGGGGTATTGTTTAATCAGTAGTTTCTGAGCGGATAACTGCACACAGTGTTAGGCTCTCGTTTGAAGACAATCAGAAATAATATTCAATTCAATTATTTATTACCCACAACTACAATAGAACAAGTAGTAAAAGTGGAGTATAAACAGAATAAAAAAAGAACATCAACAAAACACTAGCAATTAATTTCTACTAAGAAAAAACTGTAAAACACCATGGTCAGGGCCAATTTTACAAAATGCATCTACAGAAAGCTTTTTGTGTAGGTCACCGAGCTTTTGAGTTACACCTGTAACATATAATTTTTAAACTAGAATATTCTAGAATTTTTTAACTAGAATAGAATATCGATCAGTTTTAACTTCATTCAGCATGTTTTTGCGAATAGATTTATAGTTTCTGTCATTTCTTTTAGTTTGAGCACCATCTATTTCAATAGTTTATTTTCAAGTTGCTGATTATGGGTATCTTGGCATGCCCGGGGTCACTGGATGTTGGTGAGAAATTCAACCGAAAAACATTCCCAACCTTCAATGGACAGCTTTTGACCATCTCTATAAAAGAAGATAATTCGTCTTTAGAAAATAAACGGTCTTTTTGATCATGAATCAACTAAAATGTGAATGACATTTGCGAGCCATATAACAACAGCACGCATATCTTGACTGAGTTTACTTTTGTCTCTCCTAAGTACAGACCCAAGTGCCCTAAATGGGCTGGGGACTCTTAGCCAAAAAGCAATGAAGGTATTTGACAACTCCTTATCCACTAGTATATCCTTCTTATACAAGGAGATAATAATCCGAACTACAGCAATACTTGAGTCCAAAATTTCTTAATAAGAGCTAAGTCAAAACAATATAGATGCTCTTTGGCAAATAAGGGCCATATAAACATTTTAAGGTTAAGGTCAGTCAGTCTCTACGCTCAAGAGAGTCTAGTAACTAAAAGCGCCATAGAAATTAAATGAATCATTGACACAGAGGTCAAAGCTGAAAAATGCTTCTTTAAAGAGAAACAAACTTGTAAACCCTCCGATTCCACCAGTGTTATGTACCTTTGGAGGGGAATGGGTCCCTCCATATATATATATATATATATATATATATATATATATATATATATATATATATATATATATATATATATATATATATATATATATATATATATATATATATATATATATATATATATATATATATATATATATATATATATATATATATATATATATATATATATATATTAAAATAAAGTGAACTTAAAACCGTATTTCAAAACCCAACCAGGTAGGGGAATAACTAACATCAAGCCTAAAAAATATAACTTACTTTTATCCATCAAAGGTGAGCTTATATGAATCTTTCTGAAGTGTCAGATGAACTAACTAACAGACGAAAAATATAAAAGAAGTCAAATTGTCTCTTTCGACAACCGATGTCGGCGTTGATCACTCAAACCAATGGAGCCCCAAAATTGAATTTACAATATACATAAATTGAAATCAATGGGAAAGGATTCAGCTAGCTCATGTGATGACTCATACAGAATCTTGATACTAAGCCAACATATTTTCTCAGTCCTACTCAAGCTTGAAAATCCACCCATTTGAAGCGCAATTGAAAATAGGCTAGTCTCTATGAGAGAATTTAAGGCGCGGAGGAAGTATTTTATATATATATATATATATATATATATATATATATATATATATATATATATATATATATATATATATATATATATATATATATATATATATATATATATATATATATATATATATATATATATATATATATATATATATATATATATATATATATATATATATATATATATATATATATATATATATATATATATATATATATATATATATATATATATATATATATATATATATATATATATATATATATATATATATATATATATATATATATATATATATATATATATATATATATATATATATATATATATATATATATATATGAGAGAAATGGGACATTTATGTCCAGGAGCCCAAAATGTAGTAATACTATAAAAGCTTCCAATTGACTATGCAGCTAAAAAGATTAGAAAGAGCAGTTTTGATTACCAGTTTCAAAGATACGACGTTTAACCAGGAATATGATAATATTTAGAATGAGATAAAATACAAAGTAAGTCAACCGTCTTAGCTTTAATTTCAAGACAGCTTCCAAAATGATATTTCTTGTGGGAGATGCAAAGCCAGTTAAGCAATACGAAGATAAACCTATATACAGCAAAAAATGCTTATAAGTTAGTTTACAAACCAATGTATAATTTCTGAAAACTGCTGCACAAAGTACTAGAAGCCTGGACATAATACTTTGTACTTCTCCAACAAAGATTACTGCAGGGTACACACATTTTATTTAGCTCTCTTAATACAAAGAATGGCCAAGAACTTAAAGTCTAAAACACAGTCTTAAAAAATCTCAAACGATGAAAGTATTATTGTAGGCCTTGAACTAATGGAGCGGAAAATATTATATAAGCTTCACGTCAGAATTTGACAATTGTCTCAAAGCATTCATCTATTAATTTATTATTATATTATTAAACGAAACATTTATTATTTTTACAGTTACCCTCACTTATTATTATTTGTTCTATTAATTGTTAATTATTATTTTTAGTTTATTATATTTTTATATCACAAATACATCATTATATATAATAATCATTCAGTATCTAATATAATATTCATCTATAATCTGTAAAATATTTATTAATGGCCGTACGGCTATTAAAAATGATTATAGTTGGTTTTACCATCGAGATAAGAACATTGACTTTTCACTAATTTTGTTCTGAAATATGTATCTGTTGCCTACATAAGAAGTTTTTCGATATAAAGGAAAGAGCTTGATTAAACCACAGACGAGCAGAAATAAATTCAAATAATATTTGAAGTCAAACTAAAAACAAGATAAACTACCACAAACAGGAGTAGGACTAATGCCCCTGTGCCTTCAAACAAATGAATCTGAATTGAAAGTTAAATATAGGGATATTCGATCCTGCAAGTCTAAATAATTTTGTATTTTTTTAACTTATAAAAGAGATAACGTTCAAAATGTACTTTGTTTTCAGTAAAGTGAAAGTTACGTTCAGGTCTTTAAAGGACACAAGAACCGTACTCCTTTTTGTAGTAGCTTCTACTCGTTTAAACTTTGTCTTGGCTATTTATTGTAATTTCTGATAATTTGGGTTTCATTTAGTTATTGATAGTTATTTATGGTCGTTTTACGCTTGCAAGATCGTTTGACTTAATACTGCTTGGCTTTGTTTTTATGTGTGGTAGCTCTTTACTTTTATTTGAAAAAGTGTTATTTTTTGGCAAAAGTAATTTAATTAATCTCTGTCCGTCTGTCATTGACACAGTCTTTTTTATTGGTTCATAAAAGAATATTTTTATATCTTCTCGGTTTTCCTCCATGAGAATCAAAATCGAGATTTGGATTAATTTTTATATGCTAGATAAATTTTAACAATAGTTTTACTACAGTCTTTGGATTAAGGAGAATAATGTTCAAATAAATGGGCTAAAAATCTACATAGCTTTCTGGGTTCTATTGGACTGACTGAATTCTGATCCCCATTATGCTAAAGATAAATATTAATCAACAAGTCTCAACTAAATCCTCTTCACTTTTACTGAGATATCGCAGGTACGCCCTTTAGACAACAGTGAATGCCCATAGTTTCTTTTGATTTAGTTCAAGAATCCCAGGAACTTTTTCTTAAAATCACAGCGTAATAACCTTAGCTTTTCCTGAGATATTGCATATTCATCCTTTTGACAATATGGATACACATAATGCCTTTGAATTTATATTTACATCGCCCTCAACTTCTAATTAAAGTTTTAACTTAAAACGATATTGCGTTCATGAGATATTGCATCTGTGCTAATTTGACAACCAGGATGCACTTAAAGTCTTTTGATTTAATTCAGTTGTAGTAGTAGTAGTAGAGACAGTCACAGTTACAGTAGCAGTGATAGTAGCAGCAGTTACAATTAATTGCAGTTGAAAGTAGTCGCATTTGCATTTAGTCACAGCTCAAAGTAGTTGCAGTCACAAATATTTGCAGTCGCAGTCACAAGTATTTGCAGTCACGGTTGCAGTGACAAATAGTCATAGTCACTAGTAGATGCCGTTACAGTCATAAGTACCTGAAGATGAAAGTGGTTATTGCAGTCAAATGTAGTCGCAGTCGCAGTTCTGAGTAGTCGCAGCCGCAATTAGTCATAGTCACAAGAAGTCGCGATTGTAAATAGTCACAGTTGCCGTCATAAGTAGTCGCAGCAGCAATAGCAGTAGGGGCATAAATAGTAATAGTTGTAGTCACAATAGTAGCTGTTGTAGTAGCCAAGATTTTCAAATTTAATATCCTTAACCGGCCATGACATATTGCTGATTCACTCTTTTGACAACCTGCTTGCACCTATTGTGACTGGTTGTAGTTCAATAGTAGCTGTAGTAGTAGTAGTAGCAGTAATTGTAGCAACAGTAGAAGTAGAAGTAGTAGCCTTTAAAAGTTTTAGATTTTTACCAGCTTTTACTAAAGGTTTAGCTGGGATTGTGGCTAATAAGCTGTTTTGAGAACCCTAATACACATATTGCGTTTTGATTTAGATCTTCTATATATTCCCTGAAATTTGACCTTAATACCCTTGGCCTTAGTAGTAATAATCGTAATAGTAATAATAGTAGCAGTAGTACTTTGCCCATAGTGCCTTTTAAATAGTTCAACATACCCTGAAAATTTCAACTTAAAACTCTACACCGTTCCCAAGATATTACTGATGCGCCTTTTCGACAACCTGCAGGTACTTAATGTGTTTTCGTTTAATTCATCATCCCCTCATACCAACATTCCCTGAAATCTTCATCTCAACATCCTTAGCCTCAGTAGAAGTAGTAATAGTTGTAGTAGTATTAAAAGCGGTAGTAGTATGCACTTAGTGTCTTTTGGTCAGTTCAACATCCCCCTCAAAATGACCGTAAAGTTTCAATTCAATGCTCTACACTGTTCCTGGCATATTGCTGATACACGTTTGTGACAACCTGCAGGCACATAGTGTGGTTAATATAGATATTTGTTCCATCATTTCACTTAACTAAGCTGATTTGCTTGATGATTCATGGAATTATTTACAGAAATCATGTATAATTGTGCATCAGCCATTATAATAATAAATTATGTTCTGCCCGCTTTACAACAATTAAATAAAAAAAAAAGAAGTTTTTTCAACTGTAAGTACGGCGCAACATTAAAACCTAAAATGTACAGAAATTATTACGCATATGATGAAGGGGGGTCGCCCACGAAAAATTCTTCCATGGAAAGATCCTACCACGTAGCCCCCACCCCCACCAGAAAAATCCCCACTGGAAAACGTCTGAATACTTCCCAATAACCAATACTATATATAAACAATGGGAAAAGTTCATAGCTTGCAGACCTTCTCCCGGGAACTGGGGGGGGGGGTTTAAGTCATCCTCAAAGACATATTTATGAAATTTATGCAAAAAAATGGCTATTTCAAAATTTTAATTGGGCGACTTTGGGGAAAAAATGAGCTCGGGAGGGGGACTAGGACCCCTCCAATATTTTTGGTTACTCAAAAAGGGCGCTAGAACTTTTGATTTTCGATCAAATGAGCCCTCTCCTGATCTTTTAGTAATACTGGTTCGATATGATCACCTCTGGAAAAAAAACAAAACAACAACAAATAATCACGCATCCCTGATCTTTCTTCCGGGGAAAAAATGCAAAATTCCACATTTTCGTATGTAGGAGCTAGAAACCTTTACAATAGGCTTTTCTGGTATGCCGAATCTGGTGGGGTCATTTTCATTAAGATCACTTGATGTTTTGGGGGTGTTCCCCCTTTTTTTCAAAAATTGGGCAGACTTTTCTCAAACTCGTAACTTTTGATGGGTAACATTAAATTTTACATACTTTGAACTAGTATCAAATTTCGATTCTTTTTATGTATCTATTGTTATCAAGACTCTGTTTCTTAGAGTTTAGGTTACTATTCAGCCGCATCACTCCTTACTTACAGAATATATGCGCTCAGCTACAAGTGCAAAATATTTATACCGGCTGACTGCTACAGTACAGGATGAGTTAAAGGTGAGTAATCAGGGAACTGTATGCTTTGGTGGCATGTTCTTGGTTCTATCTTGCCAATTTTGATCGCGGGGTCAATTATTCCGAAACGGCTGCTAACATAACTATTTGAAAACCACAAATAATAACGTAACAAAATTTTGACAACTTTAAATAACGAGTGCGATTACTTCTATTATGAAGGAAGGGTTATGGATCAATGTTTAGGCGTTGGGGGTGTCAAGGGCCACTCTCCATGAGCCTTCAGGTGCATATAAAATGGAGGCTGAAGAAAGTTGGAATTAATCTCTGATCTCCCTTCATTTTAACCGTGTTAATGAGCACATATTACTTTTTTATCAATTGTACCCCCTCATCATTCCCTGAAAGTTCTAACTTAATAGCCTCATTCATTCCTGAGATACGCCCTTTTGACAACCCGCATGCAACATAGTGTGTTTGAATTTAGTTCAACACTCCCCTCAACATTCCCTTAATCTGAATGCCATTGGTCTTTTTGGGCACCGAAAGTCAGATATGCCCCCTTTTATCGATAACAAATACTATATGTAACCGATGGGCAAATTTGATAACTTACAGCCCTTGCCCCAAGAGTTTCACGGGAGGGGGGAGTCTCATCCCCAGAGGCATAGGTATTGAACATTTCAACGATGCCAAAAAAGATAATTTTGATAAAATGTCTTATAAAGAAAGAAAAACGAGCAAAAATGGGGTTTTTATAGGCCAAATGAAGATACTGAAAAAACAAAGCGAATATTTCGAGAGGACAAACGCCTCTCTTCTTCAGCGCGAAACGAAACGATGTATCAATAAAAGCCAAAAGTTAAAAGAATTCAAACCAACTACCTAAAAACCATAAACGCAATTTATTCGCTAATATCCGCGATTTGCAAAAAATACAGAAAAAAATGAAATCCCTTCAACAAATACTAGTGAATGAATGACAAAGCAAAGGAATCGATTCATTCACTCGACAAAATAAAACGAACCTGTAATTAAATAAGCTGTAAAACTATGTCCTTTTATTTCGGATTTTAATTAAGGCATTTCTTGCAGACACACTTTGAGACCTAAGGGGCTGTTCACGTGTTTGATTAGATGACTGGGAAAGTGGTTCAAGGTTTATTTCAGGGATTACTAACGTATCGGCTTCTCTCTTGAGAAAACCGAAATATGACTCGTTTATTCTTAAATCACCGGAATCTCTGTTGTAAGCTAGACCTAAATGTTGGTATTTATAAATTTCAACAGCTTCTCTGTAATGCTGGAAAATACATTTATCATGGGAAATAATACTAGCTTGATTAAACAAAAGAGAATAGTCTGATTTTACAAAAATGTTCTCTGCAAGGACAGTATCAAAATCTACTTTTTTTTATAGCATTTTAAGTGACTTATTAATTGAGATAGAGTGCTGGTTTAATCGATCTGACAGTCGCTGATCAGTTCGTTCAATATAACAAAGACAACCTAAAGAAGGGAGTTTGTGGATCCTAGAATTTTAACACACTAGAACGACGTATTTACCTTGCTGAGTTTTGGATCTGATGGTTTTTCTGGGTTTATAATAAGTGTAAGCTTTATTTTTCCTTAGATGTTTTGAATTACATTCTGAAATCTGTTTAGCTTAAGGGAGACCAAAATAAACTGAATTTTCTCTTTGATTTGTGTTTTCTGTGGAACTATCTGCTAATCTTTTAATGCGTTTTGTAATTACAGAATTTATTAGACTAATTGGATAACCATTCCCAAATAAAATATCTCTAAGGTGGTTGAGTTCTAAATCCAAGAAACGTGTTGAACAAACTTTAAATGCTCTATCTTATGCTGATTTTCATCAAATTAAGGCTATTGCTGAAAATTCTTTTCAGCATGATTTTAGGATTTCTGGACAAAGACTTTCTGAGAAATTACACCGTTTAAAGTTGGAAAAACTCTCTAATAATCCACCTTTTGTCCCAAATGCGTTTCCTGGTCCTGCTGTGATAAATCTCAGCTCCACGCCCCTTACAACAGAGCAAAATCAGGTTCTATCGAAAGGATTGAAATTTTCGATAACCCCTTCGAAAATACCTTATAGTGAAATTATCGCGAACACAGAGGGTGCTTTTCATGACTCTCGTGCGGAGATTGGAGAGATTGCTGAGGTTAGAGCACAATTTGTTGAAACTTTGTTGGATTCGCCTTCTATTAATAACCGAAATTTAAAAAAATTTAGTAAAAATGAACACTTGGTCTTACACGCATTAAGAAAAAATCATTCTAGGATTATTACGAAAGCCGATAAAGGCAATACTGTTGTTGTATTAGATTCAGATGAGTACGACAAAAAAGTCGGATAAAGTTTAAAGGATTCCAACACATACGACCAAATAGGCACTGATCCCACAGAAAAGTTTATACATGAAGTCCGGAAAGAGTTGTCTTACCTTAAAGAAATAGGTGAAATTACAGTTCAGTTGTACGAAAGGTTTTACCCACGCGGATGCACGTCCCCTCGCTTTTATGGTCTTCCTAAAGTTCATAGGCCCGGTAATCCACTTCGACCCATTGTTTCTTCTTTTAATTCTCCTACAGCAAAAATAGGAAAATTCTTATCAGTGATATTTCGCCCACTAATTCAGGCTCAAAAATCCTATATTAAAAATTCCGCTGATTTTGTTTCCAAGGTAAAGCAAGTTTCGGTTAAACCAAATACAAGAATTGGCAGTTTTGATGCAGATTCAATGTATACCAATTGTGATCCTCAAAAGGCCGAACTGATTTTGGAGCAAAAACTTAATTCTAACCCATCGATATCAGACAATTCTACTCTTTCGAATCAGACACTTCTTTCGCTTACAGCCCTTTGTAACAGAACTTCTTTTTACTTCCATTATAGAGGCATTTTTTATAGACAGAAATATGGGCTCTCCATGGGTGCCCCCTTTCTCCAATACAGGCTGATATTTTCATGGAAGACCTTGAAGAAAGGGCTATTTTGCAAAGTTCTTGTAAACCTGAATTTTGGGTTCGTTTTAAAGATGACATTTTTTATTTATGGGAGCATGGTGACGAGTCTCTGGGTTCTTTTCTTCACTTGCACAACTCCTTGGATCCAAAACTGAAATTTACTCAGGAATCAGAGATAGAGAGGCGTCTTCCTTTCTTAGATGTTCTGGTGCACCGAAATGATTCATGTTTCGAGTTTAGTGTATATAGAAAACCCACACATAATGACCGTTACTTAAGTTATTCCTCCAATCATTCTCCTGCTGTAAAAAGAGGAGTTGTCACTTCTCTAGTTGATAGAGCATTGAAAGTCTGTTCAACACGTTTCTTGGATTTAGAACTCAACCACCTTAGAGATATTTTATTTGGGAATGTTTATCCAATTAGTTTAATAAATTCTGTAATTACAGAACGCATTAAAAGATTATCAGATAGTTCCACAGAAAATACAAATCAAAGGGAAAATTCAGTTTATCTTGGTCTCCCATACATTAAAGGGATTTCAGACCACATTTCAAAAAATCTAAGGGAAAATAACATTTGCACTTATTATAGACCCAGAAAAACTATCAGGTCCCAAATTTATCAAGGTAAAGACCCTATCCCGATAGGTGAAAACTCCGGGGTCTACAGAATTCCTTGTTCGTGTGGTCTTTGGTATATCGGAAGAACTAATCAGTGACTAACAGATAGATTAACTCAGCATTCTATTTCAATTAATAAATCACTTAAAAAGCGGAAAAAACCAGAAAGTTTTAACTCTGCCCTTGCAGAGCACATTTTTGAAAAACCAGACCATACTATTTTGTTTAATTATGCTAGTATTATTTCGCATGACAAATGTATTGTCCAGCACTACAGAGAAGCTGTTGAAATTTATAAATACCAACATTTAGGTCTAGCTTTAAACAGAGATTCCGGTGATTTAAGAATAAAAGAGTCATATTTCGGTTTTCTCAAAAGAGAAGCCGATACGTTAGTAATCCCTGAAATAAACCTTGAACCACTTTCCCAGTCATCTAATCAAACACGTGAACAACCCCTTAGGTCTCAAAGGGTGTCTGCAAGAAATGCCTTAATTAAAATTCGAAATAAAAGAACATAGTTTTACAACTGATTTAATAGCAGGTTCGTTTTATTTTTTTGAGCGAATGAATCGATTCCTTTGCTTTTTCAGTTGTTCGATAGTATTTGTTGATGGGATTTCATTTTTTTCTGTATTTTGTGCAAATAGCGGATATTAGCGAATAACATGCTTTTACGGTTTTTAGGTAGTTGGTTTTAATTCTTTTAATTTTTGGCTTTTATTGATACATCGTTTCGTTTCGCGCTGAAGAAGAGAGGCGTTTCTCCTCTCGAAATATTCACTTTGTTTTTCAGTATCTTCATTTGGCCTATAAAAAACCCTTTTTTGCTCATTTTTCTTTCTTTATGTGATGTCAGGCCAATGTGATTTAAGAAATTATAAAATGTCTGAAGTGAGCCGCTTTGGAAGGGGGCAGTTTGTCCTCAAATCCCTGAAAGGACGCTAGAACTTTTAATTTCCAATCGAATGAGCCTCTTCCGAGATTTTTACTAAAAATTCTTCCATACGAAATGCCTTGGGGAAAAAATAAATAAATTACACATTGTATTTGATACAAATAATAATAGTACGCTTCGCTCTTTACTTAAGCAGCGCTATTGCACTGCCTATGATAACTTTCCTTGATTTAAGTTATGTATCGATGCAATTTTGATCTGTATGTCGTGTCTTTAAGAAATAAACTTATAAGCAAGGAAATATTTACATAAGATTATTTTATAAGATAAATTTATTCAGTGACCAAAACGCAGGCACCCTGCCAATCTGAAAAAGGCTTTTGTATGAAAAAGTCCAAAGGACAAGATTAAGTAAGGGAATGCTTTTCATAGTGTTTCAGTTGGCAAACAGCAAGCCGGCAGTAAAATAATGGACAAAAAATATAAACTTATTTATTTTAATGTAAAAGGCAAAGGTGAAGTCATTCGCCTAATTTTTGCTTATGGAAAGATTCCGTATGAAGATATTAGGATTGAGTTCTCACAATGGCCAGCACTTAAACCAAGTAAGTTTTGTTGATACGTACGTATTATACCGACCACACTTTATTTTTGATCTGTACTAAAAACCGATTTCTGTGTATTCACTAGGAAATAATCAGCTTAGCCTGACTGAGGTAAACTATTATGCAGCTATGATTTAATTTGATATTTACTATTTAGAGTTGGTTACGTTAGATATTTTATTTTTATATAATATGTTCTAGGTGGCCTGCTTTCCATAATTCTCTGTTTTATTTTGCATAATTTTAAGCAATACTGGTCTATAGTCAGGTAAAGAGGAACTAAAAAAATGTTACCGTTATGAAACACTTTCTCTGTGAAGTAAAACGGTGACGAATAATACTGTAAGGCCCACTGTATATAAATTATATACAGTATAACCACGACTAAGTAATATTTGGCTACTAAAGTCTTGGCACGTATAAAAGCTCCGCCCATATACTCGTACGTTCCTCTTATTTGATCTGCCATCAGCGGTCCAGTGTATATTACCCTGGAACACGTATTTTGGCAGAAACTTTCTCAAAAGGCCTTTGAAACCAACTAGAGACTTTGCAACCTACTTGTAATTTCTAACAACATCTAATAATAACATTACACAACTAATTACTGATTTTTTTATATGTATTGGAATAAGTTAATTTAAAACTAGATTCTTTAAAATTTAATGTGACAAAGGTGATGCCAAATTTCGCGTTCAAGAGAAATCTGACTTGTCTACCCGTGAAAAAAACTAATGTCGCTTATGTTTCTATGTTCTCCGGAGCACTTGCATCTCGGTACGGCTTTGTATAATGATTATGACACGGAATGATTCTACTGTATACATTTATCTACAGTGGTAAGGCCAGGCCTTAGGAGGGGTGTTCATGGTGTTTAGCCATCAGTGTTATACCGGTAGGTCACAACGCCACTGGTGTGGTAATATACGGGTGTCACCACTTATTGGAGGGGAAAGCCCCGGCCCCAAAATATAATGTGATGCCGCGTCTACCACTCCGGTTCTGCAAATATCGGGTTTGGTACTACCCGATTTACAGTATACCCTGTCCCAGGGTATGATAAAGCGATCGAGTGGTCAAATGGCCACTTTCAAAGCCAAGTGTACCCGCCTTGGGTTACGGCTAGAAAATCTCTAACTCTCTCCTTGGAGGTAACAAACCTCCCTGTCAATATAATAATGACGAAATCTCGTAACTCTATTCCTACCCTGCCTGGGTTACGGAAACTAGTACACAGTTTGTAGAAAATACCTTACTTGTATTCTTCCAAAAGGGTCACAATAATAACATCTATAAATCTCAATTACAGAATCCCTATACGGGGTCTCAAAGTAGACTAAATCAAAATAATATTTTGTACACCACTGTTCAGAAGGGTGGACCTTCGCTTGGCCCAGCCAATCATCTCCATCCGCATTCAAACCCGATTCTACCTCTTAGCTTCATCTTTCAATGACTCCCAACCAGGAAGTACAAAAATAGAACTTACTTCAAAGCTTACTTATTGCGACGCCTCTAACTTAGCAGCGAGAATTTAGCCTGTCTTTTGAAATTATACTATAAGCAAATGTAATTAAGAAAACGAAAACAGCTCATTTATCTGAAAGGAAAAGAAACAGCGGTGGAAACCCAACACCTCCCCCCGTAAGACAGATGACCGCCTACGCGCTATCTTGGTCCACCCTTACAAACATAGACACATAACTTCAACCTTACAAAATCTTTGTGCCTTCTCTCTTCCACCATCGTCTGTGCTACTACTTTCACCGCTTGTTTCTGGATCGGTCGTCATCAACACGTCTCTACTGTAGGACCACCATGGTCTAAATCGTATAGCATCCGCATTAGGCTTTGAAAGTTGAAGTCCCCAAGATTCGTAGACAAGGATTGTGCGCAGCAAAACCAAAAACAAAAAATTTTCTAACTCTCACGAATTTACATTTGAGAGGAGCAGAGAATCAGTTTCTGGCCCATATGATAATGCCAGCCATCATGAAAAATTGGCTGCACTAGCCTCTTAATTTCCATCTGTGGAAGCAACCCCACATCTCAATTAAAAAGTAAATTGCCCTTTGGCATAATTTCAAATAATCTAAGGCCAAAAATGCAATGGCCTGTGAAAACGATAAGGGAACTGGGAATGAAATGAAATTTTGAGCGAACCATGAATCGCCTTTTTTCTGGGTTCCCTCCCCTGGGATAATTAAATGCAGAAAATGCGTTGATGCTAATTGAAGATGAAACTTAGATACATCTCCCACTGAATATGGTTTTCCGGAAATAATTCTCGATTTCCATGAAGAATAACAGCTATGAATAGGGTTACTGGACAAAGGTTTGAGTGAAGTATGAAGTGACTGGGAGAGAGTATCCCCCAAGGACTCCAGATCAGAAAGGCAAAATCTCGTTAAAGGGATCACAACTTGTCCGCCAGTTGTGCATTGAGGAAAAGGGCTATCTTTCGCGACTTCCCGCAGGGGATCTTCCCCAAGGGATTCCTCCTCCTCGTAAAGGATCGACATATCTTTTGAGTTGATAATACCAATCTCAGATTCCTTTCCAAGTTTTTCCAATCCGACTCGACATTCAATTTCTCCCAACTTTCCCCCAACCATTGTAGGTCATTCATCTCTATTTTGTAACCATCTTGTTTTATTCCCCATGGGCCTTTGACCTCTTTTTCCCCGCCATTATTTATGTTATCAAGGCACAGCCCATCCAACATTTTACTATTTTTCGCCACTGCAGGCTGAATCTCCAAATTTTGTCTCTTTTTTACACTCCTCTTTTCATCTCTACTTTTCACAATTTTATCATTCTCGCAAAATAATAAATCATTATTAAATCCGATGTGGACTCCAGTGTCCACCATCTTTGACTGCCTTTTTTTATTGTAGTTCTATTTAATATCTTTTTTCTCTCTTTTAGGCCTCTTTACTTTTACCGCACAAACAAATAGTTTGTTATCAAATTGGAACTGAACTCCAACATTTGGTTTTTTTTATTCTATTAAAATTTCCCGAACTTTCCAAGTAAAAGTGCGTACAATAAATCTCTTCTAAATTTTCTCTGGTACAATTAGTGTTTCATTTTTGTATGTGCTTGTTAGCGTCTCATATTCATTAAAAATGTTCTCAAGTTTTCTATTTTCTGCAAAGATATCTCCAAAGTCTCCTCCTACTAAAACATTCACTGCTAGCGTAGGTACTAACCCTAATTTTATCGTTTTTCTCTGGACCGTACCGTCCTTCTTTGCAATTTCTATTCTTACCCAAGCAGACGGGCATGGGTGCTTATCTCCATAATAACAAACTGTTGTAATATCATTTTTATGGTCTATTTCCGTCTTTTTAATAAGCTCCATTCGCATAAAAGTTTTCTGACCCCCAGAGTCAATCACCATTTTGGTCAATTTTCCAATTAATTTTCTCTCTATTTTGTGTGATCTGACAAACTGGTCAGTTTTTGCTTTATTATGTGCTGTAACCCAATTTTTTCTCTTATATGTTACTTTTTGATCTTTTTTATAGCAGTTTCTAGAAAAAGGCCTCGAGGAATCAAATTTTACTAGATTATCAAAATTTTGAGCATCAAGCATTTCATCTTTCCGACAGGGCGGCGCAGCCTCCCAATTTATTTTATGGGTCGGTCCACCTTCCCCCGTAGTCAGCGAAGTTGTATATTTTTCTGGGCTTCTAACCCATGCGGTTCTCTTAAACGTTTCAAAATTTTTCCCTGCAATCATTTCCATTATGTATTTTCTTTCCTCTCTGTCTGCCTCCTCCGTTTTTTCTTTGGCTACTCTATCTCTTTCTCTTTTTTCTCTGTCTTCCTCCTCCTTTCGTTCTCTATCTATTCTAATATTCTCTTCTCTCTGCTCTCTAGTTATCCTCTCTTTCTCTCTTTCTTGTCTATCTCTCTCTTTCTTTTCTATCTTTCTCCTCCTTCTTTTCTCTGGCTACTCTATCAGCCTCTTCCTTTCTTTCTCTAGCTATTCTCTCTTCCTTCATGAAATTTAATATTTGTTGTGTTGTATCTATTTGAGTACTCTTTCGCGAGCCCCTGCTGGATTTCGATTCAACACTGCTCCTTCTACCCGGACTACTTTGATTCCGTCTGTCATTATTTCTTCTTAATTCATTTTCTGAATCTGTTCGTTCTCTATCCCTATTGTCTCTTTCTTTATAGGCTACTCTAGCCCTTTCGTCCTCTTTTCTATTCTTTCTAATTTCATCTTTCTCAGCCTGCATTTTTTCCTTATATTCTCGGTGCTCTCCCTCAAATGCCTCCATATTAGCCTTTCTTTCTATTTTCCTACTTTTTCTATGGGCTTGACTCACCCTTCTCGGTCTTGAGTTAATCTCATCTGTGTCCGACATAATTTCAAAATTTCGTTACGTTAAATTATCTCTTCAGTCTAAATGAAAATTCTTTTATCCATGTAGCTTCCGGTCTATCGCGAAAAATTGCTGCTTGCCAATTTTCCTTATATTTTGCAAACTAATTAGTTGCGGGATATATTGATCCGTAATTTTTCAATTATGATCTCACAAGGCACAGCCCATAATAGATCTTCATAGTCCTATTAATTGATTCCGTATTTTTTTCTTTTTTTTCCTTTATATGTAACCACAATAGGCTACTATCACTATGTTGGCTAACTCAACTAGTCTCTTCGAAAACGCAGAATTCTTTTACTATCAGGTTTACTGATAGCTCCTTTTGTTGCTGCCACCAATGTTCGTAGTGACAGCTACCGCTGGCACCAATGTTCGTGGTGTTTAGCCACCAGTGTTATACCGGTAGGCCACAACGCCACTGGCGTGGTAATATACGGGTGTCACCACTTATTGGAGGGGAAAGCCCCGGCTCCAAAATATACTGTGATGCCGCGTCTACCACACCGGTTCTGCAAATATCGGGTTTGGCACTACCCTATTTACAGTATACCCTGTCCCAAGGTATGATAACGCGATCGAGTGGTCAAATGGCCACTTTCTAAAGCCAAGTGTACCCGCCTTGGGTTACGGCTAGAAAATCTCTAACTCTCTCCTTGGGGGTAACAAACCTCCCTGTCAATATAATAATGACGATATCTCGTAACTCTATTCCTACCCTGCCTGGGTTACCGAAACTAGTACACAGTTTGTAGAAAATACCTTACTTGTATTCTTCCAAAAGGGTCACAATAATAACATCTATAAATTCCAATTACAGACTCCCTATGCGGGGTCTCAAAGTAGACTAAATCAAAATAATATTTTGTACACCCCTCTTCATAGGGGTGGACCTCCGCCTGGCCCAGCCAATCATCTCCATCCCCATTCAAACCCAATGCTACCTCTTAGCTTTATCTTTCAGTGACTTCCAACCAGGAAGTACAAAAATAGAACTTACTTCAAAGCTTACTTATTGCGACGCCTCTAACTTAGCAATGAGAATTTACCCTGTCTTTTGAAATTATACTATAAGCAAATGTAATTAAAAAAACAAAAAATAGTCACTTATCTGAAAGGAAATGAAACAGGGGTTGGAACCCCAACAAGGGGCAAGGGTGGTAATTGTTACGAATAAGGGTATGATTAAAGAAGCCCTATAGAGTTCTGGAAACTGCTTTAAAACCATCACAAATACTTACTTATTTGATTCATAAAAACATACCCCCCCCCCCTTCCCTACAATCCGACATTAAAATCGTTGGGTATTGAACAAATATAGTGGGAAAGAATATAGTTGGCTGAATATTTATCCAGGAGAGGGGAGGCAGGGCTTTCCCGGGGGGAGGAGGTGCCCCCCCCCCCCAACTTTTTGGCATTCGGTAAAAGTTTCGGCAGAAATTTTGCAAAATCGGCCCAGATTTAGCAAAATTCTTGATTTCTGCAGAAAATTCGGCATAAATCAGGTAGCGATTCAGTAAAATTGACGATGATAGCCCCCCCCCCCCAATTAAATGAGCCTCAGGACGTCCCTGGGGGGAGGGGCGTTGAAGCGAATAAATACCCCTTTAGGAATAAGATAAGTAGGCCTAAGTATTTGTGATTGTTTTAAAGCAGTTTTCAATTTTTTTGGACCTCACCTAGCACATGTCCAGGATTTTTTCGGGAGAGGGGGTACAAAAAAAAAATAAAAAGAAACGCATAAAAAAATGGTTTATATTCATTTTTGTTACGTTTTTACAAGTTGGACAAACATTTCGGGGAGGGGTAAGTTTCAAATCCCATAGCCCCCTGCCCTCCCTGGATACGGCATTGGACCTCACTTTAAAAAA
The DNA here is from genome assembly GCF_049724085.1 of Artemia sp. Qi Xiang Cuo. Lineage (NCBI taxonomy): Eukaryota > Metazoa > Arthropoda > Branchiopoda > Anostraca > Artemiidae > Artemia > Artemia sp. Qi Xiang Cuo. The sequence goes on from NC_142797.1 coordinate 86,144,285, forward strand.
ACAAATAATTTTAGGGCAAGCACTGAGCGCTTACCGGTTTGGGGGAAATAGACAAATAAATAAAAATGCACCGGTCTTAACAATTACTGCAAGGGTCTATATGGTTGAATAGCAACATCCTTTAGTATGAAATCATATCCGAACATTCTAGGGTATCGTGATTAGAAAATCCAAAAGCAAAAGACAAAGGAAAGAGCCAAGATCGATTAATATATGCCATATCACACCCAGAAATTGTAGTTCCAAAACTTAAAAAAAAATAGAAGCTCAACTATAGTTTATTGTTCTTGTTTGATCTACGATTGAATTAAATAGATAAGAGTAAAGAGCGGGGTAAAGCTTAAAATGGGCAGAAATAATTCCGTATATGAGCTCCCCTCCGGCTCTTTACGCTAAAGTTTGGCTTTTTGTCCAATTCTTTAAGTACGACAGATTAAATTGGAATAAGAGGTCTTTTTAAACTAGCCCAGTATACAACTTTAGCATAAAGCACGGGTAATTTAGGAGGGGATTTTCCGTGAAATGAAAAGCTCCTGGTAGTATTTGAAATCTTCCTTCTCTCCTTAATTTTTTTCTGGTGGTACTCATGATGACATCCCTCCCTTTCCACCTTTGTGCCGATAGGCCTAACCTTACCTTAGTTCTTTTGGAGCCATCGGTGCCACGTAAGGTGACAACGAAGAGTCTTCGCTCGTCCCGGAGCCATGACGTCTTCCCATTCAGGTACTAATGAGGCTTTCAGACGTCCTAAGATCTCGATCAGAAGTTCGCCACAAGGGGCTCTCTGGACGACCCGTTTTCTTCTGCCGTCTAGTTTCCAACTGTAGACTGTCCGACTGTAGACTTAAAACAACAGTAGAGAAGCTGGCCCGTTCTACAGCGGATTTCAGAGTTGCTGACTCTTTGTGGCCAGCTGATACTTAAAATTCTCCTCGGGCATATGTTTTTGAATGCAAGGATCCTCTTTTCAAGTTGTTGGTTCATTTTAGCAATTATTACCGCAGGGTTGCCACCCGTAGTTATTAATCACTATTTCTGGTTTTTCATTTTTTTTGGATTGCCTAGTGAATTTGTTTTAGCTAGTGATTTTTTTCTAGGAAATTAGTGATTTTATCCTGAACCTAGTAATTTTTATTATACAACGCATAAATTCGAGCGAATAAATTATACAAGAGGCTACTTATTGAAAGGGAAATCGATCTTTTCGTAAAACTTTACCGAAAGCCAAGAAAATAAAATTATTTTCTTTGTTTTATCGACTCAGCCCAAATAGTAACCGAAACTCTAAAAAAGGGAATTTTGATAACAATTAACACATTAAAGAATTAGCTTTTTATATTGATTCTAAATATATAAAATTCATCCAGTTTAACCAACAGGTACGAACCTGAGAAAATCTACCCGATTTTCAAAAAAGGGGAAAAACACACCAAAAAGGTTAAGTGACCTTAATGAAAATTCCACCCATCATATTCACCAAATCAGAATACCCGACTACAGAGGTTTTAAAGTCCTATCTAGAAAAATGTAGAATTTTGTATATTTGGCTAGAAAAAAGATCACCAATGCGTGTTTATTTGTGTTTTTTTTTCGCAGGGACGATCGTATCGGAACAACGGTCTTATAAGATCTGGAAAGAGCTTATTCTAACGGAAATTAAAAGTCCATGTGTCCTTTTTTAGTAAACAAAAATTTGGAGGGCAACTAGCCCCCTTCTCACTCCTCTTTTTGCCCCAAATACATCCAATCAAAATTTTGAGAGAGCCATTTCATCAGCATAGTTGAAAGGTCCAATAACTATGCCTCTGGAATTGACAAGACCCCCCCCCACAGCCCCTGGTGAAAGGGCTGTAAGTTGTGCAGTTTACTCATTATTCACATATAGTATTTGTTATTGCGAAATATAAAAAAGGGAGGGGGAGTTTCTGGGGGGAGGGGTTCACGGGGAAATTTTTTCAGAGGGGGGTGGGGTATTTTTCGGAATTCACATACTAAATTCTTTTTATTTGTCTTACTTTCTCTTTGGTTGCACGTTTGTACATGTGGAGAGAATGTACCAGGAGAGGTTTCAGCGAAGAGGGAATTGTCTGGAGGAACTTTTCCATGGGAGGATTTTCCACGGGAGCAATTTTTCGTATGGCAATTCTCTGCAAAAGTAACTTTTGAGGGGGGATTTTCTACAAAGGAAGGAGGGTGGTTCCAGCACGATCTGGAAAACAATAAGAAATTAAACAAAGACCAATTTATTTTTCAAATGAAAGCAAGAAGCATTTTCCAGGGAAAATTGTCCTGGGGAATTTCCAGCCAGGAGAGAATAGTCAAGAGGAAATTTTCCCGGGGAGGCGGGAAATCTATACAGAAGGAATTGTCCATGGGGTAATTTTTCCAGGGAGGAATTTGCCATGGGAGGACTTTCCACGGGAGGAACTTTTAATGGGGGGGGGATAATTTTCTGTGCAATTTTTCGACAGAGCAGGTAGGCGGATTTTCCGGTATGATTTGAAGAACGATCAGAAATTAAATATTAAAATGAGGTCTTTTTAACTGAAAGTAAAGAACAACATTAAAACTTAAAATGAACAGAAATTATTCCATATATGAGAGGAGAGGGCTACCCCTTCTCTTAGACTCGTAGCTTTAAACGTAATTAATTTCATAAATTGGAATTACTAGAAAAAGTTAATTCTTTTAAGGTATATATTGATAAAAAGACATCTGTAGTTAAGTATTTTGATTACTGTTAGCAGTAGTCGCTCCTTACTTGCAGTTTGTAACCATGAACTGATAAACATGTAAATATTAAACACAAAACCCACAACTCCCATTTCACGTCGATAAACAAAGCTCCTGGTAATATTTTTCTCTCCGTCCTGGGATATTCCCTGAAAATGCTCCCTCGCTGTTTTTGTTGCTGATTGGACCATCCCAGTGGGAAATTGAGAAGATTCAATTTTCTTTTCTTTGTTTCCTTTCCTTTTCAAATCCTATCTTTTGAAGATACCCCATTTGGTCAACTGCCGTACATTGAAGTTGATGGTAAGACGTTGGCCCAGTCTAATGCCATTTCCAGATATTTAGCGAAACAATGCGATCTAACCCCTACTACAGATTGGGAACAGGCCCAGGCTGATGAATTAGCTGATCTTGTCCAGGATATTAAGACTAGTAAGTAATACAAATAATGCTTCTCATCTAACTGTTTATTACTAACCGACAGATTTGCATATTACAAATAAAATACGAGTAATTCCCTTTTATTTCTACTGAACTTGTGAGCCTCCTAAAGAGTTGATTTCTAAATGAATTTTATGATTTGATATAATATGGTTAGGCTTCAATATTTTTTTTTACGAACCGTTTAAAAACATATTTCTTAAAAACAAAATTTTAAGATCTACGGCCGTTCCCTTGACTCAGGTTGTTTTATCTAGTCTTTCTGAGAGAGGTAATCTTTAAAAAAAACTTTCAAGTTTCTAATCAAAGCATTCTTCCCAAAAAATTTATGGAAAACATCATTAAAAAAAATTTCTGAGTAAAAATCTGAGGCTAAAAGAAGGTATTATTGCAAAGAAGTTAACAATGAAATAGAGACATCCAGACCTAAACTAAGGTAACCAATAACATTGAAGATATTTAACCTTATTGAAATTTGAGTCCTGCGAGGAATTTCAATCTTTGTGATTGGACAGTCTTAAGTGGGGTGCGTGGATCTGCACCCCCTCCAATTTTCAAATTCAAACATACAGAGATGCTCCTACTATTTCAGCTAAAAATAATTCACGGAATATTTTGGGAGTTCCTCAAAACCCTTCATATCTAGCATTTGAAAATGATTTAGCTTACAGCATTACTGTCCTTAATCGTAACCCAAGATTATACATAAATGAAAATACAAATAAATATTCAAATATAAATAAATGAATTTACATAAAAATAAAAATATTATTCAAAAGTGGAAAGATGATGCTTTAATTAAGGAATTTCTTCAGTTCATCCTGCATTTTATTTTTTTTTTTACAATTCAAAAAGGGCATGTTTACTCAGTAAAAGTCAAAAAACAAAAACATATTCTTGTTAACCCATTAACACGTTCCCATGTGGGACCATGGGCTTAATTTTTTTTTTCCTGTGCTCTCTAGTGGCTCTAAAAGTAAACTGACGCTTTCCATACAGTTTAAAATAGCACAGCATCACACAGTATTTTCCTGTTAACAAATATTTAAGGTGATTTATCTAGAATCTCCTAGCCTCAGCTTTTCCAGTTTTCTTTCTTCTAGTTTTCACTTAATTTAATGGTTTTTGCTATTATATTACAAACCGAGTGTCCCCAACTGCAAAGTGAGAGGTTGTATTCGTTGAAATCCAGGGATACGGGTGTTCCAATGGTTAGTAAGACAACGAGTCGAGACTATTTTTACCCATGAGAGAATATTTGAACTTTGTCAGGCATGATTTCTTGGACAAAGGCGACTAAATGGCGAAGGTCTGACCATGTCTAAATACCGTCAATGCAAGCCTTTACAAAGTTAGTGTATTCACCGAGGATCTACTAAATGAATTAAGAGATGATTCCTTTTTTGATCCTCATAGACTTAAGATGTTCATCAGAGGAAAACCGATTAGATTTTGGCATAAAACAAGAGTCTCATTGTCTTCCCAAGGCTATTGTTAAGATCTTGAGCTGTATATAGGGAAAATGTCCAGTGAACAGGAGAGACAGAGTGAAACCAAAGTTGTAAATGAGCTCCTAAACGTAGGCACGAACCCTGCTCTTTACACCCTGCCCTGTATACACCCTTTATTTTGACAATTTCGTCCCCAGCTATGACCTTTCCGTGACACTTTACACTCATTAATACCGAGCTACAGGTACTATCCAGGAAAACTGATTACGAGAGCGCAAGATGGGAGAAGACAAATCGTTTTTGAAACAACCGAGAGTGGAAAGGTTATATTTGAGGTGAAGTGGAAAGTGGAAAGATGTCAAGGCTTTGCTGTTGCTACAAATCATAGTAAAATTGACCAGATGCTTCTCATGAAGTGCTACAGACGATTTCTCGTCTGCAGCAATTTTTCTGCTTCTCAGCAGAAAAATTAAGTGACAAGCAGCCACAGACGATTAACAGCTATAATACTGGTCTAGGAGGCGTTGACCCCCTAGGTAATGCACTGGTGAACAACTGGCCAATAGTTAGGAGCAAGAAATAGTACTGGATTATTGAGTAAAATTTACACTGTACATCAACTGTAGCTGGGTGGAAATTGTATAAGACAATCCACACAAAAGACACTGAGGAAAAGATTTAACAACTGGATTTCCTAAGTAAATTATTAGCTGGATTAGAGAACAATGAAACTCACAGTGTCCGATGGTCTGATGGAAGCCAGGGTACGACTATAGTGTTTCCAAAAGAGCTCACTGGTCATGTGTTTAAGACTGCCCTGAAACAAGCGGGAGGCAATGTCTGTATAAAGAACACCAAACTTGAGGTTTTTGACTGTGGGGAGCGATCCCATTAACAGATTTGCTTTGGGAAGTTTCATTCCTACTTAGTTTTTTTGTGTCTTTACAGTATTCTATATAAGTTTTTAGTACTGAAAAAAATTGAAGCCAAATACCCAACATGTACCATCTTTTGTCGCCAAAGAAAGGTCCCTACTGTATGCAACAATCGAGGATAAAAGTTTATCAATTTATATCGTCATTATCTAGGTTATTATATGGTCATTAGTGCCCGATGGTCTCATGGAAGCGTCAATGGGCTAAGCCTACCAATATTATTGGTGAGTGTCTCTAACTCTAGAGAAAATTTTTGGTTATTATGGGTCCCTAAATTCAGTTATCTGAATCCTAAATGTAGGATCATCGGATTGAGCTTGGCGTTAAGATTTTTTCCGGTTGGTAAAAGCAAAATACAGAGAAAATGTTCCTTTTTGAGACGAGGTTGTAATTGTGAATTAAAAAACTGATATTAAATATTTAAAAAGTGCAAATACATGAAATTAAATCAAAGGATGGAGATCTTTTCTTTTTGTAAATGATAACTTTTAAATGAGCTAATTTATAGCCTTAGTAAGTCTACCATGTCTTTGCCTCAAGCCTATGGGGGTCTAGTTGTAATTTACAATGAGAGTGTTGTTGGGTGGGGATATTGGTCGTTTTGATTAGGTTATTGACCGTAACTACTACATTTTCTCTTATTTTATTTATTTTATATCAAGAAAGCCCGCAGAGGATTGTGTTTTATGAAATAATGTATTAGGCTACGGTAATTACTTGGCTAAAAAAAAAAAAAAAAAAAAAAAAAAAAAAAAAAAAAAACTGTCTTCCATTGCTTTGAAAAGTCGTTTCTTTGTCCTTATAGATATTTGTAATTATCCGAAAATAAATATGTAAATATTTTGTTCAGCATACCAAGCGAAATAATTTTTTTTCGTTGCTGTTTTATTTTCAAAAAAGATCCTTTCGAACAAATGATCCTAGAACAATAGGAACATTTTCGATTTTTAAAGAAAATACAAAAAGTTTATTCTAACAAAAGAAAAGGTATTATAAGGTTTTATATAAAAAAGATATTTTTCACAATCTAGGGAACAGTTGTACACCTAAGGTTTAAATCAGGTATATAGCTTAGTTTTCTTTTTGTGAATCGGAATACTAAACATACTGTCTCTCAAGACCGATGTTATCGTGTCGGATGAGCTATGATTTCGTGAAATCGATTTTGAAGTTTCAAATCCTAGTGTTGTGACCATTATTGATAAAGCAAATATTATTGCAAAAATATTAATAATATTAATATTATATTAATAATATTAATATGAATCAAGCAAATATTGATTATTTTAAGAACACTGGCCTCAGTGACATAAACAAATTTTAGTTGACTACGTTCAAGTTCGAGGGATCCTATGGGCATTCTTGGAGAGAAGTTAAAACGACTTTGAATTTAGTGGTTGGGGGAGGAGGCGTTCTTTAATGGTCTTTACAATAGAGCATTTACAACAATTTTTGTTAATACGTGTCGACAGGCTTCGCTGAAATTTTCACAATGTATGAAAAGGAAGAAAATCTTTTGGAACTACAATCAGAACGAATAATTCCTATTTTGAAAGCTGTTTTTTAATTTTCAGTTGCAAGGCCAGTTAATCCTGTTTATGAAAAAGATGAAGCAAAGAGAAAATCCTTGTTTCCTGAAGTTTTGGCTGCAATAACTCAATTTTTAGAAAAAGTCGAAGCTCGTCTAGCCGCTAATCCCTGCGGATGGCTTGTCGGTAATAAGGTAATTTGCTTTCAAGTTGTAAATAGTAACTCGAGTTGTCAATATTGAAAGTTTTTATTAGGTTGAGATCAAAGATTATTTATAATAAGATACAAAGCTCGTATCTCTCAGTGTTGACCAGTGACACACTCAGAAAATAATTATGGGGGGGGGGGCTGACTGGGGGCCCCATGGTCAACCAGGAGATAACTTAAAAAATTCCTTAGAAAAAACGGTGTTTTAAGGTATTACTTTAAGTTTATTTTAGCTCTTTGAATGCAAGTTTTGAGTCAGAACTAAGGAGTGAATGATAAAACAGGGCAGATTAAATAAAATTTAAAAACAGAATGTAATCTTTTCTTGAGGCGGGGGGGGGGGGGCTAAAGCCCCGAAAGCCCTCCCCGTGGGTGCGCGCCTGGTGTTGAAAAAAGAATATTAACGAAACCATATTATTAGTAGAAGTATGTAGTTGTGTCACCCCACAAGTTTATTTTGTCAGCTATAATCAGTTTTCTGTGAAATATATAGCCTACAGCAGTAAAAGTTCAAAATTTATCCATTATCATTTAATAAGGCACAGATAATCTACATAACAGAATTGACAGCTTCAAAGAACTTGGTGTGACAAGAGCCGTTCCTTGGGAGGAGGGAGACAAATGGGACAGTTTCCCAAGAGGCCGTGCCTTGGGGGCACCACGGCCAGGAAATTGTCAACTTTGATCCAATTTTTCACATTGATTCGGCTTTTTTCGCTTATATTTGAGTCGGGAAAGGGGTGCTGTAGTTAATTTTTCCCAGAGCTCTACCAGCCCCAGAAACGGCTCTGGGTGTGACCTAATTTAGCACTGTTGAGGATCAACGTGAGAGGGTTTAATCTGACTCATGGCAACTCCTAACAATCCCACTTCATAATTTGACATTTCACAATCTTTATATCTCGTAGATTTACTATCAGATTCCATCTGTTACAATCTTGTTTGTGGAAACTCAGCACCATCTAGTGCAATTGCAGCCGCTAGTTAGCATATCGTTCTGTTCTTTTAATTTATTCCCTCAGTTTCCCATCTTATTATAAATAATCTTTAGCTGCGGTGGTATTTGATATAAGCTAAATGCCATTTGTAATGTTTCCGATGGTATGAAATTTAAATAAAAAAGAAAAAATATTAATAGTACTTAAGTTTATAATTTGGATTTAGTAATTTTTAAGTTCATTTAAAAAATTTTCACTTAGAAATTGAATTTTCAAATGCAAAGTGATTTAGCTTCTAATATTAAATTCATAAATTTAAAATAGAAAGCTAAATTGAGAAATTAAAATTTAAACCAAAAAGAAATAAAAAACTAATGTAATTTAAGTTTAAGATTTTGATTTAGTAATTCTTAAATTCAGTTAGAAATTGATTTTTTTTTTTTTTTTAATATAAAATAATTTAGCTTCTAATATTAAATTCATAAAATAAATAAATTTAAATAAATATATAAATATATAAATAAATTTAAAGATTTTAACTTAATGTTATTTAATTTTAACATTAAAAAGATGAAAATTCTTAAGATTCAAATTACTTGCTAAAGACATCAAGTCGTGGGCTTATGAGTAAACCTGAACCCAGAATACGGGTATAATTCAGGGTTCATACTTCTGGCTGGATCAGATTCTAAATTCAAATATTCTTCATTTGTTGCACATGTATTTTAGACCAAATTCAAGTTGAGGATTCAAATGTGCGATTATCCTGAATTGCCTTTGATTTAGTTTAGTTCCATTTTGTAGTCAAAATAAAATAAGATAATTTTATTTTGCCCACTTACAACATACAAAAAAGAAGCAAAGGAAAAAAAAGTATAAAGAAGAATCAACTTCTAAACAAAGAAAAGAGATAATACACAAACAAATTCCTTTCCATCTAGATTATAGTATCACCTATTATCAATTCATTTTTATCTTATAAAAGGATGTATTTGCCACTTTTTTTTCATGAAATCCTGTTTTTAAGAACGCTGTAATGGCCGTTATCTACTGGTTGCATTTACCTACCTGTCTTTATTGAATACATGGTAGGAGAGACGACAATATTTTAGGTATAAAACAAATTAAGAAAAAAAATATTAATTAAGTTTCGCGCAAAGATGACTGAATATAACTTAATACTTACTTAAATTTATTATCGTAAGGTTTACTTTCATAATGAACCATGGAATATTACTACAATTCTACAGCTGTGACACAAATTATTAATGCTTGCAAAGATTTCTCACTTCAATATTTTTAGAAATAGATAAAACCAGAAACAGATAGGGTGTGTAGAAATAGATAAAATAGAAAAAGCAGAACAGATGAACAACCGAAAGTTAGTAATCAGTTTTGAGAAGAGGCTTTTATATCTGGTTTTACGGTTTCAAACACTCTAGACAACTTTTGATGGTGGAAATTCATTTCTGTGTATACGATGTTTCCACCACGAGGATGTATCGTGGAAACACCGTACAAAAAGAAAATTCATTACTATTCTGCTAACTACCATTTTTTACGGATGACAAGTTGCTTAAAATTAGATTTTTTGAGAATCCATTTGGGATCTAAAGAGAAGCAGTCCTGAAATGCGATAGAGAGAGGTCATAAGAAGGATTTCAAGGGAATAGGATCCTTATGCAAGGGAAAAATCTGAATAAGCCAAGTTGGAAGAGATGCGTCTCCACCTTTGTTTGACTCGACAGTTGTCATACTGCGATGGGTTGTCAGATGTAGTAGTAGTTACAAAATTACGAAAAAGTAATATCGCTTTTTGGTTTTGGGCACGAGGTTTCTCACACCTCTTAAAATAAGAATGAGATAGTTCTACAAAGCTGGCTGACGACAGTTTGGACGTGTAGTTGTTTCAAAACCCAGCAGATGAACTAGGACTTGAAATTGAACTTGACCGAGTTCAAAACTTAAAAATGGATACCATAATAATTCATGCAATGTAAATATTATCACATGGTTATTTTTGGCAACTCAATATTCATAGCTTCAATTTAAGGCGTGTTTCACAGTTTTCACGGGCTTCTTTCAGGGGTTCACTTTTTACTGTGATTTCCAATTTTGCAAAGAAAGTATGTTCCTTTGAACTGGAAAAATAAATTGAGGATGCGTGCAATGTCGTTAATCATTACCTAGGTTATGATTAAATGTCGGACCAAAGTTCGAATATTGTTCAATCACCTGCGTTTTTTTGTTGCCTTGGTGAGCTGGGGTTTTTCCATTCCATGTCGTTTGGTTTAAGGGTCGTACACAAAAAACCCTTATTCCTTACATGATAATATGTTCTCTAAAAAGGTAGGGCAGCTATAGCACAGAAGGTCATTCGGACATTCAGCTGTGAGGTTTTTCGGTCACAACTCTAAGCACACTTTGTTCATGGTGAAACTGTAATGTAAATTCGCCGAACAATTTCTTTGTCAATGACAATTAATACTCGCTGCAGTAAAAATTAATTTGAATTAGCCCATATTGATCCTGTTGATCGAGAAAAAGTGTGGATGAACAATTCTACTTCATGAATGCTAGAAAATGAATGACAGCCGTATCACAACAACTTACTACAAAATCACTTTATTACCAATTTAGCTTGCTCAAAATCTAAAAAAGAGACTTATGTTTAGTCAAACCGAATAAGCATCAATTGTAGAAGTTGCCATTGACAGCTGAAGGTTGTTATTTAATTATTGTTTCATTTTATACAGATTTCCTGGATTGACCTGCTGTTCTTTACAACTACAGAGTACTGCGTCACAGTGTTTGGAAAGGAAGCTCTAGCAAAGTATAAACATCAACACGCACTGTACACAAGAATCAAGCAAATACCTCAAATTGCGGCTTATCTAGAAAAAAGGACAGATACTGTAATTTAATTCCAGAACATGTCCAAAATAAATCAATCTTGGATTTTTTTTTTTCATATTGTGGTTGCTTATTCTGGCTTATTCCAAATGTATTGGGCTGCACTAACACCCTCTTCTGTTGTTTTTTTTTTTTATTTGTCTGTGTTTGGTTGTTATTGCGTTTTTTCGACTTCTTACAACAGTAATTCTTACAACAGTAAGAATTACTGTTGTAATTCTTACAATAATTCTTACAGTAATTTCTTACAACAGTAACTCAAAAACGGTTCTACTAAACGTTATGAATATCGCAGGAGAGCAAAAGATGCGTTTCGATTTTTCGACTAAGAACCATTTGGTTATAAGAACAAAGATCATTCTATCTTTCAACCATGCGAAAAATAAGAAATTGCGTGATTGTGGACCAGCAATACATTTTTTTATTAAACTAAATAATAACGATTATTAAATTAAATAATAAACGTTATGTGTATAATAAGCGTAAAACCTTTCTATGTACAGTAAACCTTGTTTTGTTAAATTATTTGTGATTGCTTTTAGTTCTAAATTTAGAGTTATAATATATTTAGGCTAATAAATTTAGACTGTAACTGTGTCAGTCCTTGCGCATCACGCTGGACTTTAATTTTTGAATAACGATGCTTATGAGAAAAAGGTTAACTTAGGCGTACTTAATTTATAAAATCGAATACAATTTTTCTAAGTTAGAGAGAACCAAACTTATAATTTCCACGCATAACGTCAACTATTTACCATTTTTTGAGATTCAAAAATTAACATTTATATTGAAATCTATCACTTTCACAATATAAGTTTTACCTTTTATAAGTTTTTCACAATAAAAGCCCCTATATTGCAGTTTTTATCCTAGATTCATTCATATGTCATTTAAAATATTCTTACAACATTTCTAATCCTACGAGCGATCCCATAATTTGTGCTCACCACGATTTGGAGCCTGTCAAATTAAACACACCAGCGTCGACATCAGAAAGATCGAACCATATCGCGTGGATTTTTTTTGGCCACTTTGCAACTTTATACGGTAGGGAAGGTAGCAGGAACTTAAAAGTGGCGCTCATTTAATTGTAAAATTGAAAGTTCTAGTCAACTTTCTATGGACCAAGAGTTAATGGAGGGCAACCAGCTACTCTCGTGCCATTTTAAACCATAGTATCAGATCCAAATTTACAAATAGCCATTCTGTTCACAACAGTCGAAAAGTCCAATAAATTATGCCTGAGGACGATATAAAACAAGCAGCCCCAGGGACAAGGACCATATATTAATTTTCAGGGATCATTGCCAGGATAAAAGGGACCATAAATTTTTTTGGGAGTTTTTTTTGGGCAACACAACCTTTTTTTCTCTAGTTGGTTTAAGATTTACATCCGTAAGTTTCTGGCCCAAGGGAAGTATAATTTAAAAAAAAAAGCAAAAAAAAAAGTTCGAATAGGTGCCAAAACGGGGCCAATAAACAAAATTATTGGTTGATCCGAAAATGGGACCCAAAAAGGCTAAAAAATTCAGGTTGAGGCCATGAACTCCGCAAAAATGGGCTGCAAAAAAGGTCATTTTTTCCTTTTAGACCGGTTTAAACTTGTATACTTTGGATCTTAGACCAAAAACAACCTTATGAAAAAAAAAAGGCTTAAAAAAGGTACTGTATTTTTTTTTGCTCAACGGAAAATAGGACCCAATAAATATATCCTTTTTTCTAGGGTCTCAGTTACTACTAGCAATAACGAGTATAAGTGTAACCAAATAACTGTGTTTTTACTCCCTTTTTTTCTCCACTCTCCATTTTCATCCCACCTCCCGAGCCCGATTTTTTTCTCCGGTTCTAAATAAAAAAAAGAACAATAAAAAAACATTTAATTCTTAGGTTGACAAGAAATGAGGTGACCCTTTTATTCAAATCAAATTTACCGACCAACAACTTTAACTTTCGGTAAACTAGACGACTCAATTTCATATTCAATTTCCATTTTCTTCTTCCCAGTTTTTCGCTTCTTCTTTGTCTTCGTTTCAAGTTTTCTCTTTTTACTCGGCCCTGACTCCTCTTCGTTATCACTATCTCCGTCCGACGAATTCTCAGCCTGCGAAGATCTTTCCAGCAGTTTCGTAACACGTGAATTCAGTTCCTTAAATTAAATTTAAGCTTTGGAAAAAGTCAAAAACAACTGACTTGTTTTAAAGATGAGTTAACACTTATTAAGAAGGATAATAAACAATACTATAAAGATAATAAAAATAAAAAAGATAACAATTATTAAGTATTATTAAAAACTTACACAGCCCATGGACGTAGAAAGGGAGAGGAGGCATCAGGCCCACCGTCTCTCCTCCTCCTAATGCTTTATTTTATTAACTTTCTCAGAGCTGCTTATATAAATAATAAATTAAACCTGTTTTATATTATTATGATAAAATTACACGAAGAAAATTTAACTCAAATGGAAAGTGAAAGAAGGAAGGAAATATATACAAACAGGAGCAAAAAGCAGAGTATTTTAATATTCATGTTTTATTTTAAAATGAGCAAAAAACCTAAAAAAAAGGTTCCGCAATAAATTCAAACATAACTATAAGAATTAATATTTTGAAGACTTAAAGATTAAAGCCTCAAAAAAAAAGAAAGAAAAAAAAGACACCTTTCGTATCCTGGCGAATGCCCACATGTTTAGGACAAAAAAAAGAAATAAAAAAAGATATACTCGGACCTCTAGTTAATTTTCCTTTAATAAACAGAGAAACAGTCCCTCTAGTATCAGTCATTATTCAATCCGATCAATTCCATAGTAGTACTATCCGTCAAAGAAGATGCTGAAGAAAAAGCATGGAATTTGTCTAGTGCAATTTATAAAAGGAAAAGAAATCGAATAATAATATACAAAAATACAAAAACAGTAACACTTTAAGAAATTTTAAAAATAAGTTTCTTGTGAATTATTGTCTCGATTAATCAGTAGCTGTACTGAACCCCTCGTGCTCAAAATCCTCCTCAGGGCCATACTGTGGTGTTTCTTTTGTGGATGGTGAAGTTTTCCCCACAGTAGAATGCAGACGGTCTGATATCATACTGTAATATCCTTTCCTTTTTAGCTTAAAGCTTATTCAAAAAGGCAATGCAAAGAACTCTCCCTAAAAAAAAGGTCCCTCCAGATCCCACCCCAAATACTAATGAAATAGATTCATTTTTGCCCCATCCTGGCTGGTCAAGCCAGGATGGCTGCTCAAATTCTGAGAATAGGACAATGATCAGTGTTGGAGCAAATGTCACTATATATGATAATGGTTTTCAAGAGGTCCTTTCTAGGAGTTCCAAAAAAAAGGAAAAAAACATCCCCAATCAAAAGTATTTCCCCTCCTGCCGTCGAAGATTATCCTTTCCAAAACTTGGGAATTTACCTCCCAATCCCTCCTAATACCCCCTTTGAAGTATCAAAGATTAATACAATAAGGGTTGCAATTTTCAAAATGTTAAAAGCTGGTAAGTTCATTGAGCGTATGACTTCAAATAATAATGAATTAGCTGTTGCTACCCCTCCAAACCTGAATACATATTTCAACCCCAAAAGTGGCAGTTTCTCTACAATTGACCTACAAATTGTGTCTTTAAATATTTTGAATAAAATTTATATAAATAAAATTGATAGTCCTATGTACTGACCGCTTTGCCATAGTTTGCTCTCTAAACGAACCTGTAGAAACCCTATCACATACCGCCAAATATATCAACAATAAAGCAAAGTGGCCTATGTTCCAAAATAAGCTAAATGATGAAATTACAAGTTTCACCCAAAATTCATGCATTTCAAACGCAACAGCTGACAAATATGCTGAAGTTTTGGCATCTTTACTAATAAATACAGCTAATCATGCTATCCCCAGGACAACACCCAGGAAAACCTTCCCTAAATATATTCCTAAAGCATGGTGGACAAATGAATGCCAAAATAAATGGAGAACAAAACAGGCAGCTAGGAGAACATTCTTAAAAAAACCATCACCTACTACATATTTAAAAAAAATTACAACCAGAATCTAATCTAAAAAGGACCATAATAAATGCTAAATATAACTAGTGGAATAATTTTGCAAATAATCTCTCCAGAGAAACACATGAGCCAATTATACATAAAGTCATAAGCCACATCTGTGGGAAAAAAACTTCCCCCAACCCACTCCTGTATGAGCTTATACATAATAATACCCATTATGACAATGATAATGAAAAAGCTAAGCTATGGGCCAATCTTTTTGATAATAAGCTAAAATCAAACAATTGCAGCAAAATCCTCCAATTCCTATGAACCCAAGTTACCAACCTCAACCAGGATCTGAGTATATAACCAGCCCATTTTCAATTCAGGAAATGAACAATGCAATACATCATATTAGGACCAAGACTAGCGGCAGCTATGACAATATACACCCTACATGGATAAATAATCTCCCCCTTCATACAAACAGGAACTTCTAAATTGTTATAATCGTGCTTGGGCTTCATCTATGTTCCCCAATATCTGGAAATGTTCGACTCTCTAACCAATCCTAAAGAAAAATAAACCCAAAAATAACCCTGAGTCTTATAGGCCCATAATGATTACTCCTATGATGGGGAAAATAATGGAGAAAATGATATATTACCGACTCCTCTGGTTTGTTGACAAAAATAATATGATCCCTCACACTCAAACTGGCTTCAGGAAACACCTTTCCTCAACATATGCTTTCATATTGTTAACAAATGCAATAAATGAATCATTCTAAAATAAAAATGTCCTAGTTGCAGCTTTCCCAGACTTTGAAGGGGCATATGACAGTATGAACCACAATTTCCTTTTAATTAAACGTGCTAACCTTGGACTACTCCCCAAGCTAGTATCTTTTATAAAATCTTTCATAGAATTGCGAAGTTTCATTGTTCGTTTAGGTTCAGCCTCTTCACTCCAAAAGACAATAATCAGAGTCTTTCCTGAGGGTGCAGTTCTGAGTTTCCTCCTCTTTTTACTCTATCTAAGAGACATGAACCTCCCCCACACGAATCTGCAATGTGCTGATGATCTGGTGCTATAGTCATCCGGCAACGCCTCTGAAATTGCACAGTCTAAGGTGCAAAACTCACTATTCCAATTTGAAAAATTCTCTCAACAGTCAGATTTACCCATTGCACCTACCAAGTCAAAAATAATCCAATTTCACAGAAAGCGAAATCATGTTAATGCAAGACTCACTCTAAATGGAACAACTATTCCAGAAGATAATCATATTAATTACCTAGGTCTCATGCTTGACCAAAAACTTAATTTCCACCTCCACATTTCAAACACAATAAAAAAAATGCTATAGAAAAACAATTATACTAAAAAGACTTCTTTCTACACCCTGGGCTGTAAGGAGAAAACCTTACTCTAGTTTTATAAATCACATATAAGACCCCATGGGCTCATCATCTATGGTGCACGTGCAAGGACCCAGATGCAAAAATTGAAGCAATACTAAATGGTATAATATGTCTCGTATTTGGTCTTAGGAAACCAACAAGCACCAACTTTCTGCTTATGGAGAGTTGACTAAAAAAAGTAATAGGGAGACATAGTTTTTTCTTGATAAAACATCCTACAAAAGTTGAATCAAATAGCTCACACGCCCTACATAATTGGTTAAGAAATCCAGCCATGTATAGAGGCATTGCAGATGAGTGTGCCAATATTCAGAAGAAGTTCCCTGTACCCGCGAAGTCTATTGCACCTACTTTCCCTCAATCCCCTCCATGGAATTGGTCAATCCCTATAATAAATACTGATTTCTCAAAGTGGACTAAAGATTTAACCCCCATTGCTTTTGTCCAGAAAAAAATTTGCTGAACTTAACACAATTACTTATAAAAACCATTTCCAAATATTTGTTGATGTGTCCAAAATGAATGAGAAGGTAGCAAATGCTGCCTTCCTTCCTCACCTGAAAATTGCAATGGGTGAGAGATTGTACAATAAAGTATCTATAATGTCTACAGAGTTAAATGCCATAATCATGGCATTAGAACACCTTAAGGGAAACCAACCTTTGATTGCAAATTCAAATAATATAATAGTATATTCCGACTCTTTATCAAGCCTTGAGTTGCTGTCTTCAGCTCCTCAGTATAAGCTGGATATTGACAGTTATCATTGTCTTAGTAGTATAGATAATCTTGCTTCAAGTGGCATAAGAAATTATCTTCAGCATATTCCTAGCCACTGTGGTATAAGTGGTAATCATCAGGTTGATGAAATAGCAAAAAATACTACAAATATTGACCAGCCAAGTGGGAGACCAATCCCAATTAGAGATATTTACCGATGGAGACTATCAGATATTATGTTTAATAAGATTAATCCTCTCCTTTCCCCCTTTCCCAATAAGCATTTTTCTAAAATGTATCACAGAATTCGTTCTGGAACAAATGGACTAAACTTTCTTGCATTCTTGTATCAGTTTCCTAATTCAAGTGGTTCAGTTCCCCTGTTCCCTTTTTGCAGGTATTGTATTATGAATAATGAAACAATTGACAACTGCCTATTTGAATGTAATATGCTGACGTCTGCACAGCATACCTTGCATTGTAAACTGTTAAAGTGCTTCAAACACCACAAAATCTCACTATCAGCCAAGAGCCTAGCCCGACTATTCCTGCACATAGAGCACAGAAATCGATATCTATCATCTTATATTCGAACTCCTTGAGTCGAAAGATCTACTGAAAGATATCTGAGAATATCTAATAAATAAGAGACATCCAAGTCAGAAGCTTTGCAGCCCACAGAGTGAAGCAAAAGGAAAAGGGCTAAATAGTATCAACTGAAAAACCCGCCTGCTGTGAAATAGAAGAAGACAAAGAAGTGCGTTCTTTACCTTTCACTTCTACCGAAAGAATGTTTCAAAGTTCTGGGCTTCTTTTATAAAAATAAATAAGGCTTCGTATTAATTAGAACTAGCGTTCTAACCACTCAACTTTTCTTGTGGTATTTCTGTGACCCTTTTTATAAATTCAGGGAAATACTGGGAATAAATTTTAAAAAGAATTAAATATAAACAGTTATGCATAAAGTTTAACCAAGTCAAAAATCGGTAAAGTTTCAAATTGGCAATAGCTTGGTCGCACAGGAACCCCTGACAAATTCTTAGTGAAAATTATAATAGCTTTATTTTTAAATATATGAAGGGATATAAATGGTCAGTTAGCGTCGATGGTGAGTGAGATATAACACGACTAAGATGGATGAATCAGCGCAAAATACAACCCTCTGATAAACTTTTTTGAAAAAAGTTCAAGTCCTAGCTTCAATTTGAAATACCAGTACCAATTTCAAATCCCAACATTTTGTTTACTTTGTTTTTTTGTTTGTTTTTGTTTTTTGTTTAATTATTTTTTTACTTTTGTTTACTTTGCAATGCATTAGCATTGCACTTTGCATTAGAAATGAATAGAAATGAAGTGTGATCTTCATATTTCACCTTACAGCTCACAAACCTTTGTGCGAGTTACCCAACAAAGTAAGAAAATAATGCATATTTTTGTTTAAATTACACAGTTGTTTATTACCTTCAAATATACATTCCTGCATAAATCAAATCGGAAATTTTTGCTTTAGAGCAAGAGGCCAAATATTTGCATTGCTTGTAGGAAGTGATTTTAATGAAAGGTCACTTAGAAAATCAATCAGGTCCATCTCCCCTGCACCGTTGTCTTCTTCAAAATGTTGGATGACACAAGCAGTTTTAAATTGCATCTATCTCAATAAAAGGAAAAGTGAAATACTATGTTACAAAATGCTTTTGGAGGTGCTGCACCAGGATATTTCTGCACCAACATATTTCTGCAGCAACACCAAGATATTTTTCAGCACCAGTCCATATCATACACTAACTCTGCTACTACTTACCTTCAATCAATGAGTAATAGTCAGCAGTACTACCATATAACAAGAATTTCATTGTATTCCCATTCATAGGCAGCTTGTACACACATATATATACCTATCAATAGCCTCTATTGTTTTACTCCATTCTTAAAATCATCTTCGAGTCTTAGCAGCTACTGAAACATGAGTATTATCAACGAAAATGAGAAGCACTGTCCATAAATACATACATATATGCGTGTATTTAAAAACCAGTGGAAAGAACAATAACACTCAACAAATTTAAACTACAGCTTCTTTCCGCGCCATCAGATTATTCTCTATAAAAAAAACCTAAAGCAATAATTAGGTCTCTCGAAGTAGCCCCCAAAAAACCGGGTAGCAGCAGTACATCCCCATGAATAAATTTATCCCTAAAATTCGCCAAACTTTGGCATCTACTCAGAAAATGGTCCATCCCATCCCCAAACTCCCCACAGAGGGGGACAGGCACGCCTACTTTCCAACCATCTTCATCATAAGACTCCCAGTATCCTTTACGCAGTGGTATGCAATTTGCCCGCACGTGCAACCAATACTTAAGGGTTCTCCACGGTAGGTTCAGCTTCAAATAAAACACCACAATCACTGCATCCTATCACTGACAGCTTTCTTAAACATACCTATCATTCACGTAGATAAGAAAAAATGGCGCACAAATTCCTGTGCCAGACTACGGTTCTTGAACATAATTCTGACTAAGCCCAAAATTGGGTCCTTTTCTCAAGATATCAAATCTTAATCAAATTCATACTTTTAAACAGGTTCCAGTGTTCTCAAATTCATCCACACATTCTTACGGTTGTTACTGGATTTTATTGATAATATCCTATCCTATCCATTTCGATATATATCTTTCA
The DNA here is from genome assembly GCF_049724085.1 of Artemia sp. Qi Xiang Cuo. NCBI lineage: Eukaryota > Metazoa > Arthropoda > Branchiopoda > Anostraca > Artemiidae > Artemia > Artemia sp. Qi Xiang Cuo. The sequence goes on from NC_142797.1 coordinate 86,164,244, forward strand.
ATATACGTCACTTGTAGCGCAAGCATTGCGATTGCAATTTCATTTAATGAATCGAAATCCAAAGCCTTGTTGTAAATTGTCTGAGAAATAAACAACCGTGTAATTACTTTGCTAACACTGGTGACATTAGGATCAATCCCTACAAGTCAAGCCTGAATCTGAAGGAGCATGATACACTGAAGAAGCAATAGCCGATCTTAGTCGAGGGATGATTAAACATGTATTATTTTTTTGCATTATGTATTTGTTCATCGCTTCGCGGACGCATCGATTCAAAAAAAAAAAAAAACCCCTAAAAAAACAGTGAAAATTAGCCTCATTTTAGCATAAATGTGCGAGTGAAGTCCCCCCACACTTTTGTTTTATTGGAATCGAGCACATTGTCTAAATCCCATCATTAAAAATTTAGAATAAATAGTAAATGAATATATTTGTCAACAACTATGTTTTCAGTGAAAAACTGATTAGAGATCCTAAATGACGATATCAAGGACAATACCCCCACAAATATCCCACCCAAAAGGTTAAAATAAAATGAAACTGAACTACCTCTAAATCCTCCTCGTCACTCATAATATCACTATCTTCGGCTTCGACAAATTCGTGCGATTCCTCTTCAGAATCTTCATATTCTTCTTCAAGTTCTCTTTCAATTTCAGGATTTATCTACATATAAAAAAAAGTAGATACAGTTCTGTTCATATGTCTAAATGAGCCCTTCAATTTTCATTGTTTTTTTTATATATTTAGACTCAAATTAACTGATTGACTTGCAATTTCGTTAATAGTCTTAATAGGACCGCAGTCATACCATGCCCGTCTCCTATGTGAAGTTTTTCAAGTCTTCTATGTGATATTTACTTAATATTTTTATTATATTTAATATATTTAAATAAATAAATATAATAAATATAATTAATATAAGTTAGTTCTATGTGATATTTACTTAATATTTTACTTAATATATTTACTTAATTTTTCCGATATTCAGCTTTCCAAGCTACTTCGAACCCAACAAATATCCAAGAATATGGTAGCTGTAAAGTTACAGATTAATTACTGAAGATTATGAACATGATCATTAAAAAGGGGGATGTACTTAGCGATCTTAGGAAAACTTTAATGAAGCCTCTCTATAAGCAAGGTGATAAAAAAAAGTGTGGTAATTATAGAGACATTAGCTTGATTTCTGTAGGAAGCAATTACTTACTATAATGATACTTTTTAACTCAGAAATACTGTAGATAAAGTATTAAGAGAAGAACAATCTGGCTTTAGGAAGGGGAGAGGATGCATCGACCAAATTTTCCCTCTTAAGATTAATATTTGAGAAGTGAAAGATCTTAACCCGAACTGGTCAGCAAAAAAAAAAAAAAAAAAAAAAAAAAAAAAAAACAACAACAACAACAAACGAGACTGAGGCCAATGGAGAGAAAAGACGAAAAATGCAAAACAACACTGCTTTGGTATTCTCACTGAAGTAACTCGAATAACTTCTTTTCCTCGTGGATTAGTTGCGCCAATTGTATTTTATTGGTGGTGGTTTTATTTAGTTTTAGTTTTTTTTTTATCTTGTTCTTCTTGTGTTTCTCTTCTGCTGCAGAAGCCTTGTTTCGATACAGGCAAAAAATCCGTGTTGTTTTTATTTATTTGAGAAATATCTGATAGATTGGACCCCTTCATTCCTCAGATTTGTAGATTATGAGAAATCGTTCGATTCAGTCGAAAGAAGAACTTTGACGATGCTCTTATCCGTGTGTGATATAACAGATAAATACATTAAAGTGATTAGTACTGTGCACGAGAATAAAATTGCTGAGGTTGAGGTAGTATATGAGGTTAGTAGCTGGTTTTGTCTTGAATCAGGAGTTAAGCATGGTTGCGTTCTAACCCCATTTATATGGATCATCTTGATGAGCTTTGTCCTAAGGAACAAAGCAAATGAATGAATTTTCGGAGGTTTTGGAAGACCAGGGTGCAAGAAAAGGTTTGAAAATTAATGTTAAGAAGACTAAGTAGCTACGACTGGGAATAAGTGAGGGCGAAGAAGTGACGTTGGGTATAGAGAAGTTCGATTTAGAGGATAGCTTCACCTACCTAGGTAGAATTATTGCTAAAGACGGTGGGTGCAGTGAAGATACTCAAAGTAGAATAGCCAACGCCCATGGCTTTTTTTCAGTATTGAAAAAAGTTTGGAAAAATAGGAAGATAAGTCTGTGAACCAAGATTAGAATATTGGAAGTTATAGTAATCAAGTAGGGATCATGTGATCAAGTAGGGAAGTATACTGATCAAGTAGGGATCAAGTAGGATCAAGTAGTGATAATAACAGTGATCAAGTAGGGTTCTAAAGCGAGGCACTTCAAAATATGGATGCGGATTTGTTAGATGTTTTATAAAGGAATCGTCTACCCATCCTACTGACCGAATTTCAAATAGTAAGCTGTGCGAAAAATTTGGTTCACTCCCGTTTTCTATGGCTGTAATGAGAGAAAGATCGAGATGGCTAGGAAACGTTCTGTGGATTAAGGATGACAGATTGCCTCAGATTCTTCTGTCCATCAGCCATCTAGGGTTAACCGAAAAGCAGGTCGTTCTCAAATGGGGTGGACGGATACCATAGCGAAAGATTTAGGGGAAATTGGAACTTCTTGGGAATATGTAAGGAGGGAAGCCTCTAATAGATTAGGGTGGAGGAGGAGCGTGAATAGCTGTGTTGGTCTGAGGTGGTCGGTACTGCAGTGAATTATTATTATTAGTAGTAGTATAATTAAAAAAAATGTACAATGTAAAATTTTGTTTAAACCCAAAAAATACTTGAATAAGTACCGCGGACCTCGTCAATTTTTCTCTAATAGACTTTAAATTCAAGGATAAAAAAAAAACTATAATTACAACAGAATTGTAAATCAAAATGCAAATCAATCGCAATTGCAAATCCCCCGATACAAACTGCTAGCTATAATTCTACTTTAGCGACATCTCTGTATTAATCAGTGATGTAATAGATAGCAGTAAAAACGTTGACTGTTTTTTTCCGTTTTTTCTAGCTTCCAACTGAATGGGGAAAAAAATTTAAAGAAAGCTTTGAAGAATATTCGTTACGTTTTGTTAGTTACACACGCATCAGTTTATCTCCTTTTTCTTTCTTTTTAAAGAGATAGACACATATAATACAAATGCAGAAAATGAAGGGTAATTAAAGAGCGTTGAAAAAAGGGCAATGGAGACATCCAATTATAACAAATATAATGTACAACAGTAGTTTCTTTCATGCAGATGAAAAATAAGAACATCAATTTTTCAGCTAAACATTGAAACAACTGGCAAAAAAAAAATTCAATTATAGAAGTCGCATACACAAGAGTAATTTTTTTTAGCAGAAAAAAAGGTAGCTGGGAAATTCAATTATAGGAATCACACATTATGATTATTATTATCATGGCAAAATCTATTTTACCACAAGTGACGGAAAACAAAAACAAAAGAAAAGTTAAAACAAAGTGAATTCATAAGAAAGAAACAGAAAATAAATTTAGATGAATAACAAATAAAAGAAAGTTTATTTTTACTTTTATTATTTTAATTAACAAATAAAAGGAAGTATATTTTTACGTTCTATACGGAATATTAATTGCAAGCTATATATGGCACGCCAGTAAAGGATACCATGGACGTTTAACTATATTTTTGCTGTTTTTAATATCATGAAAATGCTACTTCCTCAGGGTCAGCTACTCTGAACCTCCAAGCTGCTCTTCAACTTTGAGACCATTGAGGGAGTCCCACTAGTACATAGAAAATCTGAAGAAGAAGCATGAACAATTTTTTATCTGACCTTTTGAACTAGAAGGATACATAATGTAGTGACAGAAGGAAAACTACGTCTTGACGGGCTTCTATCTCGGGATAGTGGCTCATTAGATCTCGGAAGAAAGATCTTCAGAAGGCGAGAGTACATGCTATGGAAAGCATTAATGGCGAGTAGATTTATAGCCCTTTCAGCAGCAAGAAGAAAACCGAGGCACAAATATACGAAAGCAGTTTGTTTTTCATGCAGATAAAAAAGGGGATTAGAAAACAAACTATAATTTTCAGCTAAAAGCTGAACATTGGCAACTGAGTAAATCAAAAGTATTCACTTACACAAGAGTTTTTCCGTGTAGGAAAAAAAAGGATTAAAAATAACCCCCATTCTTTTTATAGTAAAACCATAACAAAAAAGGTAGCTGAGAAACTTAAGTATAGTCGTCATACGCTGAATTTTGAGCTCAGCTTTCTATAATGCTGGTTAAAAATCAAAATAAGACACTGCCAGTTATTCAGATCTTTCCTCCTTAACTGATTTCAAGTTACAAAGCGTAGCCAGTCACAGAGAAACGCAACTATATGAATAAATCACGCCATACAGAGACGCTTCTGGCCTCTCTTGTGCCTGGGGCAAAATCTTGATTACACAACCCCATCCCCCGTTTCCCACAAAATGTTCGTTTATCAACAAAATTATTTGATTATTTTGTTATTATTTCTGATTTTAATTTAATCATCTTATTTATTACTATTCAATTATTTTTATTCATTTTATTAATTAGTTAATATATTACTTTCATTTATTAACCGCGCCGTTTACTTTATTTTAATAAAAATACAGTTTAGACAGTGATTATAATCGTTAGATTATTTATTTGAATTTTCGCGCTACTAAAATTTCTGCACCCAAGACAAGCGCCTCCTCTGTCCCTCCCCTAAAAACATCCCTGACACCATCATTGAATTTTCTTGTTCAGCTTTCTATTATGTTAATTAAAAATAAAAATTAGACATTCTACCAATTATAAGATTTAGCTAAGATTTTCAGAAGAATGAGATCCGGAAAAATTCGGGACCGATTCATTCATTCATTCATTTAATTCAAAAACAAGACATAGCTCTCTTGGGCAAAACTCAAATATGATATCTCTTAGTCATAATTAGCAAAATAAAGTTGTATAATAAAAATTCGTCAGGATAAATAAACTAAAGACTAAAAACACTAGAGAACATTGTAATATTTCACAAAGCTTGGCACAAAGCTTTTACTGTCGTGCAAGGTGTTACAGTGGACTAGGGTTGGTTTCGGGACCTTCTCAGCCACTTCCCTGGGGGGACGAGATCTTATAGGGACAAAAGATGGGGGAAGGAATGATCGGTAGGGGGGATCTAGAAGGAGGGAGGAGCCAAATCTTTGGCATAATTTTTCTCGGCAGGAAGAAAGGGATTCAAGTTTAAATTCTTTGAGGTAAAAGGAGTAAGGTAGAGGGGAACCGCCATAAATGATTTGCAGTGATCTCTTCTGTACTCGTTCTATTTTATCAGGTTCATCCTGGGTAAGGGCAAAGTGCCTAACCGGACAAACATATTCAACTAAGGGGCGGATGAAAGAAATTCTGAAACAAAGTAAGCATTAGGGATGTCTTATAAAAACTGCTAAATCTTTTAATTCATATATATTTATTTCTTTTAACAACATTAATGCTTGTCGGGTCACCTCTGTGTACATTTATGGCTTCAATCACCCGTACATTAACTAAAAGCCATGTGTAGGTGTAGGAAAGGTTGAAAGGCAGAAGTAGCTTTTCTTTACACAAATTGGCTAGACTCTTGTTAGCAAGAGTAATCTGTGATTTTAAGCTTAAACTTGTAGGAGTTTAGTTTTGCTCTCCGAAAAATTTAACAAAGGGGTACCTTGCAACATTGGTCGATTGGACCCTTTATTCCAGTTCATTGGGTTGGAAATGCAACTTCAAGGAAAACCTGTATATACTGTCAAGCGAATTACTAATTATATTAGAAAAAGTTCAATTACTAATTTTATCAGAAAAAGTTCAATTACTAATTATTTTGGAAAAAGTTCGACGATTTACACTTTGCCACAAGTTCATTTACGAAAAAATTGAAGATTTTCTGCAGAAACGGGAGGTTGATTCTCTTTTATATATTTATTAAAAACTATTATATATCGTTTATTTTTATTCTTTTTTGCAAAGGGAGGGGGGCGGGGGTAAGGATGGCTGGTAGTAATTATGTGTGTAGGGTTTTGTTGTTAATGTGTTTTATTTCTTGTAATAAAACCCTTTTTCTATCTCTAAGCCTCTTTTTCCAGCCTCTAAATGAAAGGTTTGATGTAGCGTCGATGGCAGTTTTCTACAAGTACATGAATTCGCTTCCCTCAGACGAGCTCTCTCGAATTGTGCCCCCCTTTGTCCAGGCGACAAGGCAGACACGAAGGTACACAGCTCGGTCTAATTATCTAAAGGAGGATACGCCAAAAACCGAGTACTTGAGGAACAGCTTCATCCGGCGTTGCACCTCTATCTGGAACGGTCTTCCTGGGGATATTATCCCTGCAAATCCCTCTGTTGACACCTTCAAAAGAAGGTTCAATAGATATTTAAAACCTCGAGGCCATTGAAAGAGGTAAATGAATAGCGGCATATCAGATACTTTGAAGTACCTGGAACCGTGAATATTGGAATAAAAAAAAAAAAAAAAAAAAAAAAAAAAAAAAAAAAAAAAAATTTACTAATATCGAAGTAAAACGTTGTTCGAAGTTTTACTAAAAGCCTTAAGCTAATTGGTCAATTTGATTTTTATGTTTCACATTAATTGAGGATTCTAACTTGCGTTACAATTAAGATTTTAGGGATAGAGATTTCTTAGAATAGCTAATCTCTTATACAAGGAATTATCATTATCATACTCTGCAAAGAGACTGTTAGATTTATAATTTTTTAACTGCTTACAATAATTTTTTACTTGTAACATTGATACGAAAACGACTGTTCTTCGCTAAAACGACATGTTCTTAGCTAATCTTTCAAAACCTCTTATTGGATTACAAATATCTAAATATTCTTGGTCTAAAAGATTTTGACGTGTCTAAAATACTTTAGACTTTCAAGGATAGACTTCAATGATCGTTTACACAAGGGTTTTATAAATCTTATAATTTTAACGCACATTACAATTGTACTTTTAGACGATTATAGAGCATTCATTTGGCTAGCCAACCCAATATGCAAGTTCTGATCACTATTTTAATATTTAATTATTTCGTGTTTAAGGACTCTAATATTCTATGGTTTTAAAGTACGTTGTAATTGCGCTTTATGTCTATTTAGAGGCTCTATTTGGTTAGCCAATCCAAAGTGTAAGTAATTACCCTTATTATCACCGTTGTGGAATGTCCAAGAATTTTCGTATGCTACAATTACGTTTTTCAACGTTTCGATTGGTTAGTCCTGACTAAAGCTCTTGTGAACTAGGTTGGGTTTATAAAGAGTGCATGGTTCTGATGGTATGGGAGGTGTGGTCCCCCCATCAGGTTAGTCTAGTCTTCTGTCCCTATTTAAACACAGGAAAAATCCTACTGCGGTTTCCTCATCGTGGTAGTCAGGTGGAAACGGCCGGAATTGCCTATCCCAATTCTTGCTAGGCCAAACAGCAGAGGGTGCCATCAGGGAGTGGAGACCTGCATGGTTAAATATATTTCCACAAAACGTCCAAATACAAGTCAATGTAAAGAGTCCAACCCATACTACAGCATCCCCGGCAAGCGATGCGTTGAAGGTTTCATCAGCGCCTTCTCCGAAAGATTGGCAAGCTGAGGTACTCGTACTACTCCGGAAACATAGACAACCCCTCAGCGTAGGGTGCTGGAACGTCTGCTCGATAAAATGCCTAACGACCCAGTCATTTATCGCTGGGAAATTATTGCGCTTCAGCACAGACATAATGTGCGTTTCAGAAACTCGTATCAACAGCATTGTGGAAGGCTCAGAGATTAGAATTCGTGAGGACGACGCTTCTTTCTCCTTTTTATACTCCTGATCCCTTGATAGATCTGCGTATGGTGCAGTGGGCATCAATTTAAGCCCCCTCGCAGCGAAGTCACTTCTAGAGTGGGAACCTATCTCACACAGAGTAGCAAGAGCGCGACTCAAAGGCCACCTATTCAAAATATCAGTTATTGTAGTTTATGTTCCAACCAGAGACGCACCGGAGAGCGAAGCAGATATTTTTTTACCACGTTCTAACTTGTACGCTTAAGAAAGTCCCAAATGTTGAGTCTGCCATTGGCCACTTCGGTCTTGGAGCTAGATGTAGCAGGTGATCCAGACTTCCTCACTTTGCCATGATGAAAGACTTGGTCATTACCAACACCTTATTCAAACACAAGTCAAGCCATAGAGCCACATGGCATTCAAGAGATGGTAGAGCGAAAAGCCAGATTGATTACATCCTCATGTCCCGCTGTTCGAAATGAATGGCTACGAATAGTAGATCGTACATCAGAGCAGATACTGGCTCGAAACATGCGTCGGATCATCTTCTAGTCAAGTTGGATCTAAAGTTACGACTTGCAGCACGCCCCAAGAGGAAACCTCCACGACGATTTGACACCGATGGCTTCGATGATCCTAATATACGACAGGCATTCTGTTTAGAGTTGTCTAGCCGCTTTGAAGCTCTCCATGTACAAGCGAACGATGAGCAAACTCAAAGTTTGGATGAAGAGCGGTTGACCATACGCAATACAATCCATGAGGCTGCAGAAGCTACGACAGGATACCGCAAAAGACTATCCAAAAAAAGGATGTTATCACGGGCAATTCAGATGACTGAGCACAAGCAACAGATATCGGAGAGAAAATCGGAGTTGTTTAAACGTCTGAGAAGAGAATGCCACCATTCGGCTAAGAATGATAAGAACCAGTACTGGGAGAAAATCGCTGAAGACATAGAAGCCTCTAGATCTGACACCAGGAAGATGTATCAGCTCCTAAAATCAATCAGGTGTAAATCACATAAGCCTACCAGCATATCCGTTGAAGATGAAAATGGCAAGTTACTCTCGAATAATGCCGAAATAATAAATCGCTGGAAGGAGCACTTTGACAAACTATTTAACCAGCAGCAACTCCCCAAAGTAATGGATGATAATCAGCGCTGCCATAATCCAAGTCGTAGCCCTGATGACCTGCAGGAACCAAACTCACCCAGCACTATAGGATTGGGGAGACTCTATCATTCTTCTAGTCTTCAAAAAAAGGGCTAAAGACAACATGCAGCAATTATCGCGGATTCTCTCATCTGCATTGCTGCTAAAATATTTGCCATGGTGCTACATAATCGTTTTCGTATCCAGTGCAACGTAAAGACAAGGCTCAATCAAGAGGGATTCTGCCCATGCATGGCAACAATTGACCAACTATTCGTCTTAAGACAAACCCTTGAATATCGCCATGGTGCTACATAATCGTTTTCGTATCCAGTGCAACGTAAAGACAAGGCCCAAAACACGAGAAACCAACAGTGTCTCTATTCATAGATTTTATTACAGCTTTTGATTCTGTTGTAAGGGATGGAATCTTGAAGACCATGACAGAGGATGGAGTACCAGGCAAGATAGTTAGACTTATCCAAGCATACTACCAGCATACGCGAGCCCAAATTTAGATTGGTGGGGAGCTCTCCTCGATGTTCCAAATTGATTTTAGTGTCCGACAGGGATGTATATTGTCTCCCGTCTTATTTAATTTCGTGATCGACTGGATTATGACCAGAGTAATGACGTAAGTCCAAATTTTGTGATAACCGATTTAGACTACACCGACGATATGTGCTTGTTAGTTGAATCTCGTTCAGAAGCCCAATCTATGCTATCGAAGGTAGCTGAAAAATCCTCTCTGGTCGGCATGAAAATAAGCTCCTCGAAGACAAAAGTCATGGCATCTGGTATATCATCTCAAGTATCCCCAATTTTACTAAAACAATCGCCCATAGACGAGATACATGAATTCAAGTACCTAGGTTATCTGGTAGACCCAATGGGAGGATGCACATCAGAATTACAGTCAACAATGGACTCAGAAACTGGAGTTTTCACCCAGCTAAATCACTCTACGGAACCAGAATAATGTTCGTCTGAAGACAACAATAAGGATATATCAGGCCCTTGTTCGGTCTCTCTTTCTATACAGTTGTGAGATATGGACTATGAAAGCATCCGACATTCAAGTCGTCAACGTATTTGATCCTTCATGTCTAAGAAGGATCATTGACATTAAACTCCGTCACCGTGTCAGCAATAACGAACTCCGGAAAATCTGCCATCAGCGTCCTGATTTTGCCACTATAATTAAACAAAGAAGACTCCGATGGTTCGGCCATACACTTCGCCGCCGACACCACACCTTTGTCAATAAAGCCCTCAGATGTACACCTCTTTCGGAATGGAAAAAGTGACATGGGGGAGAAAAGAAAACGTGGTTCGCCTGCATCAAGGCTGACCTAGACCCAATCGGTGGCTTCAAGAAGTATGGACGAAGATGGGAAAAGTTTAACTTATTGAGCCACTCGCAAACGACCGAGACTCTTGGCTTTCTACAATGACGAAGCTACTGGACGCCAGGGAGAGCCGAGATGCTTGAGGCCTGCTACAAGTACAAGTAAGTAAGATTGGTTAGTCTATCCAACATGCAAGTAATTTACCATTATCATACTATTAAAGAAATTCATGGACTTGTGAAATCTGCTTTCATGAAAATATTCTTTAGTTGTATACAAGGCCGTATTCAGGGTAAGGATTAGGGGATTTGACCCCCCCCCCCCCTAAAAAAAAACAACGTTTGTCCGACTCGTTGAAACGTAATAAAAATGCATAAGAACACATATTTGATGCGGTATATTTGTACCCCTATCCCCCGCCCCCGAAGAAAAATGGTTGTAAAAATGTAGAAAAATGGTTGTAATAAGGCTCTGGTTGAAAATATAAGTTTAATTTTTGCTAGTAGTTCAGTAATTCATTCTGTTCATTTGAAAAAGTCCTCTTAATAATTGTGTTGGCTAGTTTTAATTTCTGATTTTGTTAGATGCTTTGTTTATTTTGTTACATTGCATGGCTATTAGCTAAATTAAATAAATTAGCTGATTAATAGCTGAGTTGATAAACTGATATAGCCTTAAATAAGGAACCACTTTTTTGTATTAGATTTGCATAAATAATTTCTTCGAACACACTGAATTTTTTTAATAAAATAAAACATACAGACATAAAACAAAGGATAAAACTACTTTTACTTAATCTAAAGCATTTTTTCAATAAGATGAAAACTAAACAGACACAAATAATCGGTAAGAATATTTCTTTAACAATTAGTGCTCTTTCTTTGTGATGTGACTTCTTTCGTATTTTTATTTTTTGTTGTAAAGCGTTTTTTCATCATTTTATGTTATGCTTTTATATTTAAATTTTCCTTGTCCTTTTTCATTTTTTCGTATCCCCATGAAGCCGAAAATTTGGGCTTTTTAAATTTATTTTTCACTAGTTTACTTAAATGAAGCACAAATTTTATTTTCACCTCAGTGAATAATTTGTATATGCTGAATTTAAATTCTTTACTAAAAAAAAATTATCAAATGAAAAAAAATGCATCGATAACTAAAGCTTAAAAGCACCAAGGACAGAGAAAGTAAAATCTAATAAGTTTTAATTGGTTAAAAGGAAACTTACAATCCCATTTATATCTGAAACAAATTAGGAAAAACTGGAGATTCAACTTTTATGCAGAAGACTTCCAAATGCAGTTATATAGTTTTTTTGAAGAGGGCACCAATTTTTTTTTTTTTTTTTTGAAGAGGGTTGAAAATCAGCAAAAAAATTAAATCCTGTAAGAACAAACAGCTTATGCAGCTGCAGCTTTCCATTGAAGGTAAAGCTGTTTCTGGAAACAACGAACTGTTAAAGTTTAAATTTTACGACTAAAAAAAGTTACCCAATTTGACAAATTAATTTTGCTGGATTTACTGGATTTACGGTCAACATATCGACAATGACGAAAATGAGATATTGCGTTAAGAACTTTGCGATTTAGAAACCAAAAGAAAATCCTAGAAAACCGCAGTTTTTAGGCATGAAATGGGTCTTTGTATCAATAATAGTTTACTTTTTTCCCCAAGAATATGTAAAAGCCTTCCTTCTATTGTTTTTTAATATGGTCATTTTAACTCTTTTTTAAAATTTCACTCGTGACTTGGATTTTTTTTTTTTTTTTTTTTTTTTTTTTTTTTTTTTTTATTAATATATTCCTTTGCTCGAAAAAACTGCTCATACCATTTTCATGCCAAAAAAATGGAAAAATTCAGAAACTTTCAGATAAAAGTTTTCAATATTTTCCCTTTAATTAACCCCATCAACACCTTGTCCCCTCCCCTTCCTTCACTACAAAAACTGATTACTTTCGTCTTAAAGCAATAATAGCCAAATTCCCCCCCCCCCCCATGAATATTTGACTACCTTTTTTGTATTTTCTTTCTTTTTTTTATTTCACTCCTGATATTTTTCCCCCAAATTTTCGGCAATTTTTATTTTCCCTTACCCAAAAAATCTCCTTCAGGTCGTTTTTCGGATCCTTCAGACCTAAGATTGGTCCAGGGGGTGGGGGGCAAAAACTATTTTTATTTTGATGTCCTTGGTACTTGAAACTTCTAGACTGCAACTCTACGAGCCGATTGACCCGTTTCCAGTTTAATAGCATCGTGCAAATTAGTTCCTAACAGTCCTCTTTCCTCACTACCAACCAACTGCTTGAATTAATTCGCCGGACCAAAAACTCACCAATCGATCTCTGTTTGAAAACAAATTAATTTTCTTCCTCAATATTAATCGTAAGGTGTAGCCTTTTATTGCAACATCTTGCAATTCTTGAGATGGTATGGTATGGGGACTTCCGGTTTTGGTATCTTCATGGTATCCGGTTTTGGGGCCAAACTCGTCTAGGACAACTTGGGTAAAAAGCTACATTAAGCTAGATGGTATAGACCAGCTCACAATATTCTGGAATTTGCCCGCTTTGTTGACTTTACAGACAAAGAACTTCATGAAGGTTAGCGTAAAGACTCGATTAAAACTCGGAATGGACGACGATATGGGCGCAAAAATCAATGAAAGAGTTATACCATCTTGTCTACAAGTTCGGGAGGCATGTAATAATAATTTAGTTCGTCAATTGAAGTGACAGTAGGCAATAATACAAAATGTTTTACCTCTGTTTCTTCCTCGTCGCTTTCGTTTTCCTTTTCCCCTTCTTCAGCTTCGCTCTCCATTTCTTCAGCATCTAAGGCCTTGTCAAATGCCACTTGAGAGAAATTGTAGATGTCACCATACTGCAAAAGTGAATCAGTTAAGCAAAAATATAAATTAAGGAATAACCCAACTTTACAGTTGGGTTTACATGAACCTCCCTAAAGTGAAAATTTCCTCATCGCATATTTTTTGAGCCCCTTCCTTTTTCTCGTTTTTTTTAATTTTCCTTGATTCCAATATTCCGCCGTGTTTAAATTTAATATTTTTCTTTGACAGTCTATCAAGCGCAACTTACTTTTGAAGCCGCTTACTTATACAATAAAAAGAGTCCAAGCGTCATTTATTTAAATACTTCTAATTAAACTGTTTTATGGTACTGTTGAGACTTCTTTCATGGGAGTTATGAGACAGAGTTATGGCAGCTTTATACTATTCGCTCCCGAGAATATTTCTGCTGTGAAAGAGTTCTTGTCCCATTTTCTATACACGTTGCTCCTATGATGTACCGAGTCTTAGAGATATATAAAATTTTGGGGATATATATATATATTTTTTTTTTTTTATATATATATATATATATATATATATATATATATATATATATATATATATATATATATATATATATATATATATATATATATATATATATATATATATATATATATATATATATATATATATATATATATATATATATATATATATATATATATACCACTATACCACTAACTGTTTTAACTGTATATTTGTAACTACTAAAAAGGATATCGTCCAGAAAGATCTCTATTGCCGAATTTTTTGGGATTTCTCCCCAAATTTTCGCAAAAGAAAATTAAAATTAATGTTCCAAAATGTCACCAGAAACAATCATTACAAATGTACAAACAGGCAAAATATATATTACTAATTTTGTTAACGTCGAGAGATTTCTGAGAACCCGATTTTCTATCCTTCCTACAATATGCAAAACAATCCTCTAGCTGTGTGTCAATAATGGCAAATTTTACTTCCTGAGGACTTACAGATAATTTTGAAAAAAAAATGTCGGATAAAATAGTATAAATCTAAGAAATTTTTAATTATCTGGCCAAAATAGAATGATCGCCATAGAATTTAGCAATTTGCGAAAACTATATAAAAGCTTGAGGGAAAATACAGTTGCTTGCTTACCATTTTGAGTTTGATAATTCTTATAAGATAAAATAAGATTATTTATAGTGAAATAAGCAAACAATGAACGCATGAGACAAATACCTAGAAAGTCTCCTTGGTCCGTAAGATACTTGTCTGTGTGGAGCCTGAGGAAAAATACTACGAACAAGAACTACGTTTGAAGCCAATATTTTTTTTCAAGTCTTGTGAAGCTAAGATGATTTTGTCTTTAAGTTTTAGGAAATGTACTATTTTTAAATCTCGCCAAAAGTCATCATTTTATTGATTGTGTCTTCAGCTTGAAATTAGAGAAATCTAATAAAAACCCATAAATTCTGACAAGGATGAACATTTTAATTTAGCTCACTCTCTTAAGACATGTTGATGTTTATATACGATGAAGTGAGATACGGCTTTTTTATTCTTGAATTCGATATAATGCAAAAACAAGCAAATTTTACAAACAGTCTGGGAAATATAGGGAACATCCTCAAGATTAAGAATATGTGGGGTCAAAGGTACATACGCCAAAGCGTGTGTATCTTTGTTAAGTTTTCACTGATATGGAAGTTCAAAAGAAAATGTGAATAATTTGATTTTTTTTTTTTTTTTTTACAAGTAGTAGAAATTTATTTGTTTAATATTGATTATAGAAAATCAAATTTAGTTCCTATTAAAAACATGGTAAATTGTAAAGACATGGGCTATAAGCAACGATAAATTGCTAATAGCCTAATATTCTTGGCCGTATTCAGGGGAGAGGTTATGGGGTTTTGACCCCCAACCCACCCCCAAGTTTTCCCTGATATGGAAGTTTAAAAGAAAATTTGAAATGTGAGTAATTTGATTTTTTTTTTCTTTTTTTACAAGAAGTAGAAATTCATTTGTTTAATATTGATTATAGAAAATCAAATTTAGTTCCTATTAAAAAATGGTAAATTGTAAAGACATGGGCTATAAGCAACGATAAATTGCTAATATCCTAATATTCTTGGCCGTATTCAGGGGAGAGGTTATGGGGTTTTGACCCCCAACCCACCCCCAAAATATTTGTCCGACTATTAAAAACATAAGAAAGTTGGATAAAATTATGTTTTTTATGCATTAAAAAATTGCCCCCCCTCCGAGAAATTTATCGTTCCCCCTCCTTCCAGCCCCCCGAGTAAAATCCTGGAAACGTCCTTGCTAATACTGTTTTAGTTTTTTTTTTTATGTAAATTGGGAAAATGGGGCATATTTTTTTTTCTTGTTCACTCCGATCTTTTGGGGCTAATTAGATCGTACTACCACAGAACTGTGCTTTTCTCATGAAAGGACAAAGAATAAGATCCTAAAAAGGACTGAGAACTAAGTGCTTAATTCTCTGATGAGTTTAAAGATTTTGTCTTTCATAAGCAAAATCTTAGGAGGTTAATTAGCAAAAAATGGGCCTGAAGTTCATGTAGTATTTCTGTTGAATTGATTTTCTCAGATTAAGCTGAAATTTCTTGTTTAATTTGAAGGAATGAGGAAAACTTTGTAACATGTTAATCAGCGTCAGGAATTACGGAAATTATTAAGAACCACAGAACTTTATCTACCGGGGTACATTAAGAAACAACAGATCGGAAATACGGAGTCCACACTGTTCAAAACACTGAGAAAAGAATGTCATAAATCCGCCCGCCGCGACAGACAACGCTACTGGGACCACGTGGCAGCAGATATACAGAAGGCTGCTAGTCATTCAGATACCAGAAAGCTTTATTAACTATTAAAAGAAGCAACTGGAAAAAGTCAAAAGGTCTCAAATGGAGTGAGAGGCGAAGATGGAACGCTTCTGTCAAGAAAAGAAGACATAATCGCAAGATGGCAGTGCTACTTCCAGGAGCTGCTGAACCACATTCACAATATTCCTTCCACTGAAACGCCTCCCAGTAATAGCGCCACTGCACGCCAGCCAAGTAGCCCTAACAACAACTTAGTACCACCGAGTCAACAAGCCCCGTACAGTAACGTCAATGTTAACTCCCCCCCCCCCCTTAATGCAAGAGATCAAAGAGGCAATCAAGAAGCTGATGAATCACAAGGCACCAGGCACGGATTCTATCCCGGCCGAAGTCTACAAAGCTGCTCCTATTCTCACTGAGAAACTACAGAAGCTCTTCTGTTCTATATTGTCTCAGGAACGTTTCCCCCAGGAATGGCAAGACTCAGTTATAATGCCTGTCTTCAAGGAAGGCGACCGTACTGAATACAAAAATTACAGAGGGATCTCACTAATGACTATTGCAGGGAAGATATTGGCAGTAATCCTGCTTAATCGATTCCGCAAAGTCCGCAACGAAAGAACCCGCCCCAAACAATCTGGTTTCCGAGCCGGCATGGGCTGTATTGACCAACTCTTCACCATGAGACAGATTTTTGAACATACAGCCAAGCATCAACAAATCACCGTCGCTATCTTCATTGACTTCATTACGGCCTTCGATTCAGTCATCTGGGGAGGAATTTGGATGGCGATGGAAGGATTGCGTTCCATCTAAGATCATACGACTCATTCAGGCTTGCTATCAACACACACGGACCTGAATCCAGATTAGCGGAGAACTTTCCCGGCTATTCGATATCGACTTCGGTGTGAGGCAAGGGTGGGTACTCTCTCTCAAACTATTCAATGTTGTCGTCGATTGGGTAATGAAAAAAACACTGCCAAACTTCGAAGGAGTCAAGGTTGACCCTGATTTCAGTACCACTGACCTGGATTATGCCGATGAGGTTGCTCTTCTTGGTAAATCCGTTAGTGCAGCCCAGAACATGCTTCTGAAAGTCTCCAAAGTTGCTGCCCCATTAGGGCTCAAGATTAACAGTGACAAGACTAAAGCTATGTCTAATGCCTCGGGTATAAACTCTGCCCCTATAACCCTTGAACAAAGGCAGATTGAAGTTGTCAATGAATTCAAGTACCTGGAATTGTACATCGACATCAACGGCGGATGTAGTGAAGAAATCCGTAGTCGCATTGCATCAGCTTCCGCTGTCTTTGCACAGCTGTGGAAGCCGCTATGGAAAAGGAAGGAAATCCACCGGAAAACTAAAATCTGTATTTAGAATGGCCTAGTCCGATCGATCTTACTGTACATCGAGACGTGGCCATTAAAAGTCGTCGAGGCGCACGCCCCCAACACTTTTGAACACAGATTTCTGAGGAGCATATTTGGGTTACGTCTCGGAGACCGAATCTCAAATACGATCATCCAACTACAATGTGACCAGAAGTACCAAATCACATCTGTCATTCGACACCGCCGCTTGTCCTGGTTCTGCCATGTTTGCTGAAGACCGGCCAAGACTTTTACAAATCAAAGCCTACACTGTAAGCCAGCACATGATTGAAGGAAACGACATGGAGGACAAGCCAAAACTTGGCTCAAACAATGTCAAATCTGACCTCGAGTCGATTGGCGGGTTCCGGAGACATGGTCGCAGATCGGACCCTTCATGGCTCGACATTATCATTCCATTAAACCCAAGACTGTAACCTGTGGAATTCAACAGTCTGCCAGATCCTATCGCCAGGGAGAGTTACATAGCTTGTGCCCTGATCCAAGTACAAGTAAGTAAGGTATATTAAGAAAATTAGAAAACTGAAGATTCCAAATGGAACGAATTAAGCTCAGGCGTACTTCTTTGGAACGGCTGTTCAGCGTAAAATTTGTTATGCAAAATTCAGTAATTTCAGTAAATGAAACGGGAAATAAGAAACATAGAATTTCGGTGAAGTTCTAACTGAGAAACTTTTCGATATCTTAGAAAGTAGTTTAGTTATGTAAATGAAACTTTCAGGAATGAATTGAGGGTCCAAAATACAACCTGGTATCTATCCAAGCTATAATACCTATCCTTTCCTTTTTTATGGGTTAAAGAGTTATAATTTGGGATTAAGCAGAACTATGAGGCTTAAAACACCTTTTCTTGTGCCTCATTTGAGCCGTAGATGTATTTCTGAACATTTCACTTCTATAACACAAAGATTGTCTAAGGTCATCAAAATTCAGTGCCCTTATGAGGAGAGGGCGTGGAGGTAGATACTTCAAAAGACCTTCCCAGGGTACCAGACTCTGGATCCATTTTTAAGAGTTTCATTCACCATGGTAAGACATCAAACCTTATTGATTATGTTACAGTAAACCGAAGACTGGCAGGATCAATAAAATATACTAGGGTATATAGGAGCGCTGTTATTGATGTTAAAAGTAAAGATCACCATCCAGTAGTGTCAAGGGTTAATCTAAAGCTGAAATATCGGAAGGGTAACTATCTCCCGGGAAGTTATGATGTTGTTAGACTCCAGGATGAGAATTTGAGAGAAACTTTCCCGGGGATAAAAGATTACGCCGGGGATAGGGGATTTTAAGGAGTTTTTCACCCAAAAATTTCACTTTTTTGAGGCGAAACTAAAAAAAACCTTGAGCATCATTTTCTGGTGTCTTTTCTTATGGGCCGACAGACCCACTTTTTTGCGGTAATTTCTGTCCGTTTTAAATTAGACTTAAAATATAATTTTATTTTTGCTCGTTTAACCTCACTCTTTACATTCTTCTGACGTTTCTTTTAATGTCTATTATTATAAAGAAAAATTAGAGAAAAAAAAACAATCCACTTAATCTACAGTAAAAACGTATGGGATGGGCTGAAACCTGTTAAAAATATTGTGACAGATCTGCAGACTTATTTACTTGATATATCATAGGCAGCGCAATAGTATCCCTGCTTTCAATAAAAAAAATCAAAGTACTATCACTTAAATATAATAACTCCCTATGCCCCCCCCCCTTTGGATACCATCTTGATAGGATACCGTCTCTGCTTTGAATTAAAAAAAAAATTTTGGCATACCTGCTTTCAGTAAAAAAAATTCAAAATATTATCATTTAAATATAACACTTCCCTAACCCCCCCGCCCCCTGGATACCATGCACCTTGATAGGGTACCTTCTCTGCTTTAAATTAAAAGAATACTTAACTTTTTGGCATCCCTGCTTTAAAAAATAAATAAATTTGACATACTATCATTTAAATATAATATCTCCCTATCGTCTTCTCCCTCTGGATACCACCTGGATAGAATACCGTCTCCACTTTAATTTTAAAAAAATAATTTTTTGTCATCCCTACTTTCAATAAAAAAATATCAAGGTACTATCAATTAAATATAAAAACTCCCTATACCCCCCCCCCCCCCTATGGATACCATCATCTTGATAGGATACCGTTTCTGCTTTAAATAAAAAAAAATAATTAACTTATTGGCATCCCTGCTTTCAAAAAAAAAATCGAGGTTTTATCATTTAAATATGATAGCCCCCCCCCCTCTGGATACCAACTTGATATGATGCCGTCTGTTTTAAATTAAAAAAAAATTTACTTTTTTGCATCCCTGCTTTCATTAAAAAAATTCGAGATATTATCATTTAAATGTAATACCTCCCTACCCCCCCCCCCTGCCTCTGGATACCACCTTGCTAGGATACCGTCTCAGCTCTACATTAAAAAAAATAATTTATTTAATAATTAACTAGGTCACTATATGGTTCAAACAAACACGCGAAATAACGTTAAAGAGCTTATTGTTCCTTGAAAAAAAAATTGAGGGTATGAGTAAAGGGGTATAAAGAAAACAACAAAAAAGGCGAAATTATTCAGATATACCTCAAAGTACTGGAAAACTGAGTCATAGATTCGCCGTGGCATTCAATAAGATCCAATGAATCTAATTAAAAGGGAGCAAACACAAAAGCCAAATTAGGCCAGTAGCCTATGAGAAATCGCAAAATACCCAAGACAATGAAAAAGTCCCAATGGGGGGCACTGGGTCTATCAAAATATTTCAATGGTTTCCCAGGGAATTTGATAGTATTTTTTTCCATCTCCACTTTAAATGAAAAAAATAATTATCTTTTTGGCATCCCTGTTTTCAATATAAAAATAAGGTATTATCATTTAAAAATGATAGCCCCCTATCCCCCCCCCTTATAGGCAATAACTTACAATTTTCTTATGAATCATATTCTTAGGGCAACTTCCGTTTCAATCTTTAATTCCCCAACCTTGTACATAGCTTAGTCTATAGCTAAATTTTTTCTCAATAGAAGGTTGTTTTGTTTTTTTTTTTGGGGGGGGGGGGGTAAAATATTTTCAGACAGAAGATTGTATTTTCTTTAATCTATTAAGCATTCAACAATTGAGCATTAAACATTAAGAAAATCGTATCCGAAAACAGCAAAAGAAAAAAAAATCTGCAAACTTACAAATCAGCAGTAGAAACGATCTTTCCCCTATCCATTTCAAAATCAAACTGTGGTGAATGTTGCGTTCTATTATTCTATTCAACTTGAAAATAAAATTCTTGACTACGAATGATGTAAAGAATTGCAAGTGGGAAAATGGATTCGAAATGATTTAAACTCATAATGTCTGATTTCATAAAGATAATACTTTTTTTGTCAACATATGAAGAACTGTGTATATTGCAATATTTGCAATGCAATTGCATATTACATCTGTCTGGTTTTTATGCAAAGTAACAAGAGACGAAAATTAACGAACCAGAGAGTCCAGTTCTTTCAACTACGTTAAACAAAACGGCTATCTTAAAATTTTGACTGGATGTGTTTGGGGAAAAATGGGCGTGAGAGGGGGGTTAGTTGCCCTCCAATCACTTTCGACTATTAAAAAGGGCACTAGCCCTTTGAATTTCCAATCAAATGAGCCTTTTTTGGAGTTTCTACGACAACAGTTTCTATAAAAACCTTATTTGCCCCCAGGGAATAACTTACAATCTTTGCCCCAAGGGCTGTGGGAGTGTCCTCCTCAAAAACATAATTTCTATCTGGAAATCAACTACGCTGAACAAAATGGCTATCTCAAAATTTTGATTGGATGTTTTTCGGCAAATGGTGGGCGTGGAAGGGGTGGTAGTTGCCTTCCATTCACTTTCAACTATTAAAAAGGGCACAAGCCACTCCGAATTCCAATTGAATGAGCCCTTTTCGAAGTTTCTATGACAACTTCTTCGATACGAAAAGCCCTGGTCTAAAGAAAAAAATAGCACATTGTGCCAACATCGTTCTTAAATGCCCCCAGGGCATAACTTATAACCCTTGCCCTGAGGGTTGTGGGGCAATGACCTCCTCAAAACATTTTTTTATCTGGAAATCAACTACACTAAATAAAATGGCTATCTCAAAATTTTGATTGGATGTGTTTCGGGATATGGGGGGGGTGTGGAAGGGGGGTTAGTTGTCTTCCAATCACTTTCGACTATTAAAAAGGGCACAAGCCACTCCATTTTCCAATCGAATGAACCCTTTTTCAAGTTTCTACGACAACTTCTATACGAAGTGCCCTGGTATAAAGGAAAAAATAATAAATAATACATTGTGTCAACATCGTTCTTTACTTAGGCAGCGCTATTTTGCTACCTATGATTGTGTACATTTAAAAACCTAAAATAGAATGAACGGACATACGAAAAAGAACATAAATATGAGGATGGTCCGAAAAGTTTCCAACCTAACATAGATACAAGAATGTTTATTTTAAGTTTTTATTTTTCTACACAGTCTCCTTGTGATTGTACACGTCTCCCAACGATACTCCCATCTCTTTAATCCGTCAAAATATGACTCGGCGTTCTTATCTGCAAAATAATTGTTCACGAAGGTGATTGCCTCCTTATTTGGCAAAAATATCGGTCCTCCCAGCGTATCTTCTTAGTTGAAGCAACAGAAAGAAGCCGCTTGGGGTTAGATCTGGTGACTAAGGTGGATGATCAAGCAGTTCAAACCGTAACTCATGGGTTTTCGCCATGGCAACTGTTGAGGTGTAAGACGGAGCGTTATCTTGGTGAAACAGGATTCTGTTTTTTCTGGAAATGTGGCCGTTTATCCACAACTTCTGCCTTCAGCTTGTCAAGTAAAGATGCGTAGTACTTTCCTGTAATGGTTTTGCCCTTTGAATAAAATCGATTAGGATAACTCCATGACTATCCGAAAAACAGTCGCCATCACTTTCCCAGCCAAAAATGTTGATTTTGCTTTTTTGGAGCCTGTACCCCTTTGCAGTCCACTGTTTTCACTGTATTTTTTATTCAGGCATATAATGGTGTATCCAAGTTTCTTCTACTGAATTGTGGCAACAGAGCATTGCAAATATTCATTCGAACACGTTTTTGGTCTAAGGTTAGCAAAGGCGGTACCCAAGGCACGGACAGCTTTCTCATGCCTAGATCTTGACTTAATATGAGACAACCGCATTTTTTGGACATTTGCCTCTCCTATATCTCTCACTTTAACTCAGCAGTCGTTTACCACCATTTGGTGAACTTTAGCGATGTTTTCGTCAGTAGTTACAGTTGTTGGACATCCCGAACGTTAATCATCTCCCAAGCTCTTACGGCCACGTTTAAATTCAGCTGCCCAAAGTTTCACCATAGTAAATGACGGAGAAGAGTCCCCGTATACAGAGTCTAATTCATATTTCATTTACGTAGGCGTATTTCCTTTCAAAAACAAATATTTTATGATAGCTCGATACTCTTCCATATATTTTTTCCATTTTCACACCAAGAGTCACAGCGACTCACTCAAACGACTATCAGATATAAACTGCCAATCCAAAATGGCTGAAACTTTGATGGGTTGCTGCCAAAAGATGCACAGCTATATCCCCTGACTTATATTAAATAAAAAAAAACAAGTTTTTTAAACTGAAAGTAAGGAGCGACATTAAAACTTAAAACGAACAGATATTATTCCGTATATTTTTATTGTTTTAAAAAATAAATTTGTGAGACACAGTCAAACTTGAGCATAAAGAGCGCGGCGTTGAGCAGGGGACATCCTCTTTCATATAAAGAACATTTTCTGTTCGTTTTAAGTTATAATGTCGCTCCTTACTTTCAGTTTCAAAAACTCGTTTTTTTTATTTAATTTCTGATCGTTTTTTAGTTAATGCGGCTTTTATTTTGGCTAACCGTCATTGAATAAGTAAACCAAATTTCCATAAAAATTTTACTTTTCTTTTGCTAAATGGATGTTTTTACAAATTAACTTACGTAACTAACTTCTATATTCGTATATTTTTCTTCTGGCAAAAAATACAAAGTTGGAGATTTTTGCAGATATGAGCATGAAACCTTTGTAATAGGGTTTTCTGATACGCTGAATCTGACGGTGTGATTTTCATTAAAATTTTGTCACTTGTAGGGGATGTTTCCCTCGTCTTTAAAAAATCGGGTAAATTTTCTCAGACTCGTAGCCTTTGATGAGTAATACTAAACTTAATAAAACTTATATATCTAGATTCAGCATTATAGACCCCCTCTTTTGATATATTTATTGACCTAAAAATTCAGGTTTTAAAAGTTTCGAGTACTGTTGAGCCGTATCGTTTGTTTTTTTTTATTGTTTTTTCTATTACGTATATGTTATTACGTATATGAGGGGGTTCTCCCCTTAGTCAATACCACGCTCTTTACGTTAAAATTTAAAAAAAAAATAGATTCACAAACCCCTGAATAACATAGGCCGTTTAATTATAATATATAGCTCTTTTTAAATCACTAAAAAAAATGTAGCGTAAAGAGAGAGGTATTGACTTAGGGGAGAACCCCGTCACATACGTAATAATTTCTGCTCGTTTTAAGTTCTAATGTTGCTTCTTACTTTCAGTTGAAAAACTTAATTTTTTTAAATTTAATTTTTGATCATTTTTTAATTAATGCTTGGAAATCCGGCGCCCCCTTCATAGAAATGTCCCTTACCCCAAAGAAAAATCCTCCACGGAAAGATTCTCCCGAGTTACACCCTCCTCTAGCCCCCCCTCTCCAGAAAAAAATCCTTCCTGAAAATGTCTGTATACTTCCCAATAACCAATAAATAATACTGGCAAGTCCGGCGCCCCCTTCATGGCAATTTCCCTTCCCCCATGAAAACTTCCTTCGTGGACAGATCCTCCAACATACCCCCCGACCCACCCATCCCACCCACTACCAGAAAAAAAAACCTCCTGAAAACTTCTGTATACTTCCCAATAACCAATACTATATGTTAACAAGTTCATAACTTTTAGCCCTCCCCCTGGGGACTTCGGGGGATTAAGTCATCCTAAAAGACATATTTATCATATTTTCGACCATGCTGAACAAAATAGCTATCTCAAAATTTTGATCGGGTGACTTTGGGAAAAAAATAAGCGTGGGAGGGGGCCTAGTTGCCCTCCATTTTTTTGGTCACTTAAAAAGGGCACTAGAACTTTTAATTTCCGTTCCAATGAGCTCTCCCACGATATTCTAGGACCCCTGGGTCGATACGATCACCCCTGGGGGAAAAAAAACAACAAAAAAACAAAAAAAAACAAATAAACACACAATCGCGATCTTTGTTCTGGCAAAAAATGCACAATTCCATATTATTACAGCTAGGTCCTTGAAACATGTACAATAAGATTCTCTGGTGTGCTGAATATGGTAGTTAGATTTTCAATGAGATTATATCGGTGTTAGGGGGGTGTTTCCCTCTTTTCTTGAAAATCCGCCAAATTTTCTCAGGCGCGTAACTTTTTATGGGTAGCACTGAACCTGATGAAACTTATATATTTGAAATCAGCATTGAAATCTGATTCTTTTGATGCATCTATTGGTATCAAAAACCCGTTTTCTAGAGTTTCGGTTACCATTGAGCCGGGTCGCTCCTTACTTACAGTTCGTTACCACGAACTGTTTGATTGACGAGATCTGCCATTTTCACGTTGAGGTTGGATACTTTTCAAATAACCCTAAAAAAAGTTTTTTTGATGGGAACAAACAACGAAGTTGAAAATTTAAACTAAAAAAAAAATATTGCTTTGAAAGTTTATGCAGCATATATGTGCAAACATGGTTCAAATTAACACATTCATGATATTTCCCTAGATTTCTAAGATTTTAAACAACTAGCGCTTTATTAAAAACTGATCTTGCTTGAGTTTTTTAGAGCGTTAAAAATTGTATATTATAATTTACTGAATTCATAACTGGTGAAAGGCTATTATAAATTAGTTTTCTATTTTCTGATGGCTATTAAAGACTTTTCTGCTCCTAATCCTGTTTTGCTGCATCGGTTTTGTGTTTTCAGTAAAGCATATTTTCTTCTTTTATCAAAATTTTGTACAGCCTGGGAGAAGACAAAAACCTCCCCCCCTACTGTCTATATACGTAGGCTTTATACAAGAATTCTTAAACAAATATATCCAAATTTGCATTATTTGTTGATGAGTAATAAGTACAACAAATACTTTATAAAAAAACGTTTTACAAATGGACTAAACAGGGGAAAATAAACCTCTCAGTTCTAAAAATACTTTTTATATGCGTAGTCTACTTCAATATTTTCTGAATATTTTGAAAGTTGTGAACTCTTTTAATAAAACTTGTAAAAATTTTCTAAAGATTAAAACGTGGTGCGCATATTCAGTCAACTACCTATTGGTATCTAACTATTTAAAATGCGCACCATGTCTAAACATTAGACATATAGATAATTTCAAAGACCACACTGCCTTTCCATGACGATAAATAAAAGTTCAAATAAGGATAAAATCCTTTTAATCGACAGTAATAAACATCACAAAAATACTAGATATTTCGGTCACATATGCAATATGATACTACTGATTACGGTCATTGCATATGTGACCGAAATATCTAGTGTTTTTGTGAAATTTATCACTGCCAATTAAAAGGATATCATCCCTATTTGAACTTTTATTTAAACTTTACAAAATTTTCATACGTTTGAGAAAAGTTTTTCAAACTTGTGCAATTAAAAAAGAAGAAGAAAATACTCCAGAAAAAACACTAATACACATTCATTTAAAGCAAAAAAAAAAAAAAAAAAAAAAAACAGTATACTTATTTTCGCAAAAGCCCATTAGTTCGCGGTAACAAACTGTGTAATAGGATATGATACTTCCAGCGCAAAACAAAAATGGTTATACACCCTACAAAAATGTCTTTCTGTTCTCACTTCCTATTCGATGAAACCCCCGCCCTTCTAATTGTCCGATAGTCTCTATTTCTAAAAACAACTTCCACAAAAGAATTCAAATCTCAACTCTTTTAGTTCTACCAAAACAGCCATGAGGTGGACTGGATCTTCATGAATATTACTGCAAATGAGGCACGAGTGAAGGACTTTCATCAAGGCAAAACATTCCTATATTCCTTTCCTCCAGTGGAAGAAAGTTGCCTCTTACTGGCATAAATCCGGAGAATACATAAATTCAAAACAGCTAAGAATTTCTGCAAGAAACTTCAAAGAACTTTCCCCACTTTTAATCTCAGCTGTCATATTTTCAAAAGTTTCGTTGAGCAGATACGATAAAAAAAACAACCACAAATGCCAAAGAAAAAAAAAATCAGTTCCCCAAACGACTCTTTCAAGGGTCATCCATGACTTGGATTCTCAGGAAAAACTTTTCTCTTTGTTCCAAGGGACAGAAACTTTTAACAATTCCCACGAGTATCTACATCACGCTTCCCTTTCTTCCCAGTGCCAGAATTAGACAATAAAGAAGACACGGTGTGCCTATACGTGCTTTTCGGCGAGATAACCTATTACTTTTTTATCAAGACAAGTTCCCTATTATTGTCAGGGAATCAAATAAGCTTAATTTTAGCAACGTAGGAAACGCTCTAATATCATAATGGAAATAACAAAAGATCGTTTTTTGAAGCTAATAGGTTACATAAGAACAATTATCGTGCATACTGAGTTTTCAGTCGGAAGAATTAAAACATAGAACGTCTACGAAGTTCAAGGATCCTAGAATCGATAAAGCTTTGCCAAATAACCATTTTGCCTTTAGTATAGATTTTATAATCTATAGAATCTATAATCCTAGAATCGATAAAGCGTTGCCAAATAACGATCTTGCGTTTAGTATAGATTTTACAACCCATAAAATCTACATAAAATAACCATTTTGCTAGAATCGATAAAGTGTTGCCAAATAACAATTTTGTTTTTAGTATAGATTTATAATCTATAAAATCTAGAATCCTAGAATCAATAAAGCGTTGCCAAATAACGATTGTGTCTTTATTATAGATTTATAATCTATAAAATCTAGAATCCTAGAATCGATAAAGCGTTGTCAAATAATGATTTTGCCTTTAGTATAGATTTTACAATCCATAAAATATAGAATCCTAGAATCGATAAAGCGTTGTCAAATAACGATTGTGTCCTTAGTATAGATTTATAATCTATACATTCTAGAATCCTAGAATCGATAAAGCGTTGCCAAATAACGATTTTACCTTTAGTATAGATTTTACAATCCATAAAATATAGAATCCTAGAATCGATAAAGCGTTGCCAAATAACGATTTTGCCTTTAGTACAGATTTTATAATCCATAAAATCTAGAATCCTAGAATCGATAAAGCGTTGCCAAATAACGATTGTGTCCTTAGTATAGATTTATAATCTATACAATCTAGAATCCTAGAATCGATAAAGCGTTGCCAAATAACGATTTTACCTTTAGTATAGATTTTACAATCCATAAAATATAGAATCCTAGAATCGATAAAGCGTTGCCAAATAACGATTGTGTCTTTAGTATAGATTTATAATCTATACAGTCTAGAATCCTAGAATCAATAAAGCGTTGCCAAATAACGATTTTACCTTTAGTATAGATTTTACAATCCATAAAATATAGAATCCTAGAATCGATAAAGTGTTGCCAAATAACAGATCTAGTTAGAATCATTTGTCTTTATTATAGATTTATAATCTATAAAATCTAGAATCCTAGAATCGATAAAGCGTTGACAAATAAAGATTTTGCCTTTAGTACAGATTTTACAATCCATAAAATATAGAATCCTAGAATCTATAAAGCGTTGTCAAATAACGATTGTGTCCTTAGTATATATTTATAATCTATACAGTATAGAATACTAGAATACATAAAGCTTTTCCAAATAACGATTTTACCTTTTGTTTAGATTTTACAATCCATAAAATATAGAATCCTAGAATCGATAAAGTGTTGCCAAATAACGATTTTGACTTTAGTACAGATTTTATAATCCATAAAATCTAGAATCCTAGAATCGATAAAGCGTTGCCAAATAACGATTATGCCTTTAGTAAAGATTTTGCTTTATATCTGATTTATCCTCTATGCCGTCAGAATAAGAGAAGAACGAAAAACGTAAAGAAGAGAAAAGACAAAACAACCAGGACAATTTTCAGCAAGTGAATAATGAAACAAAGCAGATATTCCAACGAGCCACCTTATGATAACGAAAACAAAAGGGTGACTGATAATTGAACCATATAAGAAACAAGCATTCAAAAATTTGATTGGCCACGGCCTATATCCATGGCCATAGACGCAGCCTGTCTTTTGATTCGTTTTGTATTAACACAACTAACTGGTCCTTTCTAATGCTTAGGAATGTGGATCGATTATTTAAATTATTATAATTAGGGCTTCTAAAAATATCTCCAGTATCTGTGTTAGACACAAGGTCTTTATGAATGTATCTTTCGCATTTCAATTAGCCTACCTCCCCCAGAGATTGCGAGAACCCGTTCAAAAGAACCAAATGATCTGAGCTTTCAAAACTTGAAGAGTCAGAGCAGCATCAAAACGATCAAATAAAGTGTTCGACAAACGCGGTTCAATCGTACTGTCTAGGGCTACACTAAAGGAAGGTTAATACGGCTGGATTCAGTTTTAACAGTGCCGAAAATAATGCTTATTGGCCATCCGTGCGGAACCAATCAATAAACAGGAGGTACTGGAATAGGGCGCAAAGAAGTCATAAGAAAGAATTTAAAGAAAATTAGAAC
Source organism: Artemia sp. Qi Xiang Cuo (assembly GCF_049724085.1). Classification (NCBI taxonomy): domain Eukaryota; kingdom Metazoa; phylum Arthropoda; class Branchiopoda; order Anostraca; family Artemiidae; genus Artemia; species Artemia sp. Qi Xiang Cuo. The sequence continues at coordinate 86,193,416 of NC_142797.1, forward strand.
TTAATGGGAAGGAGTAAAGATCGAGTGTTCAGACAGAGAGGAGGAGCGAGTGCAGTTGGGGAGGAGGAGGAGCGAGTGCAGTTGGAGTGGAGGAGCGATTGCAGTTGGAGAGGAGGAGGCGAGTGCAGAGGAGGAGCGAGTGCTACGGTGCCGAAAATCATGCTTTTTGGCCATCCGTGCGGAACCAAACAATAAACAGGAGGTTCTGGAATGGGGTGCAAAGAAGTCATAAGAAAGAATTTAAAGAAAATTAGAACTTAATGGGAAGGAGTAAAGATCGAGTCTTCAGACAGAGAGGAGGAGCGAGTGCAGTTGGGGAGGAGGAGGAGCGAGTGCAGTTGGAGTGGAGGAGGAGCGATTGCAGTTGGAGAGGAGGAGGAGCGAGTGCAGAGGAGGAGCGAGTGCCTTACGGTGCCCAAAATCATGCTTTTTGGCCATCCGTGCGAAACCAAACAATAAACAGGAGGTTCTGGAATGGGGTGCAAAGAAGTCATAAGAAAGGATCTAAAGAAAATTAGAACTTAATGGGAAGGAGTAAAGATTGAGTGATCAGACAGAGAGGAGGAGCGAGTGCCGTTGGGGAGGAGGAGGATCGAGTGCAGAGGAGGAGCCAGTGCCTAACGGTGCCGAAAATCATGCTTTTTGGCCATCCGTGCGAAACCAAACAATAAACAGGAGGTTCTGGAATGGGGTGCAAAGAAGTCATAAGAAAGAATTTAAAGAAAATTAGAACTTAATGGGAAGGAGTAAAGATCGAGTGTTCAGACAGAGAGGAGGAGCGAGTGCAGTTGGAGAGGAGGAGGAGCGAGTACAGAGGAGGAGCGAGTGCCTTACGGTGCCGAAAATCATGCTTTTTGGCCATCCGTGCGGAACCAAACAATAAACAGGAGTTTCTGGAATGGGGTGCAAAGAAGTCACAAGAAAGGATATAAAGAAAATTAGAACTTCATGGGAAGGAGTAAAGATTGAGTGTTCAGACAGAGAGGAGGAGCGAGTGCAGTTGGAGAGGAGGAGGAGCGAGTGTAGTTGGGGAGGAGGAGGAGCGATTGCAGTGGGAGAGGAGGAGGAGCGAGTGCAGAGGAGGAGCGAGTGCCTTACGGTGCCAAAAATCATGCTTTTTGGCCATCCGTGCGAAACCAAACAATAAACAGGAGGTTCTGGAATGGGGTGCAAAGAAGTCATAAGAAAGGATCTAAAGAAAATTTGATCTTCTTGGGAAGGAGTGAAGATCAAATGTTTGAACAGAGAGGAGGAGCGAGAGTAGTTGTTTTGGCCTCGGGTAGATTAGTGCTGCAATGGGCTGTTAGTAACAGCATTTCGTAAGTTTTGTCGCCAGATCAATTCAAAGTAAGAAACCTCGTACATATATGACCAGCAATTTATAAAAAATCTTTTGCATGATGTGTATGAATCCAACAAGTATGGAGTCTTATGAAATTTTAACTATAAACTTCATAATGCCGTGAACTTTTTGAAATTATTGAAGGCTTGCGACTAAACATAGCCAACGGCCCCAAAAAGTGAGTAAAATATGTTTCTTTCAGTTTTTAATTTTCTTTCGACTGGGACAACATATTTTGGCAAAAATAAAAAATACTGAGTTATTAAAACAGTGTAAAAATATTAAAATCTTAAACATTTAGAATTTTTTTAGTTTTTGTTATTCTTAAAATGTGAGCGAAATACTTAATTTTTGCTTTGGATTTTGTACGAAACTGAACATAAAATTTTGACGAAAAGAGGGCCTCCAAATGTTTTAATATTTACGAATAAAGGTTTTGAGACAAACTCAGAAGTATAGCGACAAAAACAAAGTTTACTTGTAAAAAAAATGGTGAATCAAGAGCTTTTTGTATAAAGTTGGACTAAGATTTTACACAGCAGAGCCAATCAAGTGGAATTTAACTTTTCATTCTTGTTACTGGTTTAAAATTTTGGACAAAAAGTTTTGAAATCAATCAGGTTTTTAAAAGACAGGGTCATTTGCATCTCCAGAAATAAGGAATGTGATGGGTTTAGGAAAATACGTCACAGATATAAACCAATAAAACTAGAGCATAATTTTTACCACTGGACTATAAGCAGGTAATCTCTACTTTTTCTAGAATCGTTCGTCTAGATAAATGCTCACACAGTAACCCTGGGTTCCAACTGACGCGATTTCACGCAATAACGGCCGTTTTTGTGTGATCCGTAAATTTTCTTCCGTGTTTTACTGCAAGTTTCTGCATCACGACGGTTCAACGGCTGCGTTGAAATATTTCACTGAGCCGTTGAAAATCGCATCCGTTATTTTGGAATGAAAGCTTTGTAGAACCATAAATTGCAAGTAACTGAAAAAACTAAACATGTTTATCAAGTTTTCCATTTGAATTCTGGGGGGATATTTCCAGGGAAATGAGCCAAAACGATAAGACTTATATTTTTCATTTAGGCGTAGGTAGTCTAGGCTAATATAGGTTAGCCCTTGGCTTCTAGAACTTGATTTAGGCTATTCCTAGGTATATGCTTTTTAAATGTCTTATAATATCTTGGCGCATCAGCGGGTGTAGTGAACCGTTTCTGTGAGAGCATTTATGCAGTTTTCCTGCATCCGCTATCCGTGAGCCGTTTTGCGTTAAAAAAAATTACACCATTCGGAACCAATATAATATTTGATAATATTAAAAGAGAGGAGTCAAATATTAAAGTTGGGTTAAAATTTGGGGTTGAAATTGTTGGGTAATTTAGGGAGAAATTAGAATCAGTGTCATTCTCTTAAAACCTATTAAGTAAAAATATTAAAATTCTGGTTCTAAAATTTAAGAAATACTGGCTTAGAAAGACGCATCACAAACGCCAACCAATGAAACTAAAAACGGGCATGCAACAGACATATAACTTGGAAATATAGGACGATAATCTTTTCATCTTTGGAATTACTTAAAAGCTTAGAAATTGGAGCCGATGGATATAAACAAATTGCGACTCCAACTGATGAATTAATTTTCATCAGTTGTATTTATGATATAAAGAAAAGCTTATTAATTTGATTATCGAACATAAGAAGCTTAAAAGTCATAAGTCCCTTTAGCACTAAAAAAAGGAGTAAACTAATTAAGCCCTAGACAGATCGATTACATTTTCCTTGGGAGGGGGGGGATAGGGAACTTGACCCCCCCCCGGAAATGTTTGTCTGAGTCGTAAAAAAGTAAAAAATGGATATAAACAAATTTTGTACGCGTCTTTTGACGTTTATTTTGTGTAAAACCCTTCCCCCGAAAAAATCTTTGAGTAGCCACCCCCCCCTCGAAAAAATCCTGGGTACGGCCTTGGTTGTTACCAAAATTTAATTGGGAATATTTTTTTGTTCTGTACATTTTTCGTGCCTTCTTGTTGACGGGGGGGGGGCGGCAATAGCTCCCCTGTAGCAAATGAGCGTCAGTTACTGTTAAACTTAGTCCCGGAAGTACTTACTAGCTAACAACGAAATACATTTTGATGTTAGAGATTGGAAGTTCCGAAAGTATGCACTGGGGCAGGAGGATGGGGGCTTGGTATCTGCTCCCCCTTGAAATTTGATTTCTTTACAATTTGCCGCGTAACTTTTTAAATTATCTATATGGTCCACTTAATTTAATATTTTTTCATATCTGTTTCTTAATCCAATAAATTCCAGCGTAAGTGCCTAGTCAAAAGGGACGCTGAAAAAAATAAGTCGAAACCGAAGAAGATAAACCATTTTAGTAGTTAGGGGCGATGAGACAAGCAAAAAGAACACCAGCTGCCCTAAGATACGGTTTCATATTGCTCAATATTATAGAAATAGTTTATGGCCGTCTCTTAGTGAAGTGATATGATTACATATTCACCATAGCATCATAAATTTAATTCATGATCATATTCTGTCTCCTAGTGAAACGGCTTGGTTATATAATACACCATTGTACAATATTTTAAATTAGCTACAAATAAGATTATTTTTGTCCAAATATTTACTTGAGGGTGATGATCATGAATCAAGTTAAGGTAAGCTCGTGAGAGAAATTTGTTGAAGGAATTTCTTTCTCTCATTCCTTTTTTCAATTTTTCTTTTTTCTCAATTTTCCTTTTTCCTCATTCCTCATTCCAATTTTCAAGAATTACCAATGAAATTTTTCAAGGCAAGCTGTTTTCAGCTGCAGGATCTGCACAAACCGCTGGGATTATTCAAAGCTTCGAATTTTGAAGTGGCTATAGATTAATTATTAATTAAATCTGTTTCCCCTTTTTATGTTCCTTTTTTGAAGCATAATAATTAAGCATGCAGTTTTTAAAAGTTATTTAGCATTTTCAAATTTTTGTATCGGGTAATTTTTTGAATTGGGAAATCAACGTCTTTTCAGTTTTGTTTCTTCTACCGGTTTAATACTTGACAGCCGATTTTTATGTCATCATGGTACTCTGGATAACTTTGGTGTCGTCAATGGAGAAATAGAAATTCAGAATTATTCATTTTTTAGAGGGAGGTAAATTTATTAAAACAACAAAAACACAATATCAACAAGAGAAAAAATACACACAAATACAACTGATTTCAATTAAAATGTCCCTAGAGACCTATGTCCCTAGAGACCTATCTATGTCCCTAGAGACCTCGATGGCTTTGGCTTTTTGTATAATAGTTATCTTTTTATTTTAACTTTACGTTCAGAAAATATCTTATGGTATTTACCCAATCAACATTTCCTCTATAAATATCCTCAAGCATCTTATGCTTCAAAAAGAGGCAGTGAAAACATTAGCATAGGCTAACATATAAGTTATAGCATAGGAAACGGTGACACATTTTAACAATAAAGTTAACTCGGACGGCCTGCATTTAATGAATCAGAATAAGTCTAGGGATTCTTCTTATTTCGATGCTATTTGTAAGCTAATGGGAGGATGTTAATTATAATTCACCAAATGTATATTCCAAAGTCGACGAAGCCATATACACAAGTTTAAAGACTAATACAGTCAAAGGAAAAACGTCCTATTTATGGGCCCATAAACTTGTTAAAATTATCAGTACTTGCGTGTTGTGGCGACCATACTTTATTCTTGATCTGTAATGAAACCGGTTTTCTGTGTCCACTCGGAGATGATCTGCTTAGCCAGAGCGAGATAAACGGTAACAATGCAGGTATTTTAATTAAATATCTAATATATAGATGTGGTTAGGTATTTAATATAATGCTTTCTGGGTGGCCTGCTTTCCATAATTCTCTGGTTGTATTTTCCATAATTTTGTTACTAAAGTATTATATTTTATCATATTTTGGTATACTTCATTAGGATTAACCTAACTTCACTTCTTGAGTGTGGCCACTATAACACGTAAGTACCGAATTACCTATTGCCACTATATATCATAAGTAGCGCAATAGCACTGCTACCCGCCCCCTCCCTCCCACGCCCGCCATTTCCCCAATCACATCCAATCAAAATTTTGATATAGCCATTTTGTTCCACGTAGTTGAAAGGTCCGGAAATTATGTCTTTGAGGATGGCAACCCCCCCCCCCCGCCACAGCCCTCAGGGCAAAAGTTGTAAGTTTGCCATGGGGGCATATAAGGTTTTCTATAGAAAGTGTTGTCATAGAAACTTCAAGAAGGGCTCCTTCGATCGGAAATTGAGAGGACTCGTGCTCTTTTTGAAAGTCGAAAGTGATTGGAGGGCGAACGGCCCCCTCCACATTTTCGATCAAAGTTTTGATATAGCCATTTCCTCCAACGTAGTTGAATAGTCTGGAAATTGTGTCTTTGAAGATGACAGACCTCCGTGCAAGGGTTGGAAGTTTTGACCTGGGGGCATATAAGAATTGTATAGAAAGGGTGGTCATATAAACTCCAGAGGGGACTCATTGAATTGGTAATCAGAAGCTCTAATGCCCTTTTTAAGGGTCAAACAGATTTGAGAGAAACCAACCCCACCCACACCCATCATTTTCCATAACAAACATTAAAACAAAGTTTTAAGACATGAATTTTTTCCGCATTGTTGAAAGGTTCGGTAACTATACGTTTGGGGATGCCCCCCCCCCACGAAGCCCAGGGCAAGGACTGCCAGTTATGCATTTTTTTCATGGTTTGCATATAGTATATGTCATTGAGAAAAGGTACGCAGGTTTGACTCCTACTTTCCCAAAATGCGAAGGGCATTAAGATGAGTCTTTCATGGAATCTTGAGGGGAGTGTTGAATCTAAATCATAGCATATTATGTGTATATGGGTTGTCAAAAGGGTTTAACTCAGGAATGACTGAGTATATTCATTTGGAGTTTTCAGGAAATGATCAATTGACCAAAAAGACAATATTTGCACATTACTACTACTACAACTACTGCTGCTTCTACTGCTACCACAAGTACTATTACTACTATCACTGAAACTACTACTTTTGTAGCGAGCACTACTAAGGCTGAGGATATTGAAAAAAAAAATCTGAAGAAACGTTGAGGGGAAAGTTGAACTAAATTAAAACATACTATGTGTATACCAGATTGCTGATATAGGCGTATCAGCAACATTTTTGGAACGCCTTATCACACCAAGAGGAAACTTCAGGGGCATCATGAGTGTGATGTTCAGTTGACCAAAAGGTAAAATGTAACTGTTACTACTGCTATTATTACTGCTGCTACTACTGTTACTAATAATAATCATATACAATTACTGCTACTACTATTCCTACTACTACCACCACTATTATGGTACTAGTACAATTAAGGCTACACTTATGCAGGGGAAAATTTGACAGAATATAGAGGGGGAATTTGTACTAAATCAAAACACACTATGCAAATATAGATTGTCAAAAGAGGATATCTCAAAAATTGATTTTGCTATTAAGTTGAAACTTTCGGAGAATACTTAAAGGGGAAGATCAATTGACAAAAAGGTAATATATATATATGTCACTACTAGCACTAATACCAGTGTTAATTTTCCTTATGCTACTACTGCTACTAAACTACTCCAACTGCTAATTCAATTGCAACAACTTGTAAGGCTTAGAGTATTAAGGTGAAAAGGGCGTCTAAAGGGTGTCAAAAGGGCACATCAACAATATTTTTGGTACAGGTTAACGTGTCAAGGTGAAAGTTCCGGGACATCATGAAAGCGATGTGCAACTGACCAAGAGGCAATATGCACATGCTACTACCGCTATTAATACTGCTGCTACTACTACTACTACTACTAATACAACACAGACACTGCAACTACTTTTACTGCTCCCGAAACTACAGTGATAATAGTACTTTTAAGGCTAAGTATATGAAGATAAAATTTGAGAAAATATTGATGGCAAATTCGAACTAACAAAAGACATTATGTGCATTTAGATAGTCAAAATAGCGTATTTTAAGAATTGGTTTGTGCATAAAGTTGGAACTCTCAGAGAATACTTAAAGAGGAAGAACAATTGACCAAAAGGTAATATGTGCACACTACTACAAATACTGCTGCTACTGCAACAATTACTAGTTCTGCTACTGCTATTACTGTTACCCCAATTACTATTTCTATCGCAACTACTTGTAAGGTTAAGAGCATTAAGATGAATATTTCAAGAGGTATATGCAAATACAGTTTATCAAAAGAGCAAATCGAAAATACTATAGCAATGGCAATTGTATTAAGTTGAGTCACTGCTGTGACTACTATTACAACTGTACCTAAGGGTATGAAGGTGAAATTTTTAGAGAATATTACCGAAAATTTATGTTGTACGGATGACAACCTGCCATCCGTATGCAAGCTGTCAAAAGGGCATATCAGCAATATCTTAGGAACAGTTTACTGTGTGAAATTAAAGTTTACAACGCATGTTGTGGGTTATATTGAACTAACCAAAAGACAATATTTGCATCGTAATACTACCGATTCTACTCCAACAACTACTACTACTGCGACTATTATTATGGTGGCTACTACTTCTACTGCTACGAAAGCTAAGACTACTACTATTATCTCCACTCCTACTTCTACTACTATAACTACTGGTGCTACTACTACTACTACTACTAATAAACCTAAGGGTATTAAGGCGAAAATTTTGGGTACTATTGTAACTGTTTTGACTTAAATCCAAACACAGTATGCCTACATCGGTTGTCGAGAGGACGTATCAGCAATGCTTCAGGACTGGTTGATGGCATTAAGCTAAAAATGTCATCGTGTGTTGAAAGGGATGTCGAAAAAGGGTGCTATGTGCATACTGCTACAAATGCTACTATTGCTACTACACAAGCTAAGGGTATTAAGGTGAGGCCTTCAAGGAATATTTAGGCGGATGCTGAACTAAATCAAAACGAAATTATGATAATGTAGATTGTCAATAGGGTGACATAGCAATATCACAATAACGGCTTACATTGTTAAGTTAGACCTTCCAGGGTAAGTAGTGACAGATTTTGAACTAGCCAGAAGACACTATGTGTTCACTTTTGATACTATTTCTACGGTTACTGCAACTAATGACACTAAGGGTATTAAGCTGAAATGTTTAGGGGGGGGAAGTCAATTAAAAGAAAAAAAACTATACGCATATAAGCGATATCATAAAAGGCATATAAGCAATATGAAAGGGTACATAAGCAATATCATTGGCAGCGCTGCTCTATTATAGCAAGTAATATAATTTATATTTTAAAGGAGCTAGTTTGATTGGAAATTCAAAGTTCTAGAACCCTTTTTAAGAGTCAAAAGAGATGGAAAGGCAATCAGTCCTCCTCTTTAGCTCATAATTTTCCAAGTGCATCCAATCAAAATTTAAGCTAGGCATTTTGTTCAGCATAGCTGAACAGTCTTGTAACTGTATCTCTAGGGGTATTGCGTAGATCAACCCCCCACAGTTATACAATTTCTTCATTATGTTTAAAAGCTGAATGCTGCCTTAATATTAAATCAAAAAGCACTGTGTGTATGGTGATTGCCAATAAGGCATCTCAGCAGTATCCCAAGAACGACTGAGGGTATTATGTTCAAACTTTCGGGGCTACTTCTGTTAGTACTTCTGCTCTTAAAATGTAAGTAAATCAAATGAGTGTAAGGGTATCCAAGCTGTCAAAGAGCATAGATAGATTTTTTTTTTTGCAAATGGTATGAAGTTTTATTATTCAGGTCAACTAGAGGAGGTATAGTGCAGAATCAGCTGACCAAAGTCATGATAGAATGCAAATTTTGCGCCGTGAGTGAGTCGGGGAGCTGGAAGATATCCCTGTACCTGGTCAGGATGGATTGGTGCTGAGCCTTTCACCCTGGGAAAATAAAAGGATCCATTCTTGTTTTTTCGCTGGCAGATCACGTTTAGCGAGCCGTAATAGGAAGTAGCATCTACCTCCAAAACTGCAAAATACTTGTAAATACGGCCCATGAAGAACTTCGCGATGAACCAACGTCCATCCACGGAGGTTGGTAGGTAGTTTTATTACGTTGTGGCTACTGCCCCACTCGACAGCATACAGAGCCCAGCGCTCGCCGACTCATCAACTTCCATTTCAGACTCGCTCTCGCATCCTGTTGGGACGTCAGTCATGTCGGGCTTGCAACTTGAATCACTTGAATCCTCTGCGTCTCCAATACTTTTCCTGGGGCGACGCTAAGACGTTTGCGCATGACATTCCTCACAGGTTTTTTAAATCTGTGGGCTTGCAGGACATCCAATAAAACTTTGCTGACATTGTTCGCAACCTCGTGCGGAGTATGCTGGGCCGTAAGTGTGTGGTCCAGGAGGACTCTGGAGCGTGAAAAGCACTTGGCCAAGCCATTTTTAATATTTGCTTTTCCATTTGTGCCTAGAATTTCCTAGGTTGTGCCTAGAATGTGCCTAGGTTTCGTTTGGGTTGTCCGTTTTGTAATCATCAAGCATTTTCCTCCATGCTCTTTTCATTGGAGCGAAAAAAGCAACGTCCGTTGGTTGCAGTATATCTGTAGTGTTTGGGGGGAGGCATACAAAGCGAATGTTGTTTTCTCTGCAGACTTTCAACACTTTGGCAGAAAAGTGGCAAGACAGGTTGTCACCCAACAGAACTTTCACTCCTGCTCTCTTCTTCGGGTGAGGGAGTGCCAGCAACATAAACCACTCTTCAAAAACTTCGCTCTCAAATTCTCCGGACTTATATACAGCATACCGAGCTCTTTTAGGGTCTCCTGTACGCCATGAGCTAAACGTGCCCTCAACTTTATAGCACGCGAATGGTGGAAGCAGATCGCCTTCTGCATTTCCACATATCATTAGGGATATTGCTCCCTTTGTTTCATTCATTATTTTGGAGGGTATTTGGCAACGATGAAACCAGAAGGAAATAAAACCAAAATTTTCAAAGGAATGATATGTACAACTCAAATAATTTTACAATTCTAGGTTTTTCCAAAAGAGACGGGGAAATCCCACCAATTTTTATCTACAATTGTCAGCTGTCTTCGCACAGCTAGCTGGGAAAGATGACTCTTTCAAATTGTTCATGAAAGCTCTATTAGGCAGTACAGAAACTTCATTTTCGGTAGATGAGATTTCCCCCCACCACTCCCATTGATTGCTAACGGACTTCCATCAAAAAAAAAAAAAGTAGGCCTGAAAGAATTAGGAAGTGGTCCAAAATGTAATCAATAGTTAAAACCAAGTTTAACAGCTGAACCCGATTTGCGTTTTCCTGGGATCAATAGATTCGCAATGGTTTCCTAAAGGTCTGAATAGCAGAGCAAACTCTTTTAATGTAATTTACTCCATTTGCTTTGCTTAGAAGTGGGTTAAAAATAAATTATTATTATTATTACACCAATTCAACGCAAATTTTAACAATCGTCCAGCACAGAACATTGAAATCCATATTGTAGAAAGACAAGGCTAACTTTGAACAAATGTTCAAAGTTACCCCGAAAAAACAAAATACTTGCGGGAAACATTGAACACTGCCGCCAAATTGAACCTTTGGAATTAGGAAGAGATTTTACCAGAAAACCTTATCATTCGGCTCCTCAGCTATAGAAAAATGCTAAAATGAAAGTCCTAGTTCAGCTTATCTAAGTAAAAAAGGGTAACTTACTTTTAGCACTTTTTCACATTTTTGAACTGCTCAAATTCTCTTGCAATTAACAAGATAAGATTTTGTCCGATGCTGATATCAAGAACTACCAACTGATTCAGACGCCATCTAGCAATAATCTAGTAATAAGTTCGAACGAGCCATTCCACCGTCGTGCGATAGAGAGCGTTCAATGTTTGTTACTGATTTTGTTCAAAGTTACCCGTGTCTTTCAAAGTTACACCTTTCTGCGGTAATATTTGTGTCCAGATTTTTAAAAGGGTATATGTTGTTAAATATTGTTAAAAAATTTTCTCCAGCATACAAATAGCAGGCCGAACTACAAATTCTTAAAGGAAAACCGAAAATATTTAAAATATTATTTTCTTTTTCCCTGAAAAGACTATGTCAATATAAAACGAAAAGAAATTAATTTAAAAAAAAAACTTTTTCCCCAAAATAAGTTTTTCAAAGAAAAGTAAAGAACTCTATTAATCCAAAAATGAGTAAAAGAAAAATCATTTATATAAATAATCTACCAAACGTAAAACTACCACAAATCAGCATCGATCAGCATCACAAATCAACAAATCAGTACCGCATCGTTTTGAGTCAAGCTCAAAACGAGCAGAAATTAACATGAGTAGGGCTCAAAACCCCTATGCCTTCCCAAGGCCAGAACATAATTTGCACTTTACTGAAAACAATTCTATAAATGTTTTATCTTTTATAGCTTTAATAAATCAAATATTATTAACATTTTAAGGAATAAATATCAGCATATGTATATTGACCTGACAATGCACATTACTCGTTTTTTTTTAGTTAAGTGCAAATTATGCTCTGGCCTTGGGAGGGCATAGCGATTTTGAGCCTTACTCATGTAATTTCTGCTTGTTTTGAATTTTACTCGGTTATTTATTGTATTTTCTATTCGTTTTGGGTTTCATTTATTTATTGATGCTGATTTGTGGTAGATTTACGCTTGGTAGATAATTTGATTTTATTTTTGCTCATTTTTGGTTTGATGGAGTCCTTTACTTTTCTTGGAAACACTTCTATTGTGGAAAAAGTCTTTTTTAATTAATCTAGGAGAGGTTGGTTTGATGATCCCTAGAAGCATCTCATCATTGCCATGTTTTAACAGATCTCCTCTTAAATCGACAAGTTAATTATTCCTAAAGAGACAACAAGCTAATGTCCCGAAGTACTTAATAGTGGGCATGTTTACTGTCTCTTTGAAATTTAAAATCCCTCTAGTTTTTACCTAGTGGTGGACAATTGCCACGCACCAAAATCCATGGTTTCAATGTAATTTACTGTTGGTTCTAACTTGAAACAATACCCCTCACCAAAACCCTCTTCAGTACTTCTATAGAAAAATAAACTAGCCGAAGTATATCTTATGTTTCGTTCGGGACGGTAAAGCACAATTTCAGACGATAAACCAATAAAAAAAATTATTGCAGGGAAAAGGCATAATTTTGTATTGATATAATGACATTTTACCAAAAAAAAGAGTGGGAAGTAAATATATTGGCACAAGAATTAATATTATATATATATATGGTGTTGTATACTGTTGGTATTTTCATGAATTTGGTAATATCAAATTCATGAAAGTTCACATTCCAAATACCATAAATTATTTGGTAATACCAAATACTGTCGGTATTTTCAAGAAAAATAAACAAAAAAAGCCAAACTGCCCCCCCCCCCCGATTTTACAAATGTCTTTTTTTGCATATTCCATTAAAATTCTTGCCCGCTTTCGCTAAATTCTCCTAAATTGGCACCCTTGCGTAAACACAAATGCTAAATTTGAATTTTCTAAGGCTGATGATTTGAAAAGTGACAGGGGGATACAAAATAATGACTAGCCTTTTTTTCTTTTTGTTTCAAGCTTCCAAATGCTGTATGAAATTTTAATATACATATAGATATAGACTCGAACTCAACTTGAACTCAACTTGAACTCAACTCAACTCAACTGAATATACATATAGAATCTGCTCACCTCTTCTCACTTAAAATTGATCCTCAGATGGATGAAAGCTTACTGTATCAAAATAGAACATAACCTGTCCCTCACATGGAGAGCCACAGGTATTTCGATTTCTCTAATTTAACTTTTCCGACACTTTTATAATACCTTATTATTTTATTATCTATCAAATTAGAAAGCTTTGTCCATTGATGATGGGGATTCTTTTTACAAGGTCAAAATGAGGTTATTATTCAAGGTCAAACAAGGTCAACGAGTATCATAGTGAACTTTAAACAAAAATATTTTTCACGCATTTCTCCTGATAGAACACTTAAACTGTTAAGAGGAGGCCATGGGCGAAATCGTCGACATTACACAGCCCTTTCCTTTTTTTATCTATTAATGCCTGAAGAGCTTCTAACCTTTCCAAGCTTTCAATTTTTTCCCCATCCTAAAATCAAATTACATTTTTCTTTCATGGGTACTTGGTACTCTAGAAAGAATGCAATTGTAAAGAGAAATATGTAGAGAGAATTCAATTGTAGAGAGATCTATGTAGAAAGAAATTACAATTAGAAACGATTCTCGTTTATTTTTCGTCAATTACTGTCTGAAGATCTTTTACCCTTTCTAAACTTTAAATTTTTCCCATTCAACTTATTTTTTTTCTCATCTAAACTTTAAGTTTTAAAATTTTCCCAATCCTACTACTAAATCACATTTTTCCTACATGATAACTTCCATCGTAACACATAAAAGCAATCAAACAGTTCGTGGTAACAAACTGTTAGTAAGGAGCGACTCGGCTCAATATTAGCCGATACTCTAAAACACACAACTTTGATAATAGCATATATATCAAAAGAATTAAATTTTCATCCTGATTCCAAATATATACTAAGTGCATTAATGTTACGCATCAAAAGTTACAAGCCTGAGAAAATTTGCCCAATTTTGGAAAAAGAGGTTAACATCCCAAAAAAGTCAAGCGATCTTAATGAGAATCACACCATCAGATTCAGTGTATCAGAGAACCATAAGTTTTAAGCTCCAAAATGCACAAAAATAAGAAATTTTGCATTCTTTGCTAGAATGAAGATCATGGATGCGTGTTTATTTGGTTTTTTTTTTTTTGGTGATCGTATCGACCCACTGACCCTAGAAGATCTGGAGAGAGCTCATTTGATCGGAAACCTAAAGTTCTAGAGCCCTTTTCAAGTGACCAAAAAGATTGGAGGACAGACAGTACCCCTCCCCACGCCCCTTTTTTGAGCAAAAGGCATCTGATCAAAATTTTGACATAGCTATCTGATCCAACTTAGATGAAAGGTCCAAAAACTTTTCATTTGGCAATAACATGACCCCCATAGTCCCTGGGGAAATGGCTGTAAGTTATGCAATGTGCCCACTGTTCACATATAGTATTTTTTATTGGGATATACGTGGAAATTTTTTGGAGGGTATTTTCTGGGGGAAGGGGGTGGTTCCAAGGGGCGAATTTTCTTTGGGGAGGAAAGTCTCCGGGGTGAATTTTCCAGGGAAAATTTTACAAAGGGCGGGGAGAGGGGAATTCCTGGCATTATTTGAAAACGGTCAGAAATTAGCTAAGAACAACAAGGTTTTTCAACTGAAAGTAAAGAGCACTATTGAAACTTAAAACGAACAGAAATTATTCCGTATATGAGAGGGGGCTGTTCCTTCCTCAACCCTCGCTCTTTACATTAAAGTTCAACTTTTTGTCAGAATTCTTTGAGAAATACCGCTCTAACACAGTGACTCGCTGAATTTTAATGAGAAGAATTTTTAAAGAGCTTAAAGACTTTAGCATAAAGAGCATGAACTGAGGAAGCGACAGCCTCCCCTCCCCCATCATATACGGATGAATTTCTCTTCGTTTTAATGTTGCTTTTTAATTTCAGTTGAAAATATAACATGTTTTATTTTATTTGATTAATAATAAGTATCGATTCTCGTTTCTCTTTCTTCGTCAATTACTGCCTGAAGAGCTTTTACTTTTTCCAAACTTTTAATTTTTTTTTCCCAAACCTATAATTAAATTATCTTTCTTTCATGGGTACTTCTATCATTAACATGTAGAAAGCAATCCATAAAAAGAAATGATTATCGCTTCTTTTTTTTATCGTCAATTACTTCCTGAAGAGCTTTCAGCCTCTCAAAACCATGTTCTTTTCCCAATCGGACAATTAAATTATATTATTTCTTTCGTCATTATTTTTATTATTCAGATGAAGAAAGCAATCGATTATAATAGGAAACCTTATTTTTTACCAAAGGAAACTTGAAAAGGAGTTCCTATTAATCCTCGTAAACCATGCAAAGAAAAGAAAAAAAAAGGGGGGGGGGATAATTGGGCTGATGCCCCTACCCCTCAAGGACAGGGTTATTGCCCTATTTTCTAAAGAAAATGCCTAAAACAATGAAAAATTCCAAATGAACCACCGACATCTCCAGAGACACATTTTGGTTCATATTTCCATCCCGAGGCTGGATCTCTGGGTAAACCCCTGCAATAGCTTTACATATTCTTGAAAAACTTTTAACACCCCTAAGCTTCGAATCCCCCCCCCGCTCTTTTTTTTACGTAATATGTCACCCTGACATATCGCGAAATTTTCGATACCCTGTTTAATTCCTAGGCTTTAACTGTCAGTAATTTAATACGACCATTGTTGTTTAGATGAGAAAAGGTCTTAATTGCAAGAAACTGTTAGTAATTGTTTTTGAACAAAATAATCTTGGAAAAGGGGGTTGCTGGGGTTCCTACAGCACATTATTCTTTAAAATTGTAAAAAGAGTAACGAAATCATTTGAAAAAATATTGGAGGTTTTTTTTCATTGTCTTGGTAACGGTTCGCTTCGGCAACGGTTTTTTCTTTGATAAATAAATAACAAAAGAGCTCTCATTACGGAAGTTAACCAAGGAAATATGTTCATTTTTTATGAAAGGCAATTCCTTCTATTAGAAGAAAAAGGAAATTAAGCAATGAAAAAAAAAAAATTGCTTCCTAGCAATAAGTAATGGGGGTAAAATAAATAAGTAAAACAAAGAAAATGTTAGTGCCTAACAATCCATTACTAAACATCTTAAGCTAACATGTATGGAACAGGTATGGAAAGCTAAGCAGCGGAATGAACTTAGTAAAGAAGAAACATTAATTGATATATTAACCGACGTTAAATAACTACACTGAACTCTGAAATATTTTAAAATTAATACTAAAACATTATCAAACTATTTGTTACCACAAAACAGTAATACCTAAAAACGAAAAAAGAAGTGTGATATAAACAGGGGAGTAGGGAAAGTGAATCCCAGGGTATTAAAGTCACAGCGATGGTAATTATGCCCGGGTATAATCCACTACTCCAAACGGCCTTTTACACCGTTTTGTACTGATAACCTTCAATATTTCTTAAAATAGGTGGACCAATCCCCAAAATTTCCCGAATGTATATTTGGGGGGAGGGGTAAGGGGGGGCCGTGAGATAGCAATTCTGCAAAGAATGATTTAAATGATATAAAAAAAAGTTTATTGTCATCAAATTTTTATTAAGCTAGGCTAAGCAAAGAAATCGGCAATAACTACAAATACCCTTATTCTATTTGTGCAAGATTTTTTTTTTCTCTATTTTTTTTTTCTATACTCTAATGTCCGTCAAACCTTTGTGTACTTCTTGCGGGTGTAAAGAAGAAACATTAATTGATATATTAACCGACGTTAAATAACTACACTGAACTCTGAAATATTTTAAAATTAATACTAAAACATTATCAAACTATTTGTTACCACAAAACAGTAATGCCTAAAAACGAAAAAAGAAGTGTGATATAAACATGGGAGTAGGGAAAGTGAATCCCAGGGTATTAAAGTCACTGCGATGGTAATTATGCCCGGGTATAATCCACTACTCCAAACGGCCTTTTACACCGTTTTGTACTGATAACCTACAATATTTCTTAAAATAGGTCGACCAATCCCCAAAATTTCCCGAATGTATATTGGGGGGGGGGAGGGGAGGGGGGGGTTGGATCGTGAGATAGCAATTCTGAAACGAATGATTTAAATGATATAAAAAAAGTTCATTGTCATCAAATTTTTATTAAGCTAGGCTAAGCAAAGAAATCGGCAATAACTACAAATACCCTTATTCTATTTGTGAAAGATTTTTTTTTTTTTATTCTCTATTTTTTTTTCTATACTCTACAGTCCGTCAAACCTTTGTGTACTTCTTGCGGGTGATAAAAATAAATAATACATTTTCGTATTCTTCTTCATAAGAAAGCTAATACATTGAAGAATCAACCCCAACATGAGCGTACTCTTAGATGACACATTTAAATTTTCTACTAGGACACAAAAAAACTATACAAGGTCAATGGGAATAGATATCAGCAGTCATTTAGTTGGAGAGCCACATAGCGCCCAACTTCCCGATTCAATAGTGACCTGTTCTGTCAAAAATACAAACCTAATTTTCACGTCCCTGTTACCAGTGATTCCGTTAGTTAACTCTTAATGAGACATCTTACACTACGAGTTGCCACGGATAAAATATATTTCTTGAAATATTCCCTCGGGAAACTCTATTTATCAGTAATGGTTAAAGAGGAATAAAGAAGAGCGGGAGAAATTGTGATAAACTGAATTACCAACGTCCATCGACATTGGATTTACTTAAAGGGGAACAAGGTATAATTATCTCGTAAGGTTAGAGACCATTGTGTCGGTGTTCTGGTCGAGTAAACTATATCGCTACTAAAGGAAAGACAACGACAAGTGCAAACCTGAATATTTTGGCCAATAAATGATGTCTTCCTCCCTCCTCCTGGAAGAAAATTCCGGGAGGCCAGATCAACTCATGGCAGAAGGTTGTGAAGACGGACGTCGAACCACTAGGCCTGGTTCCGGAAATATGGCTGCATATGGAACAAGTCGTGGCTTCAGCTCATTTGTCCGTGGATAGAGGACAGATTGCTTTGCCAAATCCTAGTCCAATAGCTTCCTGGTGCAGACTTGGGCTGAACAACCTGTGCCTCATCTCTAGTAAGTAAGTAAGCATGTCATTTCTTAAGTTTCCTACATAGCAGATATACGTTACTTTATGTTTAATCACTCAAAACTAGTTTTTTTTTTGCCACTGACTGGGTGGGCCTTTCACAAGCTGTACATGGGGTCTTTCGAACTATAGTTGCAGCCAAATCTTTCTTGCTTTTTTTTTTAATAGCTATGTTAGGTGGTATTTAAGTAATCCATACTTGATTAAATGTTATAAAGATAGGGTTCTTTCAATGGAAGCATACAGCTAAGTTCAAACTCAAAATGAGCAAAAATTATTGCTACGCAGTTTACGGAACATATGTCTATGGAACTATCTCAAATAAACCCGTTCATGATATTTTCCGATACTTGTAGAATTTTAAGAAACTATCGCTTTACTGAAAACAAAAGATTCCGGTTTTTGTGGAGCATAAACATAAAGCGCTTTATTATATCTTTTAATATGGGCTTCTATATTTTTTCTTTTTTTGGACGAACAACATAGCTTTCGCCAAAATCGGTGCTGTGATTTGGCATTTAGCTTACGTGTAGGCCTACTATTGGAAAAATTAAATGAATGGCCAGTGCCGATTATTCTAGTGTTTATAGATTTTTTGAAAGCATTCCACTCCGTGAACCGAGATGTAATATGGAAAATTCTCCTAGCTTATGGAATACTACTACTACTACTAACAACTCATCGCAGCACCAAGTCGCCTGAGGCCAACAAAGCTACGCACGCTCCTACTCCACCCCAATCTATTCAAAGCTTCCCTTTTTACACCCGCCCACGAAGTTCCCATTTCCTTTAAATCTTTCTTAATGACGTCCTCCCACCCCAGACGGGGACGACCTGCTTTTCATTTAGCCCTAGACGGTTGGCCAAAAAGGACAATCTTCGGCAATCTGTCATCCTTCATACGCACAACGTGCCCTAACCACCTCAACCATTCTTTCATTATAGACCTAGAAAGCAGTATTGAACCATATTTTTCGTATAGCCTATTGTTTGAAATACGGTCAGTCAGCCGGGTACCCCGAACAATCCTTAAGCAATTTCTCTGGAAAACATCTAGCAAATCTTCATCCGCTTTTCGGAGCGTCCATGCTTCAGGGCCATATTTGACCACTGTCATCACTGTAGCTTCTAATATTCTAATCTTGCAGACTTTTCTTCCTATTCTTCCAGACTTTTTTTATCTGTGAAAAAACACCCTGAGCCTTGGCTATTCTATTTTTAACATCTTCACTGCTCCCACCATCTTTACTAATAATACTACCAAGGTAAGCAAAGCTGCCCACCTGATCAATCTTTTCATTACCCAACGTCACCTTTTCATCTTCACTTATTCCTAGCCTTAGTGACTTAGTCTTCCTTACATTAATTTTCAAACCAATACTAGCACCCTGAACTCCCAAAACCTCTAAAACTTCATTCATACTGATCACATTTTCATCTAGGATGCTTAAATCATAAGAATAATCCAAGTCAATGAGAGTTTTTCATCACCATTTGATTCAGTGTTCTCCCATTGCCTTTTCTGGGCTCCTTAAAACAAAATCCATCAAAATAATCCATATAAAAGGGGATAGAACATAACAATGCTTAACTCCTGATTTAATACCAAACCAGCTGCTAACCTCATTTCATACCTTAACCGCAGCTGTGTTATTCTCGTACACAGTAATAATCACTTTAACGCATTTGTCCGGTATACCATACAAGGATGAAACCTTTACTAAAGCTCCTCTATCAACAGAATCGAACGCTTGCTCATAATCTATGAAACTGAGGACCAAATGTATTTGAAAACTCAGGCACTTCTCAATTATTAACCTAAGAGTGAAAATTTGATCAACACATCCTCTACCTTTTCTAAAACCGCACAGTTCTTATGTTAAAACTTTGTCTAAATCATGTCTCATTCTAAAAAGCATCATATTAATAAGTAATTCACTACCTACATAGAACAGACTAATGCCCCAACAATTACATCACTCAATCTTATCACTATTCTTATACAGCGGCTAATTTAAAGTTTTCCTAATATAATTATGAAATTCCCCTTTTTCAAAAATCATATTAATAATCTTCAGTAACTTATTTCTAACCTCAGAGCCACCATATTTAAGAGACCCATTTACTACCCTATCAGCACCTGGAGCCTTATTATTCTTTAATTCTTTTAGTACTGTTGCTAATTCCTCCTCACAAAACAAATCTTCCTTCACATCCAAGGTATCACAAACTTTTTCATTTTCCTCTATATTTTTTCCTGCAACTGTATCTCGGTTAAGCAAGTTCTCAAAATGTTCGGCCCATCTCGCTTTAGCGTTTTCCTTATCGCTAATTGCCACCCCATTCCTATCTTTAACTGGGACAAGTCCGGATTGACTACTACCTCTCAATTTGTTAACGTGCCAGTACAATATTTTACTATTATGCCGTCTAGCTGCAGATCTTCGTCAATTTTATCCATGGCTTCCACTTCACACCTCCTTAGTTTATGGAATCCTTCTTAAAATCGCGAATACGATTAAAGCCATGTATGCTACACAAATGTGTGCAGTCCAGACGGAAAATACCATGTCACAGTGGTTCCAAGTCATAAATAGTGGTTCCAGGTTCCTGACAAAAATATGTCACCTCGAGTTTTGACGACCCTGGCTGAAATCATTCAATAAGAGGGTACGGATATCAAAGAGGTCAGACACTTCAAATGTCTCGGTAGAACAATGACGCAAGATGGGCACTGTGACAGAGAAGCCATGCTATGTTTAACGCATGCAGATGCAGCATTTTCTCAGCTGAGTAACGCTTGGAAATCCAGATATTACTCCTCAGAAGCTGAAACACAGACTATTTAGAAGTAATTTACTCCCTATACTTATGAATTGCGAGTCATTGAGCCTTTCAAAGAATGCGGAAAAGCGATTAATCAACTTGGAAACCATTGCCTACATAGAATCCTTGCGATCCACTGGACCGACACAGTGAAAATGCCCAAATAAGAACAGAGAATGAACAGCCACTGGTGACCTACGAGATCAGAATAAGGAGATGGGGATATCAGGGGTACATGATCCGCATGAATGAAGAACACCTTCCATACGACGTAAGGTGTTGGACCGCACCTAGCCTTCGAAGGAGGGAAAGACAGCAGAACACACTAGGTCAGTTCCTGGAAAAAGCGGCAACAAGTCTTAAAACTACCCTGAATGAGCACTGATGACTGGTAAAAGATCAGCTACATTGAAAGTTTACCGTTGCCGCCTTATGCGCCTCGAAGCGTGGCAAGACCCAAGTATAAGTATGGTCGAATTATTAATGATTTACCCAAAAAGCAATCTTTCCGCTTTTATACACATATTGTTCCTTTCTCAAACAACAGTAATAATAACGATTCCCATTTGTTTTTCAATATCAGCCAGCCCATATCGCAGCAAAACAAAGTCATAATACATTATCAAGACACAAATAAAACAAAATTGGAAACTAAATGGAATCTTTCTCTAATAAAACGATCTATAGACAAACATCCATTTCAGTTTGTGCCTTTATAAGGGGAAAATTTTAGTACAGTTCGGAAGAATAATTCACACGGAATACGATACTTTTCTGAAATTGTCGGTCATAGTGATTTCAATGGTGTACTTTTAATTTCGATCCGATTTAGTTTCGAAACAGTTAATTTTGGGTTACTATTGGCTGAGGTTCGTCCTTTACTAGGTTGAAAATACCGCTGTAACCGCAATGTGACCATAAATGACACTACATCCGATATATTGCGAACCCTCACAAATTACGAGCTATAGGCTAGAGGAGAGTAAGCAATTGAGGCGCTTCAGACTTGCGTCTACTAGTTTTCTACATATTTCTTGCAATATCTCCTCCACCGGGAAATTCTTCCTGCGTATGTGTCGGATCTATTTGCATAACATAATTTCTTACATAAAGTTAAAGATTGAAAGCAAAAGAATTTGAGCTCCATTCCTAAAAGATTCTGCCGAACCCTTCAAAAGAAGATTCAACAGACAACCTTGTAATGAAACGAGGTAAACGAATAGCGACATATCATATATCTAAAAGTACCTGGCGTCACAAATTTTAGAAATGAAAAATAACGAACAAAACTTACTATAAAAAGGTGCCATCTATTTTATGTTTGAGATGAAAAAAAAATCATCTATTGGTGATGAAAAACTGGAGAGATTTGTCAATGGTCATACAACACTAAAAAGTATTACACTGATTCACGAGAGAATGCAGGAATAAAGGATACAGACCTTTAGGGGGTACTTGTCTGTTATAGCACTGACAACTCAAGTTGTTCATCCACTGACTCATTATAGAACCAGTTTCAATCGTTAGTTTCTTTCAACTTAGCGTGTGACAAGACAAAGAGAAGTGACAGAATAGATGGGAGATATATAGTTTGGGCTGCTATGGAGGTGGGGTTAAGTATCTGGACAGTATGAGGTTAGGATACAATTCTTGCTTCATAATATGCAGAATAATTGTGTCTAACGCATTTTGCACGCAGAACCGCTATACTTTACCCCCACCCCTCCTAAAATGCAAATCTATGGTCTAAATTTGTTTCTAAAGTATTGTATTTTTAGCATGCTTAAGTATACTTCATTAGGATTAACCTAGCTTCACTTCTTGAGTGGTCGGCGCTATAACAGAGAAGTACCCTCTAGGGTAATTACGTGATTCTTGAACATAACTGCTTCTACGAAATTTTTTAAACGTTAATTTTGTAATGTCATCTGTTGCATAATAAGCTAGATGTCTCCGTGCATAAAACACTATAACATTCAATTCCATATGGAGCGAAAACCCTTGTAATAGCCCCCCCCCCTTAACAAATTACGTGATTCTTGGACATAACTGCTTCTATGAAATTTTTTGAAACGCTAATTTTTGTAATGTCATGTGTTTCACAATAAGGTAGATGTCTCCGTGCATAAAAAACTATAACATTCAATTCCATTTGGAGCGAAAACTCTCGTAATAGCCCCCCTCCCTTAACAAAACTAAGTGAAAAACTTTAAAGTGGTTTCAATTTTTTTTTTTTTGCTTCTTATTCTTTCGTAATGTGTTTCCCAATAAAGTAACTTCGGTGCTTCAAGATAATGATGAGAAGTTATTAACTTATTGGCGTCTTTTTTCAAAATATTCTTCACTCACCTCTAACACCCTTTCTCCTACTACTATCATGGATTTCTTGCTTTCGGAGTATTTCTATAATTGCGTTTCGGACTATTCCATGACGCTTAAAAATTACAAATACCCCAGAATTAAAATCGAATGTTTTCCCTTCCTTAATCACTTTTTTTTTTTTTTTTTTTTTGGTACATGCCCGCGTATTCGCTTTAAATTTTGCAACAAACATTTCAACTGTGCTGAATTGAATGGCTATATCAAAACTTTGGTCGGATATCTTTGGGAAACAAAAGGCGTGAGAGTGGGGCTAAACTCGATCTCCAATCTTTTTGTTCACTTAAAAAGGACACTACAACTCTTAATTTCCGTTAAAATCAGCGCTCTTACGATCTTATATATTTTCGTAGATTGGAGCTTGAAATTTCTACAGTAGGGTTCTCAAATATGCTAAATATCACGGTGTGGATTTTTTATTGAGATCACTTGAATCTTTGGGGGGTGCTTTCCCCCCGAAAACTAGGCAAACTTTCTCCAGCTCATAGCTTTTGGTGGGTAATATTAAACTTAATAAATTTTATATATTTGGGGCCAGCATAAAAGCAGATTCTTTTCCTGTATCAATTGTCCCCGAAATTCCTTTTTTAGAGTTTCGGTTACTATTGGACCGAGTTATTCCTTACTTACAGTTCGTTAACATTACCTGTTTAGTGACTTTCGGACCGTGTATATCTAACATTTAATGCTGACCACTTGCCCCCCTACCCCTGGGGAAAGTTTTTCCATATACGACCTTTCTTTTCTGTATATGGAACAATACCTTTACTAAGAATTATTTTGTCTATTGTATTTTCTTGGGTACCATTAAAAAAAAAATGGAAATCTTTTCTTTTGTTTTTGTTAATAAGATATAAAAAAAAAAGATATTTCTCAAAATATAGAGAAGACTTTGTATTCAATCTTTTTAAAGTAAAAATACGATAGAGTATTTTTCGAAATCTTGGGGGACGATCGCCCTTCTCCTCAATTGGAACCCCCCTGATTAGGGACTCCTTCCACCTTCTAACATATGCACAGGCACGCCATCTTCTAACTATACTTGACCAAAAGACAAATATATCTTTCCTCTTTATAGTTATACTTTGCCCCATTTTTGAACCAGCAATTGCTTTGCTGAAATTTAGCGATTTGTCTCATCTCCCAGCATTATATCAGAGCAAAACAAAGTAATAACACGGGATTCTGGAACAGAAGGAGAACTAAAGAGATCTCTTCTCCTACGAAAAGACATAAACAAACATCTATCTCAATTTGTGTCTTGCTTGGGGGAAAATTGATATTAAAAAGGAATAAGAACATGCAGAAAATAATTGGTAGATATGAATACTTGCCATCATAGGCGAAAAGTTAAAATTTTTTGAAGTGGGCTGAGACTCGTCACATTGAATTTAAACTTATTCCGATAAGCTAAAACCGACTTTTACAAGCAGTCTAATATGCACAATTACCAGAATGCTCAAGAGGGTACAGGCATAAGCAGGACTTATTTTGCTTACAATTGGGTTTCAATTAAAAATCAGAAACAAAGCAGAATAGCAAAGTAAAGAAAGGATATAGACAGGAGCAAAAGTGAAACAAATAGAGATAAATTAAACACAAATCTTTTTTTCTCAACTTTAGGATTGCGGTGTAAAAGATGGCATTGTTTTTTTTTTTTTTTTTTTTTTTTTTTTTTTTTTTTTAACACTTTAGTATCTCGACTCTTACTAGTTACATATATTTTTGAGTAGGTACGGTAAATGGCCATATTTAATCAAGATATTGAACTTAAATATCTTAAAATAGGTCTTTTACGCTAGGGGGGGGGGTATCTTTTCTCTGACCAAGACGCACTACGAACATACATGTCAATTACGTCTTGCTTGAAAAAAATTTGCCTTGAATTTGAAGGAAAGTGTTTATATAGAAACACAAAAAGAAGTGTTCATACAGAAACGCAAAAAATTATGGAGACCTGCTACTACGGGTGCTTTTTTATTCTATTTTATTATTTTTAGGGGGGCTGGGGCTCATCCTATTGAATTTAATCCTTCTCTACGGTACTAAAAAAATACTTTTTACCACCATTCTGACATGCAGAAATATAAAATTGCAAAACAATTATGAAGGTTTAAGTTTGGAGCTATTTAGCTTAATTTTAGCTTGTGGAAATTCGGATTTTAATTATAGTTCAAAGGTGATTCAAAAAAGTAAAGCAAACAAAAGCTCAATGTAGATACAAAAGTAAAAAAGGTGAAGAAAAAGCTCAAAAGAGCTTAATGTAGATACAAAAGTAAAAAAGTGAAGATTTAGCTCAAACTAGATGCTCAAAAGGTGATACAAATGTCTCTTGTTCCATCATGGCAAAAGTAAGTCAAGCCCACTTAGAACAAGTAGGAAAAAAAGATGAATAAAATATTTACAATTAATATATTTATTTATATTCCTATAATTAGCTTTACAATTTTGCTGGGTAATACTAGATGGTGTTGGTTGACTTTTTCTCGGAGACACACTTCAGTTTCCTCTCTTATCAGTCAGTCTTTTGCTTCATTAAAGTACTCACGGATCTCTCGTAAAAAAAAATATCCAAATTCTTTCTGTAAAACCAAAAAGGGATATATTAAGAATTGAGGTCCACCATCTTTAGGGTCCTACCTTCAGGGGTGACGTACAGTTTTGATTCTTTCATGTTCGACTGCAATCTTTGAAACATTGGTTGGACCATCTCCGAATCTTCTCAAAAAAAAATTGAGTTCTCCAATATCTTCCCAAAAACTAAGGTAAAAGAAAACTAACTTGAAACGTTAGAACGTTTTATTATTCTATTTTCATCATTTATTAATATTTGTAAGTTTTGACATTATTTATTACGTTTTATTATTATTAGTACGTTATTATTATTTGTTACATCTTACCATTAAATTTTTATCACGTTATAATTTTATTTTTATTGATTACGTTTATAAAGCGTAAAACGTTTAAACGTAGAGCTATAAACGTAAAAGAAAAGTAATTTGAATTTTGTGTTAACATTTCTTTATTTATGATCGTTAATTTTCGAGGAAATTCCCTAATTTTCTTTTGGGGAAATTCTAGGATAGTAAAAGCAATGCTTTAAAGCTTCAGCATTTTTAATAGTTTTACATGCTCTTTGGGTAGGTGTGTGTAACACTTTATTAAAATACTCATAATACAGAATTTCGTTGGGTCAATGCGCTCGGCGCTCCAGTCGATAAGTTGGATGGATAAATTCCAACTGAATATTCACCATCAAAATCAACTAAGGAAAGCAATTTCAACTTATTTCCGTTAGAACGGAATTCCATCTGGGAAATCAGAGGCGAAAAATATCCTCAATTCCTTCCAAAGAAAAATCTAATATCAAACGCACCAACATTTCCCAGTTCTAAAGCAGGATATGGAATAAACCAAGAGTCAAATCAGTCTGAGAGATCATTAAATAGATTGACTTTCGTATTCCAGATTCCTGGAGGGAAAAAATCATTAAGAAATACTAATGAATTTGATGGATTTGGGGAAATAAGAACTATCTTTTATCAAAAATATAATAGTCACGAGAATACCCATCTACATAATTTTAACACCATCTACTATAACCTAGGACAGACAGAATGGAAGAAGTTGGAACCCCATTAATACCCCCCTTGCTAGGCCACTCAGAACTAACAGCGTATTGATTGACAGGTCTGGTCGCTGAACTATGTCTAGGGAAAGCACGCCAAATCGCGGGGAGGGGGTCCGTTTATAGGCTTTAAGCTTTGTCCTCATCGACATAATAATAATAATTAATTTATAACCCGCTAATAAATACAGGAGAATAGAGAAGTACAAAGAATAAAGAAAGGAAAAAGCACAAAACAACACATATACAAAAAAAAAAAAAAATATGAATAAGTTTTCGGTTCCGAGTTTTTCAAAGCAAATAAAGAAGGAACAATTTCTTTTACCTGCTTTAAAATTCAAAAAGTCAAAAGAGTCCAAATTCTTCGAGCTAAATTAT
This sequence comes from Artemia sp. Qi Xiang Cuo, assembly GCF_049724085.1. Lineage (NCBI taxonomy): Eukaryota > Metazoa > Arthropoda > Branchiopoda > Anostraca > Artemiidae > Artemia > Artemia sp. Qi Xiang Cuo. The sequence continues at coordinate 86,220,725 of NC_142797.1, forward strand.
TCTTTAGACAACGCACTTTCTTTCAATTTAGATTCATGTTTTGTAAATTCTTTATGGCAAATTTTACCACTGCTTGCTCACATTCGGGACATCTTGCCGTTTATAAACAAATACAATATTCCAGAAATAGATTTTTTGGTTCTTAGACACAAGGAAAAAAGTTTTTTTTTTCTTAGACACAAGGAAAAAGTTTTTTTTTTCTTATCTTACTGCCAAATCAGGATTGAGTCCAACACTAGACCGTTCTCTGGGTGGTGGGACCTTTTTCAATGTCAATTGGAATAAACGCGAGTCAGTAACAAGATCTGTTATGCTGGGGTGGGGGTACCAAAAGAATTTATTTGGAGGGAGTTTACGTTTTTTTTGTGGCTGTGTTTTGAAACCAATTTACAAGTCGGAGAAATATTTCGGGGGACGTAATTCAAACCCGGTATTCCTATCCCTCCCCCCAAATAGTCCTGGTCTATAATATTAAGATCTTAAAATTAAGCAGTACAAATCGAATTTAATTAGAATCTCCTGACTTACCGTCCCTTCTTTAAGCCTTTTGAGAAGTTCCTGCTCAATATTTGTGTCTAATCGAGCAGCAATTAGTGCCTTCTGCTCCCTCCTTGTTTCTCTTCTATCAATCTTCAGCCGGACTGGAGTCAACTTCTTCCTGTAAAAGAGAAATCGCTTTTAACATAGGTGTGCACAGATCTGAACCCTTAGAGGGGGGGGGGTCTGACTCTTAGGAATAGGGGCTTCCGATAAAGCAAGCTTGTGCAAAGCACACCCCTTGTACAACGTGAAAACTGTGGCCTAAAATGAATTTTTGACATTTCAAACCCAACCCCAAAAAACATTTTAAGGGTTCCAAATTTCAGGAGGAGGGATTTAAGACATAAAAATTCCAATTTTAGAAGATAATTTTTAATTTTCCCTGGAGGGAGCATCCTTCGGACCAATCTCAGGGGATGGGGAATTCATACTTAATCTTAGCCCCCCCCCCCCGTACAGTAATGAACAAGTATTTTCAGCGAACGATTCAATCATCTAAACAAGAAACCGTAGAAAAGTTTTTCTACATTTCAAAACATAAACGCAAGAGCAACTGATCACGCAGTTCTAGTACAGAGATTACAACTTGCCCACGGCGATCTTTGGTGCCCTAAAAAAGAGTTGACCCATATTTATGTAAATTCGAAATAGCATTATGCAAAGCTCACCAGGCCTTGAGATGTCCCTTTTTCCCTCTTTCAGGGTCATGCATATGGAAAGAGAGAAAAAACTATTGGAAAAAATGGAGATTAAAATAAGACTTATGGATTTAGCGAGAAGGAAAAAGGCTGAAAATGGTGTCTGCCTGAACAGTTTGGTAACAGATCGGGAGCAGGCTCACAATTGAAAGAAGCTAAGTCCATAAAGTACATACCGAACTAAGAATTACCAAGGTTAAATACAATTTAAATCAATCTTGTGGGTTTTTGTATAATTTGGGAGAAATTTTGGTGAAAACTACATCATCAAATGTACTATATCTCCAGAGAAGAACTTAAAAGCCCTTGAACAAAATAAGATATTTCGTGTTTTCCCAAGAAGTATTATCCTCGCCAATGCCTGCTTTTTTCATGTTGCCCTTTCAAACAGTTCGTGGTAACGAACTGTAAGTAAGGAGCGACCCGGCTCAATAGTAACCGAAACCCGGATTTTTAACGGATTAACCGGAAATTAACGGATTTTTATACCAATAGATGCATCAAAAGAAGCAGATTTTTACGCTGATTTCAAATATATAAGTTTCATCAAGTTCAGTCTTACCTCTCTGAAGTTACGCGCCTGAAAAAATTTGCCTTATTTTTGAGAAAAGAGGGAAACACAACCTAAAAGTCATAGGACTTTAATGAAAATCACACCATCAGATCCAGCGTATCAGAGAACCCTACTATAGAAGTTTCAAGCTCCTATCTGCAAAAATGTGGAATTTTGTATTTTTTGCTAGAAGAAAGATTTATTTTTTTTGTTGTTGTTGCTTTTTTCCAGGGGTGATCGTATCGACCCAGCGATCCTAGAATATAGCGGAAGGACTCATTCGAAGCGAAATTAAAAGTTCTAGTGCCCTTTTTAAGGGACCAAACAAAATGGAAGGCAAATAAGCTTCCTCCCATGATCATATTTTTCCCAAAGTCCCCCAATCAAAACTTTTAGATAGTCATTTTGTTCAGCATGGTCAAAAAATGCAGAAGCTATTTATTTGAGGATTACTTAATTATCCACACTCCCCGATGGAAGGGCTGAAAGTTATGAACTTTGCCCAATGTTTACATATAGTATTGGTTATTGGGAAGTATACGGAAGTTTTCAGGGGGGATTTTTTTCTAGTAGTTGGGGGGAGGGGTGAATCGGAGGTTACGTGGGAGGATCTTTCCATGGAGGAAGCTTTCATGGGAGAAGGGACATTGTTTTTAAGGGGACACCAGGTTTTTCAGCATTATTAAAAAAAAACAATAAGAAATTAAATAAAATAAAACAGTAGTTTTTTTTGTACTTTCGTCAGAGCTATTTATTCTAATTACCGGCCTTTGTGATTAAGAGGTCATTCTTAAAGAATTGGAACAAAATTCGAACTTTAGCGTAGAGAGCGAGTTATGACTAGGGGGCGAACCCCCTAATATACGCAATAAAAATATACGAATATAGAAGTTCGTTACGTAAGTTAATTCGTAAGTTACGTAAGAACAAAATTTCGAGAAAGCCATTTAGCGAAAAGAAAAAGTAAAATTAAAATGTAAATTTCGTTTGAATTATTCATGTACTGTGAGTCAAAATCAAAGCTTCATTAATTCAAAAAAGTTCAGAAATTAAATTTAAAAACAAAAAGTTTGACTTTGTCTCACAACTTTATTTTTTAAAACAATGAAAAACTTTAACGTAAAGAGTGAGGCGTTGAGGAGGGGACAGCCCCTTTCATATATGGAATAATTTCTGTTCCTTTCAAGTTTTAATGTCGCTCCTTACTTTCAGTTAAAAAAAATAGTTTTTTTTTAATTTAATTTAACCCATGAGAGAGATCGCACAGCAACGAAGTGGGCGTGCCTTGCATTTTACGACGCAAAACAACATTTTTAGCCCAATCAGGGCCAAAGCTTGACCAAGTGATAATTCCAAAATAAATAATTGATTTAGAGCAAACAAACTTTGTCTCTAAAGGTACATACAGACCGTAAAAAATAAATGCTTATTATTGACAATTAATTTTAAGTTTCGTTTGATCTGATCGGTTCATTCGAGGCTTCAACAGTTAATGTAAAGTTACGCGTAGTTACGCACCAAATATTGGAGAAGGAGGGTGGTAGAACTCTCTTTTGATGAATAGGAAGGTGTCCGTGTACAATGTCTAACTTTGAGTTAGAGATTGTTCAGATAAAGATGTAAGAGGGGGCTTCCGATAAAACAAAACTGTCCAAAGCACATCCCTTGAAAAACGTTAAAACACTGCTTTAAAATTCATTCTTGACACTTCAGGCCCCACCCCCGGAAAAATATTATATAAAGTGCAAGTTTTCATGGATGACCATAATTCTCATACTAAAACTGAACTTAAAAGTCAACAGCAAAACAAAACGGGTGACACGCCCCTACACCGAGGTCTTGAAAGATTTACAGATGAATATGTCCATGAAATCGAACTGCAATTCAAGGCTGACCCTTGCCAATATAGATCCCCCTAAAGCACAGATTTACTATTAGGTTTGGTTAGATATCTCACTTCCAGTAAAAACATGACCTTAAGTGTTCCTCAATTACATTGGCTATCTAAGAAAATTCGCTCGCCGCGCAATGAGAAGGGATTGGATAAGGCTGTGCCTACGCTTCGATTGGATGATGCTCCGCCAGGGCAATGCCATTGGACATCGTCAACCTTTAGGAAGGTAAATCAATCTGATCAGATGGTTTTTGAGGTCTTCAAAATTTTGAAGTAAGAAATCTGCGTAAATGCCAATAATTTGAGTTAAAATGTCGATATTTATTATAGTATATTACGTCAAAATCAGCATTCTAAGCTGATCCTAAAAATGTCAAATCCATTAGTATATTTACCCAGCAATTTATTAGCACAAGACACTTTGAATATTTTAGAAACAGGGACTGAACACCATTTTGAAAATTGGGGCAATTTTCAAAATCTCAAAATCTGTGAGAAACCTAAAATAGAGAGTTGGAACACCTAATTTATAAAACTACAGCGTTTCGTATATTCCACGACCAGGACGCATCTATTACGATTACGTTTATCTTACGGTTTTCTACGGCTTTCTAGCAAGTTCATAGCAATGTTTATGACAAGCGGTTGTGTAGTTCCAGCAAGATTTTTAAGTTCACAATCTTGATTAAAAACTCACAATTCTGATTGTCACTTAAACAGTATTTCTATGATTTAGATTGTGAACGGCACATTTTACAATGTAGATTATAAATGTAAAATCTAGCCGGAAAATGCCCCAGATCTTCCCGTTTGCCAGTGTGATACTTTGAATACACAAAAAGAAAGATGATAATGAGGAATTTGTGAAGAAAGTGAATAACAATCTACTCGAATATTTCGGCTACGAATTCAACAGCTGCCATCAGCGAAATACAATGTAAAACAAAGCAAAAGAAAACAAACTGACTAAAAAATCACATCGATAAAAAAAAATTTTCAACGAAAATCATAAAAAAAAAAATTTGAGACTCCAGGTTTCCTCACTTTACAAAAGTTGAGCCAAGACTGGCAAAACAAAAGAGTTATTCATTCAAGCTACCTGAACTGATTCAAAATTCGAACAGTTCCTTATTGCAATTTTGCTTTTTGTGCTGCTAATCTTGTATTTGTTTTGGGAACGGCTTTATTTTGATTGACATTTTATTTTATTTTATTGTGTATTAAATTATTTTCCATGATCAAGTGTGTGTATATATAATTAAGTATGTACTCACCCATGTCTCTATTTAGGATATATTGTTATTTAAGTTTCGTTTCATTCCTTTATTTCTATGATAGTATATAGCCTCAAAATACAGATCTCAACCCACAAATATGATTTAAATCCTCTTTTGTTCTTCCATAATTAAGTGTGTGTACATATATTTAAGTATAAACTCACCCAAGTCTCTATTTAGGATATATTATTATTTAAGTTTCGTTTGATTCCTTTATTTTTATGATAGTATAATAGCCTCAAAATACAGATCTCAACCCACAAATATGGTTTAAATCCTCTTTTGTTCTTTTAAGTATCAAGCTCTTGGTATAAAGGTATTTTTCAAAATAACCACGACAAATCCGGTAATATCGCTTGGCATTTGTAACGGCAAAAGAATTCAAATCCTGCAAAATTATAGTCATTAACGAATCAGAAATAGTTAGTCAAAAAAAGTTACTAACAAGATTCAACCACAATATAACCAATAACTAAGCAATATATAGCCAATAATATTTATATCGATTCAAAAATATGGTTTAAATCCTCTCTTGCTTTTTTGAGTTGATGTTAAGCCACAGAAGCAGTTGTACATGTGCTGTCCCTGATAGACGGTTTAGGTTTCAGCTTTTAGAATGTTAAGTGTCCCTTTAAGTAATTTTTTTTAAGGATTTGCAAGAGAATCATGACGCTTCTCACGGTAAGTTAGTTTCACATATAAATTCGTGCTACTTCAAGAAGTTAGGATATAACAGGAAAATGTTTTTCAAAAATATTGTGGTTGGAAAGATAAGGTTCTTACAAGTTGTATTTCCATTTTTACTATCAATAATATTGTACACATTTATTGTACATTGTAAAATTATACAATAACACTTTTCTTTTTTAATCACAACATTTGAAGTAAATATTTGAAGTTTGGTATATTTGAGTTTTAATTTGCACGTATTTGCTCCTGTTCGCTGACCTTGAACAGTCACAACTGAACAGCTTGAACAGCTGCAGGAGCTACAATAAAATAACTACAACAGAATGAGACCATCCCTGGCAATATTTGTCATTACTCAACTAAAGAAGGAAAACAGAAAGAGAGACAGGAGTATTTGAGTGAAGCAAACAAATGAAGACTGCGGATGTTCTGACAGCTTGAACAAACATTCGTAGTAATGAATAAACGAAGGAATGGGTCTATATTATGAAACAAATACATAGACGTCAACCAAAACGATAAATTCGGGAACTGCGACACCCACATAGCAGTCCTAGATAAGATACCCCGAGCTTTGACTTCATGAGACTTTAATGCAATGCGAGTAGTGGACTGTAAGTGGTTGGTCTATCTTGGACTATCTGTCTTGGCTTTTCTCTGTCTACAATTACCCAGCGTCTTGATGCAACCTATGCAACCTATTGCAAAATACTTGATAACTTCAATTCAAAATCAACGGAATTTGAATTTCAATTCAAATTCAAATTCAATTCAAAAAAATTTGAATTGAAGTTATCAAGTATTTTGCAATAGGTTGCATCAAGACGCTGGGTAATTGTAGACAGAGAAAAGCCAAGACAGATAGTCCAAGTAATTGAGAGGCAAATGTTTAAATGGCTGGAGCACGGGTAAATGGCAGGAGTATGAATGACTCTCTTATTGGGCACATACTTGTCAGGTTAGTTTGTCATTGATCCTCTAGCCAAATGTATTCACGGAATTTACGGAGCAGGACTTAAGGAAAAAATCATTCTGAATCTCCGCAGCAGAGTTTACACGACCCTTGTCAACAGTAGCCTAGACTATAAGAACGGAATTTCATAAAATATATATATATAAAATAAATTCTATTTTTTAGTCGTTCCAGGTATTGTAAAATTCCTTATGTTTAAAGTAGCCAATCCAAAGTTACTACCATTAGATAATTTGCAGAGTTAAAATAAGGACCATTTTTCTCACCTGAAAAAGAAGGGTGCAATATCACTAGAAATTATAATATTAAATTCAACTTGTCTGAGAACTAAGAATAAGTTTTCAGCCTTCTGTATACGAAAATAGTAAATCTCACAGAGGAAGGATGGTCGCAGACGCGTGTCAGAGGTGATCATATTAGACTGAAACTTTGAATTCAGGTACCCTTTTAAGTAAGAAAAGAGATTAATTCAAATGAAAGTGCCGTTTTTTCAGTCAGGTTGTGTCACAAAATGCCAAGTTTGAATTTCAATACAGCTTCTTGAATTTCAATACAACTTCCACTGGACGAAAGTTCCAGTTGGATTATTTCACGACTGCATTGCGTGGACATGGTATGAATTTATGACTTCCGATAATTTTTTGCATTGTCCTATACTGAACTTTATTAGCCGATGCATGTATGCTGGCGTAAAAACTGATAAATTTATCAAGAGTAGCGGGGAGTTTTTTCCTAATGAATCGATTATTGAGGGGAAAAAGATATGATATGAAGTAAGCGGCAGTAATTTGACTAAAGAGGTTATACCGAGCCTTATTTCAAATATTTAAAGTTCCTTATTCGGGTCCCTCCTATGGACTAGGAATGGTAGACTGCCGGAGAAATGCAGCTTGCCGGATCCTCTTGATACTGCAGATAGGCTTTTTTTCAAGCTTACAGATTATCGGTCGAACCACCCTCAGAAGGATTTTCTGTTTGAATGCTAGTTTCCTATTTTTGTGCTGGGTTATTATCATTGTTATATTGTATTTACTTCTATGATACATTTAAAGAGGTTTACCACCCTTGGAGTGGCTTACTTTTCCAAATTGTTAGATTTATTCGAGTTTTAATTTGCACGTGTTTGCTCCTGTTTTTGTATGTGCCTTTTTCGTTTCATTTTCTTTCTTTTTGTTATGCTCCAAAGTCTTGCTTTGTATTTTTGATGGGTTATAAAATAAATAAATTAATTAATTAACTAAAGTTCTGAGACAGTTAACGATTTCAACACTATCAACTCTCTCGCAAACGCACCTTTTCACGTTTAAGACACAATATATATATATATATATATATATATATATATATATATATATATATATATATATATATATATATATATATATATATATATATATATATATATATATATATATATATATGTATATATATATATGTATATATATATATGTATATATATATATATATATATATATATATATATATATATATATATATATATATATATATATATATATATATATATATTATATATATATATATATATATATATATATATATATATATATATATATATATATATATATATATATATATATATATATATATATATATATATATATATATATATATATATATATATATATATATATATATATATATATATATATATATATATATATATATATATAAGCTCGGAACAACTAGGAAAAAAATATAAAAAAGCCCTGTTGGATGATTCTTCAGTTCCAGCCAGCAGTCCCGTTAAGTGCCAAGTACTCATTACCCTTTCAGTACCGAGTACCCGTTCAGTTCAGTAGGACAAAATTTATTTCCTGAAAACGGACAATCAAACAGTTTGTGGTAACGAACCTTATTTAAGGAGCTACTACTACTACTACTAACAACTCACCGCAGCACGAAGCCGCCTGAGGCCAAAACAGCCACGCACGCTCCTCCTCCATCCCAATCTATTCAAAGCCTCCCCTTTAACACCCTTCCAGGAAGTTCCCATTTCCTTTAAATCTTTTTTAAGACATCCTCCCACACCAGACGAGGACGACTTGCTTTCCGTTTAGCCCTAGACGGTTGGCCGAAAAGGACAATTTTCGGCAATCTGTCATCCTTCATCCGCAGAACGTGCCCTAGCCACCTCAACCTTTCTTTCATTATAGCCCTAGAAACCGGGATTGAACCACATTTTTCGTAAAGCCTACTCTTTGAAATACGGTCAGTCAGCCGGGTACCTAGAACAATCAATAAGCAATTTCTCTGGAAAACATTTAGAAAATCTTCATCCGTTTTTCGGAGCGCCCATGCTTCAGGGCCATTTTGGCCACTGTCATTAGCGTAGATGCCAATATTCTCATCTAGGTTCGCAGACTTATCTTCCTGTTTTTCCAAACATTTTTTGACCATGAGAAAACACCCTGGGCCTTCGCTATTTTGTTTTTAAAATCTTCACTGCACTCACCATATTCAATGATAATCCTACCCAGGTAAGTGAAGCTGCCCACGTGATCAATCTTTTCATTACCCAACGTCACCTTTTCATCTTCACTAATTCTTAGCCTTAGCGACTTAAACTTCGTACAATTTATTTTCAAACCTATTCTAGCACTCTGAACTCGCAAAACCACTGAAATTACATTCTTTTTGCTAACACATTAATCTAAAATTCTAAGATCATCAGCATAATCTAAGTCCAGGAGACTTTTTCCTCCCCATTTGATTCCATGGTCTCCCATTGCCTTTCCAGTGCTCCTTCAGACACATCCTCTACCTTTTCTAAAACCGCACTGCTCTTCTCTTAAAACTTTGTCTACGGCATCTCTCAGTCTAAAAAGTATCATATTACTAAGTAATTTGCTACCTACAGAGACCAGACTAATGCCTCGATAATTACCACACTCACTTTTATTACCTTTCTTATAAAGTGGCTTAATTAGGGTTTTCCTAAAAATCGTTCGGTACTTCCCCTTTTTCAAAAATCATATTCATAATCTTCAGTAACTTATTTCTAACCTCAGAGCCACCATATTTAAGAAATTCATTTACCACACTATCTGCACCGGGACCCTTATTATTTCTTAATCCTTTTAGTACTGTCGCTAATTCCTCTTCACAAAACAAATGTTCCTTCACATCCAAGGTACTACAAACTTTTCCATTTTCCCCTATATCTTTTCCTGAAATTCTATGTTGCTATAGCACATTCTCAAAATGTTCTAACCATCTTTCTTTAACTGTCTCCTCATCACTAATTGTGGCCCTGCTCCCATATTTAACTGAGACAAGCCCTGATTGACTAGTCCCTCTAAGATTATTAACATGACAACAAAATGTTTTACTATTATGCCGTCTAGCTGCATCTTCCAGATCCTTTACAATTTTATCCATGGCCTCCACTTCCCGCCTCCTTAGTTCATATTTTAATGCTTTCTCCACTTTCTTTACATTCCTTTTGTTTTTATATGATCTATCACTCAGATAATTCTTGTACAAGTCCCTTTTTCGACATAACACCTTTAAGTTTTAATTTGTTCGTACAAGTCCCTTCTCATTTCTATTAAACATAAAGCTTTTTAACTAATATTTCTAGCTGTTGTCTTAACATTTATCCCTAAGTCCTAATCCGCAGCTTTATATATTATTTTTCTAAAATTAGTTCAACTATCTTTAAAACTATTCAATTTTAAGCTCTCGTGTTAAGCATTCAACTGTCTTGAGCAAGTGTCTCTCTTCTCATTCTCATTCAAATTCTCATTCTGGAGTCTACCAACATCATAACTTTTCGGGAGGTAGTTACCCTTCCGGATTTTCAGCTTTAAACTAACCCTAGATACTACTAGATGGTGGTCTTTACTTTTAAAATTAATAACAGCACTCCTATATACCCTAGTATCTTGCATTGATCCTGCCAGTCTTCGGTTTATTATATCATGATCAATAAGGTTTGCTGTCTTACCATCACGTGAACACCATGTTAACTTATGAGCCATTTTATGACCAAACACCGTATTGGTTATAACTAGATTGTTATACCTACAAAATTGCAAAAGTCTGTAACCATTACTGTTTTCTTTTCCTACACCAAATTCACCTAGACTAGGATACCATCTATCCTTATTTTTACCGATCTGGCGTTAAAATCTGCTAGTAAAAACATCATATTTCTACCTGGGACCCTGTCTATTTGCTCCTGTAACTTTAAGCAAAATTCATCTGAGTCACTATTATCTTCGTCAGTCGGTTCTACAGGGGCATATACTACTATAACTGATACCCTGAACTTTTTAGTCATAAAATGAGCAATTAGTATTCTATTATTAATACCTTCCCAGCCTAACAAGACTTAGCAGCTTCCTTATACGTCAAGCCCTAGTCCCTGTCTATGTTACCCACCCTTCTTACCTGAGTAAACAAATGCTATATTACTTAATTTCATGCTTCCTACCCCTGGGATATGAGTTTCTGAAACTCCTAGTAAGTCCAGTTTGAATCGTCTGAATTCGTCAGTCAAAACGTCAATACGATAGTCATTTTTTAACGTCATAACATTCCAGGTTCCAATTTTCATGTTCTTCAAATCATTGAAATTATTTTGGCCACAGGAAAAGCAATGATCTCGGATAAAAGTGCAGAACGGGGATCACATATCTTCTCAAGTCTACAGCGAAGTGCTTAGAACCGGACAGCAACAAGTCCCTGAGACCATGGGCGCCCATAAGGGGGGTTGACCTCCAATCACTTTTGATTGTTAAAAAGGCCAGTAGAACTTCTGATTACCAATCAAATGAGCCCCCTCTGAGGTTTATACGACCATCCTTTCTAAAACACCTTATGACCCCCCCCCCCCCAGGGCATAGCTTACAACCTGTGCTCTACGGGGTGGGGGGGGGGGGAGTATTTCTCACAGTCATAATTTACGCACCTTTAAACTACGTTGGACAAAATGACTATCTCAAAATTTTGATTAGGTGTGTTTGGGGAAGGGACTGACGGGGGGGGAGGGGGAGCGGGTTTCCCTCCATGAGCTCTTTTTGAAGTTCCTGTGACATTTCTTTCTATAAGAAGTGCCCTGGTCTAAAAAACAAAACAATATATTGTGCCCACATTGCTCTTTACTTAGACAGCTCTGTCGTGCTGTCTATGATATTTTGTCTTGAGATTTCAATTATACAGCACTGGAAGTGCCGATTAGACCAGGTAAGCCCCCCCCTCCTAAAATTCAGCCTATGGGCGCCCTTGCCTGCGACCCCCAGTATCAATGGAGGCTTTGTACAATCCTGGGCCCATCTTGGTCACAACATGGTTTTCAGCAATTGGCGATGCTCTTCTATCAGCAAGAGTCGAAATCCTGCAGACAATCTCAAGCCTCTTACCTCCGACATATTATATATTCATGCCTAAAAATATTACGCTACTACGGGAAGGCAGCCCACAATAGATAAATTAGCTATGAAAAGTTTATCAGCCCGAAAACCGCCCGTCAAAACAGACCAAGCCCAGAAGAATTGTCCATTAATCAGAATCCCATTCGAATGCTGTGTTGTTTACTAAGGTATAATGTCATCGACGATCGCCACTCCTCAAGTGGCAATAGAGTTGATCGCCAGGTCCCAGTCTTGCAGGTACCCCGAAAGAGTCGAGGCAGCCCTTTGCAGAGGCCGTTGTCCATAGATCTGGATCTTACCCTCTATCGCAGTTGTCCTCCTATAGAGGATTCTCCCGCGATGGGGTTTTGCATCACCATGCAATTTAACCCATTACTGGGAGAAGGTTTGTAACTCATGGGACGTGTGGACACACTGGTGGGACCTATTGAGTGTACATTTGAGGGGCCTTCTTCTTCCTCCGCCTGTATCTATGGCCCCGGTCGAGAGTGCCCCAGTTCCTATTATGGACCCCCAGGGACAAGGTTCCCTCTTGGTGCGTGCCTCCTATGGGGGTAATGGTATACCATTACCATTACCATAATGGCATACCATTACCATTACCTCCTATGGTATAAATGGTATGTATAACCTATAACTTATCACCAACTTATAACCTATATCCTGTTCTAACCTATACTCTTTATCATGTATAACCTATAACTTATATTCTATAACTTATAACCAACTTATAACCTAAATCTTGTTCTAACTTGTTCTAGCGACTAACTTTTTCCGCCTCAATAGTAACCGAAACTCTGTAAACGGAACTTTGATATCAATAGACACATCAAAAGAATCAGATTTTTATGCTGATTTCAAATATACAAGTTTCATCAAGTTCAACGTTACCCATCAAAAGTTACGAGCCTGAGAAAATATGCCTTATTTTCGAAAAAATGGGGAAAAACCCCCTAAAAGTCATAGAACCCTAATGAACTAATGGCACCATCAGATTCAGCGTATGAGAGAATCCTACTGTAGAGGTTTCAAACTCCTATCTGAAAAACTGGTAACTTTTGTATTTTTTGCCAGAAGAAACATCACGGATACGTGTTTATTTGGTTGTTTTTTTTTTTCCAGGGGTCATCGTATCGACCCAGTGGTCCTAGAATATCGCTATAGGGCTCATTCGAGAGGAAATTAAAAGTTCTACTACACTTTTGAAGTGACCAGAAAAAAATGGAGGGCAACTAGGCCCTCTCCCACGCTCATTTTTCCCCAAAGTCACCCGATCAAAATTTTGAGATAGCCATTCTGTTCAGCATGGTCGAAAATATAGTAACTATATCTTTGAGGATGACTTAATCCCCCACAGTCCCCGGGGGAAGGACTGCAAGTTCGACTCTTTCTCACAACTCTTTTTTTAAAACAATAAAACTTTAGCGTCAACAGCGGGGCGTTGAGGAGGGGACAGCCCATTTCATAAACGGAATAATTTCTGTCGTTTTAAATTTTAATGGCACTTTATACTTTCAGTTAAAAAAACTTTTTTTTTATTTTATCTAATCAAAAATTCAGAACGGCCGAATTTGCACTTCAGAGTCAATCTTAAAAAGACCACAAATACAAATATGATAAGATTGGCAAAAAAAAAGAAATATTAAAATGTCAATAATATTAAAAAAATTAAAACTAGCAGGATTTATGCAGGAAATAAATCGGATATAAAAACACAAAGATAATTTAGTCTATTTGACAAAACACAACATAGTAAAAAAAAAGACTGTAAAAGTAGTTCCATGTTTGTTACAAAAAGAATTCTGCTTCTTTTTCTCTTAAAATCGAGCTGTTTCCCTATGTTTTACGGAAGAGACACAAGAAAAACGAGCAGACAAAAAACTAAAGAACGGCGTATCGATCTATTTTTTCCATTTATCTATTTCTTTCGCCCAAAAACTACAAGGATCAACTAGACAAGACATCTAGGCAATATTCTCGTGCCTCATTTTATAAAAGTACTTTTATTTACTTTCCAAGGAAAATGTAGTGTTTTTCAATGCTTTCTAAGTGACACAAAGCCCTCAAAAGAAACAGCGACACTTTGTTTCGACATATCTTTTAGTCTTATCTCTAGGAAACCCCTCAAAATAAAATCAAACAAAAGCACTGTAATTTATGCATAAAATGGTGTGTAACATATTTTAAATAAACAGGAAATTCTAAATTTTTAACAACAAACTATTTGATTTTATATATATATATATATATATATATATATATATATATATATATATATATATATATATATATATATATATATATATATATATATATATATATATATATATATATATATATATATATATTATATATATATATATATATATATATATATATATATATATATATATATATATATATATATATATATATATATATATATATATATATATATATATATATATATATATATATATATATAAGCAACTTTAATATCTACTGTAAATGGCCTACCAATATTATTTGAAGAGGCAATTGAGAAAAAAAAACATGTAAACAGAAATTTGGCTATAAATAGACACACCGGAGATATTTCATTAAGCCCAATTTATAACAACTGAATTTCAAAAGACTCAATCAATATTTTCGCCTAGTCTAATTTAAGACAACTTGTTTGCATATCTAACGAAAATTGAAGTTGCAGAATGGCAAAGTCTATTGCCAGGCAAAAAAAAATCTTATTCAAGCCAATTGGTGGATTTTCTTTCATTTATCTTTGGCTGTTTTTTTTATTCAATATCTATTCTGCTCTTGATAGGCTCACTTTTGGGGGGGGGGCACTGAGGATGACTTGGCGGAGGTCCTCGTCAAAATATTTGCTTCGTCTTCATATTTTGCTATTGGGTGACAAAATCCTCGTTTTCTCACCTATTTGATTATATTTTTCATTTATTATATTCTTTCCTCTCTTGGTTTCATACGTCTTGTATAGCCAGTGTGGTCTTAGAATGTATTTACAGACTACTTTTATACAGATACAAGCGAATAACACATGCGAACGATTTGTTGGCATAGCAGATGAAGCTCGAAATGAAATGTTATTTTTTCAAATTAACACCCAGAACCGTTAATCCATAAATATATTTGGAACCCTAAGAGGCAGAGTGGTTTTAGGGGGGACAGAGCGCAGAAATTATAGGGGCGCAAGATTTCAAATAAATAATCTAACGATTATAATCATTTTGTAATTTTGATTTTTTTTTTTTCTATATTGAAACAAAATAGAAGGCGCAGCTGACAGAAAGTATAAGCAAATTGAAAATGAAATTTCATGTTACCCATATCTTTTTTAATGTTTTAATTTTAACTTCGTTTTTTTGTAATATTTTGTATTCAATTATGTTAATATATGAACAAATTATTTTTTTTAAATTTGACTTTGACATTTTTTGGAAGATAGGGGGGGGGGGCCTTAATCAAGATTTTGCCCCGGATGCAAGAGGCCAGAACTATTGTTAAGAGGTGACATTGAACAACTCCTTTAAACCTGTATAGAAATAAAACAAGCTTTTTGGCCAAGGTAACATTACGCTGCACCTTTTACCAAGGGCGGATCCAGGATTTTTTTTTCGGGGGGGGTTACTAATTTTTGACTTTTTCGGGGGGGTTTACTAATTTTTGACTCAGTTTTCGACTAATTTTACTGATTTTTACCTAGGTTTTACTAATTTTCGACTTATTTTTGAGTCGGTCAAAAATTTCGGGGGGGGGGGGGGGGTTAAAAACGGGTACCCCCCCCCCCTGGATACGGCCTTGCCTTTTACATAAAATTTGCAGCAGGTACATAATCCATCTTAAGTGATTCTAGTGACCCCTGTTGTAGCTTCGAAAAATATGTATAAAAAATGTAAAAAAAAAGTTTGTAAATAGATCCCTGTTGTAGATATAGATTTGATAAAATTATCATTTTGAATAGCACTAGTCACTTTACACTTGAACCCGCTTAATGGCACTAACGACATGATTTAGGAAATAATTCCTAAGAGCACGTTGCAAAACAAAATGAAGCAAATTGAGAAAAAACGAGGACATTTCTAGCCACTGATTTTTTCTCTAGCTGAAAGTATTTTCGTTTTTTCTTTTCCACAATTCGCTTCGTTTTGTCACTATTTAGAATAAAACTATACATAATTTTTGAAAAAAACTGAAAATTAAAAATAAAATTGTTAAAAAAAAGGGGACACCAGGAATAACAACGATCAAGGCAGTAGTGAATACTTATATGACTCTCAGGAAGGGGTTTTACTCAAAAGGGTTTTTTTTTTTTTGGGGGGGGGGGGAGGGGGTTACACAAAAAACTCAAAAAACGCATAGAAAATTTGTTTATATCCATTTTTGTTATTTTTTTACGAGTCAGACAAACATTTCGGGGGGGAGGTTAAATCCCCTACCCCCCCTCCTGAATACAGCTATGCTCTTAAAACCTCTCCTTAAAAAAAAAATCCAATTTTGCTTATCTTAATAAAGGGAAATAACTGAGAAATTAAGTTAAAACCAATAAATAAAAATTCGTAGATATTTAATTGAAGGGTAAAACTTTTATTTATTTCATTTGCTTTATGTTATATTAATTTTATTGATAAATATAAAGGCGGTATTCCAAGAGATGGTGAAGGTAAAATCAAGGTTTCTTAGTCATTAATTGTCATTTAGTTAAGCCTCGTTTACAAAGTAAATAAAGGGTTTAGTATTAAAAGTTCATTTTCGTATGGGATTAAATTTTATCATATTCGAATTTTGTTCCAACATAATTATTTTTTTTAATAAAAAATTTAGTTTTTTGTTTTTTTAGCACCGAATCTTCAGATTCTAGGGGGAGGAGATTTTTTCAATGAAAATACCAAAAAAAGGGTATTTTTCAAAATGTAAGGCGGAAGAAGCATAAGCACATTTTTTGTACACTTTTGGAGCATATTATTTTGGTGTAGGTATATTTTTTAGTTTATTATATGTATTTACGTGTGTTTGAATAACTGGAGTAAAAATTGGGGAGGAAAATCAATTTCAGAACCCAAAATTATAATTTAAACTTATTTATAATCTTATTCATAATAATTTTTTACGCGTTAACCCCCCCCCCTCTCTAGAAAAATACACGAGACAGTTAAAAATTTCTGAGTTACAGCGCCACGCCCACTTATCTTATTGTTCTAGGCTTTTGCAAGAAATTCATTGCACAGAAACAAATCAATTTAAAATCGTTCACTGAGCTTACAAGGTTATAACTGGAAGTCAAATATCCAACAGATATTTCGGTATTGTAAACTAAAACTACTTGACATCAGTTTAGAACGCTTCTCAAGTTATATCTGAAGCATATCTCAAGCTGTTCCTAAGATACAATCCAATTTCTTTATTTTGCACCGAATTTCAACAAAACATCGAATTTCAACCTACTTTGTGTTAGTCACCTAGGCTTTTCAGTATGACTCACGTACAACGATTGTTCTAAGTCAGTGGTTCCAAAACTTAGCTGACCTACCTCCCCCTTTCCGGATAAACTATTACTCAGCCCCCCCCCCCCGGAAATTAACTGTAATTAAATTTTAATAGGGATTAAACAGACAGATGTGAATTAGAAACAATGGTGAAAGAAATTACAAAACTCAGAAGAGAAAGGTAATAAAAAAAACCACTTTAAATCATTTTATTGAGAGGAATTAACTTAATTAACTTGGTGTACTGCTTATTTACTGGTCTTCTCCAAGATTTTTATCAGCAGTAACCTTTAATCATACATATGCAATACATATGTTTAACAATTAATTTAAAACATCTGTGCCCATACCCCCCCCTGAATCGTTCCAGCACCCACAAGGGGGCGGTAGTACCCACTTTAGGAGTCACTGGTTTAGGTAGATACACTTGTCTCTACACAGTAGCTGACTCTTTTCTCGGAAAACCTCGGAGCCTTGAAAGTAATGTAAAGCCCAGTTGACGAGATTTAGGCAGAATAAGGTAATTCTTATAACTACTTATTTTTTGAGGGTCAAATACAATCCGTTCTCAAATTTTTGCAATTAGTCTTTTTCAACAGTGAATGTTATGTGGTGATATGGAATCGATAAAAATTGTCTATTCTTTTCTCACTTATATTTTTTTAACCAGAAAATAATCGTTTTTTTTCCTTTTTCTTATAAACGTGTGTGGTATTTTATTTTTCGCTTCAATTTTTTTAAAGCAAGCACCGCATACTTTTAACCTTACTAATTTCCGACCTGACTAATACGCACATTAAACAGACTTAAACGTAGCTTCTGTGCGTATGTAGTAATATCAATTATTCCAGCCAAGACGAAAAAGTTAACTTTTGGGCAAGTTAGCTTTTGTCGCTTTCTAGGAAGAAAGAAAATTCTCACTTCTAGGAATTCCAAAGTTCATGAATGATCAAAAAGTCGCGTTGTCTTCGCAGTTATTTACTTTGTGCTTTTATTTTGTCTGATTCCTTATCCGTGTTATGTAGTTTTTCTTGTTTTTTTTTCATACTGGCGAAAAATTCGTACTCAATTTGTTTTTATTTCGTCAATTCAAAATATGCCAAATACAGCTATACTGCGTGTAAGTATACCGCCATATGAAAATAACAAATAGCAATATTCAATCACCCTACTCCCTTAGATCACTTACACTAAAATAATAAATGCTCGAATGTATCAGAACAGCCTACCGAAAAACTTTCCAAGACATTTTTTTTGGAGCGGCTTGATCCCTTTTTTCATTTTTTTTTTACTTCAAAATCATGTACAGTGACTAATCAGATGTCCTCTTTGAAAAAAAAATACAATTTACATAAGCTGTAAATATAAAATTGTTAAAATTAATAAGTAAAACATAAAACATAAGTAAAAAAAATAACAATATTTACATAAGCTGTTAATAATGTTTTTTTTACTTATTCATGTTTTATTATTGTTTATAAAATATTGTCAGCGACCCGTTCCACCATTGCCAGCAACACCACAATATTAATAGCTTATAGTTATTTCAAGGAGATTAAAGATGAATTATTAGATGAATGCTCGTTTTACATTTTAATATGTCTCCTTACTTTATTTTGAAAACCCTTTTTTGTAACCAATCATTCGTTTAAGGTCAACTTCAGCAGATGAGTTATATCTCAATTTGAAATTCCATCTCCGTCAGAATGAATCTAAAATTTTCTTTTGATATTCCTCTCCAAGACTTTTGAGATACCCCCCCCCCCCGAGATCCTGTTTTATTGTTCATCTGTTTTTGCACTCTGTTTGCTGTCATTTGGTTAGTGTGGATTTTCTTCTTCATCTTAATTTCTGCTTCCTCCCTTTTTCTCTCTACATTCTGTAAGTTTCCTCATTCGCCTCTCATTGTTTACAGTTAAAAAATGGACGTATCACTAAATTTTTAAGTTTTCTGGGACCCCCCCCCCCCCTCCGATTTGCATGCAGGAACGATCTAATATGTTAAAAATAAAAAGAGAGGAAATCTCACTATCTTTTCAGTCCAAGTTTTATCATTCGAATTAAATACTGCTAAATTTTCAAGAATCGTTGATAGCATTTGGCTTTCCTAATTGCTCTCAATAGGTTAGTTGAGATTTTCTCCTGTTTATTAACCTTCGCCTCCTCCTTCTTTCTCTTCAGATTCTGTATTTTTCCACATATCCCCTTCCCATACCTCTCACTTTGACTGTTTCCAGGGAGGACAGTGAAACTGTCCACTATATCCCCCGTTTTAAAATTTTTGGACCCCCCCCCTGTTTCTAGAAACAGTATTTAAATGATGTTGTATATTCAAGAACCGTTAACGGCATTTGGCTTTCAGAAACATGGGCCAGTAGATGGGAATGACATTAGTCTGACGAAATGCTTTGTCAAGGTCTTTGGAAAGCTTCACACGTTCCCGCATCTTTGATCAACTTTTTCCAATCAAATGAGCCCTCTTTGAAATTTATACGAGCATCCCTTTCATAAGAACCATATATGCCCCCAGGGCATATCTTACAACGTTTGCCACTCTTTTATCAACTTCGACGGCTAGAGGTTAATATCTTCGAAACGAAGGTGAACTTTAAAATAAAAGTTTTAAAATTTCTAGACCCCCCCCCCCCCCTGTTTCCAAGAATGAATGATCTAATATGTTTAAATTAAAAATCAAGAGGAAATCTTACTGTCTTCTTAGTCGAAGTTTCCGCATTCGAATTAAATACTGTTGTATTTTCAAGAATCGTTGACGGCATTTGGCTTTCATAAACTTGGGCCAATAGATGAGATTGACATTAATCTGACGAAGTGCTTTGTCAAGGTCTTTAGAAAGCTTCACACGTTCCCACATCTTTGAAGGAAAAGATGACCTAAAATAAATACAATTAGCTGTACAAACGGCATTTGTGATTACAAGGGATACCAATCCGTGGTCCTTCTTAATAGATTACTTGTTGTCTCTATTTGAAATTCAAGCAGAGATAGGGGGGAAAACTAGGAAAAGAAATCATTACTTCTGGGAAAAGAGCCAAGCACTTTAGGAAAGATTTACAAAATTACTTTCTTCTTGTCTACTCAAAAAAGTAGAATCCTTTCCACAGTTAAATGGATCAAGGTTATATTGTGTAAAATGGCAAAGCGAACTCAAAATTCTGAAAAAAAAAATAGTTTTAATGATTTAGCGTTAATTTCCATCACTTAATAGACATAAAACAGTTGTGAATTAGGCATACTAGAAATGAAAGTAAAAAAAAAATTAGGAAGTAAGTTAGATGACAAAATAAAAAAATTACATAAAATATCAAAAAATAAAATTTAGAATACAAAAGATATGCCTAATAGTAAATTGACACACTAGCGACGAAAATAAAAATTAGAAAATAAAACAGTAAAGTAAAAATAGAAAAACAAATTAGAAAATAAAAAAAAGAAAATAAACACAATAGTAAATCGAGCATTCTAGCAAAAAAAAGAAATTAGAAATTAAAAGTAGAAAAAGAAGAAAATAAAAATAAAATAAATTTACGCATAGCCTACTAGCCAAGAACAAAAAAGAAAAGAAAATTGGAAAAAAAATTAAAAATAAACTCGAAAAAAAACTAAATAGAAAAATAAATAGATATACACGACAGTACAACCGGCTCAATACCAATTTCTAGGGCTATAACAAAAGAAAAGTTAAGATGGCCAGGGCATGTTTGCGGAAGACAGATTCACAAAGATTGTTCTCTATCGTCATTCATCTAGGGAGATCCTTATGGGATTCCCAGTCGAAAAGCATTCCAGGGGATTTGGGTGGAGACAGGTACACTGGCTACAGCTAGAAAAAAAGAGCAGGTACCTACATTGGATATAGAGGCACCATGTGACTCATGTATGAGCAGGCGAGAAAAAAAAAACTACATTACAAAACCTGATCTTCATGTTGGGATGGATGTGTTGGCTTGATTTATTCAGTAAAATAAAAGCTACAGTACTGAGTGTTGTTAGCCTGAGTTAAAAACCCCACTTAAATATTCTGGAGGCCGTTTATGGCCCCGTCCGTCTTTTTACAGCCTGGACCTAGTGGGCCACTTTATGGAACAAACTGTGAGCCTTACATGAAATATTGAATTATATATTCCCTATTATTAACTCTAAAATGCTCTAAACATCTCTAAAATACGTCATTTGACATGTATTGATTTGAAAAAAAAGTATGCTGAAAACATTAATCAGAGGAAGCCAAAAAAATTAGCACATGGAACATAGGAACATGGTTTCAGTAATATTAGAAAAAAAAATCGACGAGAAACCTGAATACATAAATAGGAGAAACTTCATTGAAATGCTCAAGAGCCTCAATGTCGTGGGGGTGTACACACGGCTTCCTTGCTATGCAATCTTTTTACAAATGCAGTACACTTCTAATCCCTAATATAAAACTCTTTAGTTGAGTCTTGAGTGGCGCCACGATTATGGGAACCAGCTGGTCTAAGCAGACACTTTGTGAGAAAAAAAAATCCAAATCTCTGTAAAATTAGGTTAGAGGAATAGTCCTGGGAAGAACCACTCAGAAACTAGACGAGGCTCCATTTTTGATTAGATTGTCTTGCCATTTGCTTTGAAATTGAAGTTTGTTATGAAATCCAATCTTCATACATAAAGTTCAACTCTGCCTTTTATAGAGGAAAAATTTAATTATATCCTTATTTAGCTAATTGAAGATCCATGGGGTTCTTCAATCAGATTAATCTCTGCTAATTTTGGTTTGACATACTATAAAAATAATTGTTGAAACTCTTATATCTCTGCTCTTTTTATGTTTTAAATTTGGTTTTTGCTTTCGCGGATAAAAATTTGCCGTTTAAATTTGATTTGGTTTCGTCTTTTTATTGAAGTTTTTATTGAAAACCAATTTTATGACAAATATTTTCTTTTGTACTTAATATTGAAAATAAACATTAAAATTATAGTAACATTTTGAACTGATGAGCTTTCAGCAATTAATATCATTATACATAAAATATTCAGTTTAATTTATTAGCTCTTTTTAAAGTTGTTAAAGACGAATATAGTTTCCCTACAAACAAGTGTTTGGATACTGCCTCCTTTCCTAACTGTAAATAAAAACCAAAAGCCTACTGCGTCATTCTCGCTTCACTGAAAACGGATTATATTAATTAAAAAAATAATACAAATATTTTCTTTCCCAGTTCTTGCAGTAATGAAAATTAAAATACAACTACACTAGAATAAATTCTTAAGCTGATGGATCTTTCAACAATTAATATCAGTATACATAAAATGTTCAATTTGAGGATGTTTATATTTTACTAGACTGTTCAAAACGTACATAGTTTTCAGTAAAGCGCCAATGACGCAGTACGTTTTAGACTTTTACAGTGAGAGAAGGAGGTCATGGCCAAACTCTTGTTTGTAGTGATTTGTGCTTGTTTCAAGCTTGATTTGCATATTCAATTTAAGTTTCACTCGTTTTAAGATTTGCTTATTAATTTACATTAATATCTATTGTATGTTTGTTCGCATTGATTTAATTTCTGTTCGTTTTAATTTCATTTATACTTCAAAAGAAATATATTTTTTTTCGTTTTAAGCTTGATATTAATATTCAATCTAAGCATTAATCGCTGTAAAATATATTTTTTCATTTGTTTCATTATTGACTTTATGTTTTTGTTATCATCTCTTATTTAATTTCCGTTTGTTTTGGGTTTTATTGATTCTTTAACAATAATTTATGTTAGTTTTGAGCATGTGATTTAAAAGGTATTTTTATCTGCATCTATTTAGTTTACAATAGCCATTAATTTTATTTGAAAAATTTTTTTTTCTGAAAGTTTTTTTTAATTAATTTTTGTTCGTTTTTGATTGCAAAAAATTTCAAGTTTTTAAAAATTCCTTATTTCAAAATCAAACTTAAAAGAAAATCTAATATTCATTAAAGTATCAAAACTCATATCAAAGCAACAATATGAAAGTAAAAAGTGGGTTTGTGTCAACCTTGGAGTTTTTATTATCTGATGTTTGAACTATTTTTAACAAAATTGCTATCTCAAAATTTTTATCGGGTGGGTTTGCGGAAAAAGAGCGCGGGGGAACTAGATTAAGCTTTGGTCTCTTTTCACTCTTCAAAAGTGAACTAGAATTTCTATTTTCAATCAAATGAGCCCTCTCTGAAGTTTATACGAGTATCCCTTCTATAAGAACCATATATATCCCCAGAGTATAACTTACAACGCCTATCCTTGGGCCATGGGGGGTCGTGTCAACCCTGGAGTTTTAATATCTGATGGTTGAACCATTTCTAACAAAATGGTCACCTGACATTTTTATGGGATGGGTTTATCCATCCGATACACCCAAAGGTGTGGAGGGCGGGAGGGGCTAGTTGCCCTCTGATCTTTTTTTTACCCAGAGAAAATGAACTACAATTTTTAATTTACATGCAAAAGAACCCTCTCTGAAGTTTATACGAGCATACCTTCCATAAGAACCATATATGCCAGCAATACTTACAACGCAGAGCAATATATGCAGAGCAATACTTACAACGCCTGCCCCAGCCCTGGGAGGGGGGATGTCGACACAGAATGTTTTCTTATCTGATCTTTGAACTATTTTTAACGAAATAACCATACGTAAAGGAGTTTTTGTTATATAATCTTTTAGCGATTTTTAACAAAATGGCTACCTCAAATTTTTTATCAGATGTATTTGGGGAAAAACGGCTTGGGAGCCAGTTGCCCTCTCATCACTTTTGAATCTTAAAAAGGGCACTAGAACTTTCGATTTTCAATCGAATGGGCCCCCTTTGAAGTTTATACGACGTCCCCTTCTATATGAAATGCCTCTGGGAAAAAAAATGAATGGAGTGTGGGGGGAGGCTAGCTGCCCTCCAATCACTTTTGACTCTTAAAAAGTGAATTGCAACTTTCAATTTCCAATCAAATGAGCCCGCTAGGATTTTTGTATGAGCATCCCTTCCATAACAACCATATATGTCCCCAGGGCATAACTTAAAACGCCTACCCCCGGGTCCTGGGGGGCTCTGTGACACCGGAGTTTTTTGTTATCAGAACTTTGAACTATTTTTAACAAAATTTCTATCTAAAACTTTTTATCTTATGTATATAGGGCGTGGAGGAAGGGGGAGGGGGGCTAGTAGCCCTCTGATCTCTTTTGACTCTAAAAAAGTGAACAAGAACTTTCAATTTCAAATCAAATGAGCCCTCTCTGAAGTTTATACGAGCATCCTATCCATAAGAACTATATATGCTCCTAGAGCATTGCTCGTAACGCCTGCCTCTGGGCCCTGGCGGGTTCTGTCGACACAGGAATTTTTCTTATCTGACCTTTGAAATATTTTTAATGAAATGGCTATTATAAAATTTTTATCGGATGGGCTTGGGGAAAAAAAGAGTGTGGGAGGGCTAGTTGCACTCGGATATGTTTTGGCTCTTAAAAATTGAACTATCATACTTCAGTTTCATTCAAATGCAATCCCTTTTTTTTATATACATGAATCTTTTTTGTATAAACCATATGCACCCCCAGTACTGAACTTGAAGCACCTAACACCAAGGACCGGGGGGATATTTTTGTGATCTAATTTTTGAACAATTGGCTATCTCAAAATTTGTAGCGGACGGGTTTGGCGAAAAAAGAGCGGGGGGGGGGCTAGTTAAACTCTCTTGACTCTTAAAAAGTGAACTAGAACTTTCAATTTCCATTCAAATGATGTCCTCTATGAAGTTTATACAAGCATCCCTTTCATAAGAACCATACATGCCCTTAGGTTATAACTTAGAACGCCTTCCCCTGTGCCCTGGGGGGTTCTATTGACACCGGATTTTTTCTTATCCGACCTTTGAACTATTTTTAAGAAGATGTCTATCTCAAAATTTTCATCAGATGGGTTTTGAAAAAGAAGGCGTGGGGGGGGGGCTAGCTGCCCTCGAATATCTTGACTATTAAAAAGTGAGCTCGAACTTTCAATGTCCAATCAAATGAGCCCTCTCTGAAGTTTATACAAGTATCCCTTTCATACGAGCAATATATGCCCCAGGGCATAACTTACAACGCCTGCCCCGGGCCCTGGGGGGTTGTGACGACACCTGATTTTTTGTTATCTGACTTTTCAGTAATTTTTAACTTAATAGATATCTCAAAATTTTTATTGGATGCATTTGGGTAAAACAGGGCGTAGGGGGGGGGCTAGTTGCCCTCCAATCTCTTTTGACTCTAAAAAACTTACTAGAACCTTCAATTTCCAATCAAATGAGCAATCTCTGAAGTTAATACGAGCATCCCTTCCATAAGACCCATATATGCCCCCAGGGCATAACTTACAACACCTGCCCCCGGGCCTTGGTGGGTTCAGTTGACACCGAAATTTTTGTTATATGATCTTCGAACTATTTTTAACAAAATAGCTATCTTAAAATTTGTATTGGATACATTTGGGAAAAAAGATTTTTTTTTTTGGGGGGGGGGGAAGCTGGTTGCCCTCCAATATCTTTTAATGTTTAAAAAGTGAACTATAACTTTCAATTTCCAATCAAATGAGCCCTCTCTTAAGTTTATACGAGCATTCCTTCCATAAGAACCTGGCATAACATATGTTCCCAGGGCATAACTTATAACCCTTGCCCCTGAAGACTGTGGGGGGAGTGTCCTGCTCAAACATATAATTTCCAGAACTTTTAACTATGTTGAACCAAATGGCTATATTGAAATTTGGATTGGATGTGTTAGGGGAAATGGTGGGCGTAGAAGGGGTGTCAGCCTTATATTCCCCCAGGACATAACCTACAACCCTTGCCCTGAGGGCTGTGGGGGAGTTGTCATCCTCAAAGACCTAATTTCCAGACCTTGAAAACACGTTTAACAAAATGGCTGTCTCAAATTTTTTATTGGATGTGTTAGGGGGATTGGTGGGTGCGAGACGGGGCTTAGTTGCCCTCAAATCACTTTCGAATATTAAAAGGGCACTAGCCCTATGAATTTCCTATCGAATGAGCCTTTTTTGAGGTTTCTATGAAAATACCTTCTATAAAAACCTTGTAGGCCCTCAGGCTATAACTTAAAACCTTTGCCCTGAGGGTTGTGGGGGAGCTTCCTCCTCAAAAATATATTTTCTATCGGGAAATGAAATAAGTTGAACCAACTGGCTATCTGAGAATTTTGATTGGAAATGTTTGGGGAAAGATGAATGTGGGGGGGCTAGTTGTTCACCAACCACTTTTGACTATTACATAAGGCACTTGCCCTTTCAATTTCCAATCGAAGAGTCTTGTTTGAAGTTTCTACGACAACGCCTTCTATAAAAACCTTATGTGCCCCCAGGGCATAACTTAAAACCCTTGCCCTGAGGGTTTTGGGGGAGTGTCCACCTCAAAAACATATTATCTATCTGGAAATCAACTACGCTGAACAAAATGGCTATTTCAAAAATTTGATTGGATGTGTTTGGAGGAATGATGGGCGTGGGGGGGGGGGCTAGTTGCCCTCCAATCACTTTCGACTATTAAAAAGGGCACGTGCCCTTTGAATTTCCAATCGAATGATCCTTTTTTGAAGTTTCTATGACAACACCTTCTATAAAAACCTTATATGCCCCCAGGGCATAACTTAAAACCCTTGCCCTACTGAGAACTACGCTGAACAAAATGGCTATCTCAAAAGTTTGTTTGGTTGTGTTTGGGGAAATGAAGGGCGTGGGGGGGGCTAGTTGCCCTCCAATCACTTTTGACTATTAAAAAGGCCACTAGCCCTTTGAATTTCCAATCGAATGAGCCTGTTTTGAAGTAACTACGACAACGCCTTCTATAAAAACCTTATACGCCCCCAGGGAATAACTTAAAACCCTTGCCCTCTGGATTGTGGGGGAGTGTCCTCCTCAAAAATATATTTTCTATATGGAAATCAACTACGCTGAACAAAATGGCTATCTCAAAATTTTGATTCAATGTGTTTGGGGGAATGATGGGCGTGGGGGGCAGTTGCCCTCCAATCACTCTTGACCCTTAAAAAGTGCACTAGAATTCTCGATTTCCATTCGAATGAGCCCCCTTTGAAGTTTCTACGACGACCCCTTCCATATGAAGTGCCTCTGGGAAAAAAACAATAATAATATTAATAAAACATTGGAGCCGTATGGCCTTTACTATAGGCAACGCTATAGCGTTGCCTCTGATTCCAAATATATAGAAGTCATTAAGCATAATATTACCCATCCAAAATTATGACCCTGAGAGAATTTGCCTGATTTCGAAAAAGGAGATAACACCCCCAATAACTCAAGGGACCTAAGTGAAAATCACACCATCAAATCCAGCATATCAGAGAACCATACGGTTGAAGTTTCAGGCTCCTATATAAAAAATTATGGATTTTTTTTTCAAAAGAATAAAGATCACCGATGAGTGTTTTTTTTTCAGGGGTGATCGTATGGTGCTACAAGATCCGGATAGGGCTCATTAAACGGAAATCAAAAGTTCAAGATCCCTTTTTAAGTGACCAAAAAGAATGGAGGGCAACTAGCTCCCCTCCAATGACCCTTTTTTCTCAAAGACATCTAATCAAAGATAGCCATTTCATTCAGCATAGTTGAAAGATCCAATAACTATGCCCTTGGGGAAGACATAACCCCCTTAGTCCCTGGGAAAAGGGCTGTAAGTTACGCAACTAGCCCAGTGTTCACACACCGCATTCATTATCAGGAAATATACGGATACTTTTTAGGGGGTAATTTTTGGCCCGGAAGGGGACCTTTCACAGGAAGAATTTTCTGTGGAGAGGGAAGTTTTCAGGAGAAAATTTTGAGGATAAATTTTACACGGTGGGAGGGAAAGGGATTTCCTAGCATGATTTTAAACATTGTCACACATTGAATAAAATAACAAGTTTTCTCAATTGGAAGTAATTAGCAACATTAAAACTTGAAATGAACAGAAATTATTCCGCATATGAGCTAACTACCCTTTACTCAACCCTTGTTCTTAACGTTAAACTTTGACTTTTCGTTACAATTCTTTGCCTCACTCTTTACGCGAAAATTTGACTCTTTCTCACAACTCTATCTTTAAAACAACAAAAATTTTAGCGTAAAGACCGAGGAGTTGAGGAGGGGACAGCCCCTTTCATATACAGAATAATTTCTGTTCGTTTTGAGTTTTAATGCCGCTCCTTACTTTCAGTTAAAATTTTTTTTTTTTTTATTTAATCATCGAAAAGATACAGTATGAAAAGACATTAAATTGCATAAAGAGCAAAAAACTGGTAGTTGCAAAAATATTTGTATATATTTTAACAAGGGATTACAATAGTTCAAAACCTTATAGAAAACCCAAAAGTTGGAAGCTTAGTAGATATTGTTGTTAGAAATCGGACTTGCTTTAATAATTAAATATTTTTGAAAAGACTGCAGTATGAAAAGACAGCAAATTGTCTGCGGTTGGAAGACAAGCGACAATGAGTATCCATATATAGAAGCCTGCCGCGTGTCTAGTGCCGAGGCCTAGCGGCTGGTAATTGCAAAAATATTTGTCTACATTTTAAAAAGGGATAACAACAATTCAAAAACCTTAGAAAAAAACCGAAAGTTTGAAGCTTAGTAAATATCGTTTTTAGAAATCGAACTTGCTTTAGTAATTAAATATCTTTGGAAATACCACAATATGAAAATACAGCAAAATGTGTCAAATTGTCTGCGGTTAGAAGACAAGCGACAATGAGAATCCATATATAGAAGCCTGCCACGTGCCATATATATATATATATATATATATATATATATATATATATATATATATATATATATATATATATATATATATATATATATATATATATATATAAGAACTGCCTTTTGGTTATAAAACAATTTCTACTTCCATCCTCCTCTTGTCTCTCCCTTAAGGCTAATTCTGTATTTATCCGAAGGCTCAATGAGAGCTGAGATCTTTTGGCATTAAAATGTACCCTTCGAGGTATCTACTTCTCTCCCTAGCTACAAAACAATGAGAGAACCCCATTGCAGAAGTTTTAGTTCCTTTTTAAGTTTTGTAGTTTGTCCATTGCTTACATATAGTGTTTGTTTGAAGGGATCTTTTGAAGGGGGGGGAGTTTCTGGAGGATTTTTCATGAGAAGAAAATTTTTGCACGGAGCGACGGGGGGCAAGACTTACACATAAATTCTTCTTTTCCACTTTTCTGAACACTTCTTAACTAAATTAACAAATAACAGAGCTCAAACAAAATATTCAACCTTGGAAAACCCTATTTTCCGCGAGAGAGTATTTTCCAGGGGAGAGCTTTTCCATGGGAGAGGGGGGGGGAAGTAAACGCCTAGACCCGTAGACAGTGACAGGGTGAAGGGAACCCCCATTAACATAAAAATAAGAGAAATTAATCTGGCTTTAAGAGTTTGTGACGTTCGATTTTCTTTGTTTTTGTGACAACAAAACAGAGATTTCTTTACTAATCATCTTGACAGTCATTTATATCACGACTTTAAAACCCAAACAATTCCAACAAGGTTGAATATGTAAAGATTCTTACTTGTGTTTTACCCAATGTAAGTATGGCGGTTGAGTTGCACGAGAGTTCAGTAATACGAGGGTACAGTCTCAAGGTGGTCCCGTTGCATGGTGGTTCAGCTGCAAGGGTAATCCAGTTGCGCGGTGGTTTAGTTGCAAGGGGGCTCAGTTGCACGGGGTTTGGTTAAATAGGATGGAGTTGCACGGGGGTTGAGTTGCACGAGGGCTCAGTTAAATGGGGTTCGGTCGCACGAGGGTTCAGTTACATGGGGGTTCACATACAGTGGTTCAATTGCTTGGGGCTCAGTTACACGGTGGTTCAGTTGCAATGGAACAAGTTTTTACTCAGTTTGACTTTTGCCCTATTTCAAATTATTGCGCTCATTTCTATCGTTCTTTTACAAGGAATACCATTTACAATTTCAAAATACAATTTATTTGTATTTAAAATTGTATGACAGTTTTTTTCTTGAAGTATTTTTTGTGAAGCCTTTTCACCCCTATAGTCCCGATCGTGGTTAACCCCCGAGAGCATTATTGCAAATACAGGGAGAGGGAACTCCCCAGAGATGGATCCAAAGAAGCCCCTTCTATATATTATTTTAGGGCACACAGGCCCCTTCCTTATCTCAGAGAAAAATTCTTTACACCCGCCCCCCCGACCCCGTTGGTTGGACCTGTGTTTACAAATTCCTGAGTGAAAAGTATATTATATGGCTTGATTTCCTTCAAAGTTAGAAAATTCCATTTATGTCAGGACAAGCAGTCTTTCATACCGTTCATTTTCAGAAATTAATTAAAAAAACTTTTTCCATAAATAAGTTTTTCAAAGAAAAGTAAAGAACTCCATTAAACAAAAAATGAGCAAAAATAAAATCAAATAATCTACCAAGCTAAGTAAAGAACTCCAAGAAAAGTAAAGAACTCCATTTAACCAAAAATGAGAAAAATTAAAATCAAATAATCTACCAACCTCGAAACTACCACAACTCATAATCGATAAATAAATTAAACCCAAAACGAACAGAAATTACAAAAAATAATCGAATCAAACTCAAAATGAGCAGAAATTAACATGAGTTGGGCGCAAAACCCCTATGCCTTCCCAAGGCCAGAACAAAATTTGCACTTTACTGAAAACAATATACATGTTTTTACTTTTATAATTTTAATAAATCAAATAGTTCTAACATTTCGATTGCTAAATTTCATTATATGTATATTAAACTTGCAAAGCATATTCATTTATTTTTGTTTAGTAAATTGAAAATTTTTTCTGGCCTTGGGAAAGCATAAGAGTTTTATGCCCAAATCACGTTAATTTCTGCTCATTTTCAATTTGACTCCGTTAATTATTGTGATTTCTGTTCGTTTTGGGTTTCATTTATTTATCGATACTGATTTGTGGTAGTTTCGAGCTTGGTAGATTATTTGATTTTATTTTTGCTCATTTTATGTTTAATGGAGTTCTTTACTTTTCTTTGAAAACTTATTTGTGGAAAGTTTTTTTAATTAATTTCTGTTCGTTGGGGAAAAAGAAAATAACACTTTACATCTATTCGTTTTTTAATACATTATAGTTTGGCCTGCTATGTGTATGCTAGAGACAAATTTTCAGCAATTTTCAACAAAATACGTCATTTTAAAAATCTGGACACAAATAGTACTGTTTAATTTAGTTTCATACCTCCTCTAGTTCACCTGAAATGGGAAACTTGAAACCATTCACAAAAAAATCTGTTTACCATCTTTGATAGCTTGGATACACTTACACAATTTTGATTTGGTTAAATTTTAAGAGCAGAAGTAGCCTCGAAAGTTTGAACATAATACCCTCAGTCGTTCTTGGGATACTGCTGAGATGCTTCAATGGGAATTAGCATTATCACATTGCATTTTGATTTAATCTTAAGGCAACATTTAGTTTTTAAACATAATGGGCAAATGGGAGGGAGGAGGTTTGTATAAAACCTCCTCAAAAACATATTTTCTATTTGGAAATCAACTACGCTGAACAAAATGGCTATCTCAAAATTTTGATTGGATGTGTTTGGGGGAATGATTTGTTTGGGGGGGGGGGGTAGTTGCCATCTAATCACTTTCGACTATTAAAAAGGGTACTAGCCCTTTGAATTTCCAATCGAATGAGCCTGTTTTAAGGTTTCTACGACAACGCCTTCTATAAAAACCTTATATGCCCCCAGGGCATAACTTAAACTCCTTGCCCTGAGGGTTGTGGGGGAGTGTCCTCCTCAAAAACATATTTTCTATCTGGAAATCAACTACGCTGAACAAAATGGCTATCTCAAAATTTTTGATTGGATGTGTTTGGGGGAATGATGGGCGTGGGGGGGGGGGGCTAGTTGCCCTCCAATCACTTTCGACTATTCAAAAGGGCACTAGCCACTCCAATTTTAATCGAATGAGCCCTTTTCGAAGTTTCTACGACGACTCCTTCGATACGAAGTGCCTGGGTATGGAGAAAAAAACAACAACACATTGTGCCCACATCGTTCTTTACTTAGCGCTAGCGCGCTGCCTATGATAGCGCGAATAGAGACAAAAAAAAGAAGGGAGAGCAAACAGAACAGTTAGGCAATTTAAATAGTAATAATAATAGAAAAGAAAGAACTGTCACAATAAATGAATTTGTAGCAAATCTGAATCGTATGCAAGGTAATGGAGTTGGAAATTCAGAGGACAGCTGTCTTCAATCTAAATCCAAAGAAAAGAAGAAAGGTTAGTTCCCTGGAGCGAAATTAAAATACACTGTTTCTGTCAGGTTTAATCGGTTATTTTAACCCTTTTACCTCGCTCTCTATCTCTATTCTAAAAGGAACTGAGTTGATTTATAACTGTCAAGAAAGCTTTATAGAGACTGACAAAGAAGATAACCTTTAAAAGGAAAAGTTTCCTCCAAGGAAACATTATCACCCTATTTTATCTGACATTCCTTGAGAAGACTTTTATAAAATTAAAGTTCACTTTACAGAAAACTGTCAGAAAAACATATTTTCAGAACGAAAAAGCTACAAAATCAATATTCAATAGGAATATGAAAATTTAATGGAATCTCATACCATGTCAAAAACAAATGTTAAATGTACTGAGTTTTTTAAACGGTCTACAGCCGTGATTCCCAATTTGGGGAGCAGGCCCCACCGTCGGGGCATGGCAATATTTCGGTAGGTCATAGGCCGGACATGCACCCTTTGGCTGATTATACTTTAGAGCTGTAATTCAATCAAACAGTGTGTGGTAACGGACTGTCAAGTAGGGAGCGACCAGGCTCAATAGTAACCAAAACTCTAAAAACGGAATTTTGATACCAATAGCAGGGTTCGGACAGGTCGGTTCGCTTCAAATTATAGGCTTTGTCCTATTTTCATAGGATTTCTCGGGCCCAAATATAGGCCAAATATAGGATTCGGAAGTCCTCGGGATCAGATCTGTGGTAGATGGCCTGGGATGCCTGGTCACATAAATTCGTCCTTTCCCAAGTTTTTGCATTTATTTATTTATATATTTTTTTTTCAAATACAAACAGTGCAAATAGTAGAAAACAGTAAAAAATCAGATACACATACTGTGCCAACGATTGACTGATACAGGTAAAACATTTGGAATCACTCTTGCTGCTTCTTGGGCATCAATTTCGATATGAGGTCAGTTTTTCTCTTTGCAAGAGACTGCTCCATTCTCGCAGATTCCACCATCTGCTCTCTTTCACTTATTCTGGATTTCCCAGCTCCTTCGAGCAAAGAAACAGCTAGGGCAATGTCTATGGAGCTCTTGGACTCAATAGCCTTCTTCATTCTATCGGTTGCTTCCTGAAGTAGAGTATCTGCTACAGTTCTCTTTTCTTGCTCTGATACTCTTAAGTTTTTTTTCCTTTTGCTTCCCAGGTCTTCTATTTCTTTCTTTTTGTTGTGGACTTCCTGCAACTTCCGCTTGTTGTTCTCTTCGAAAGCTGCTTCGAAAGCTGTCCTCTTCGAAAAATTACGTTTCAAAGTTGGACATAGCCCAACTCACTGAATTATGTAACAGATACATTATTAACCTTGTTGTTAATTGTTATTCTGTTTAACGACGAGAGTGACGACTTTGTCATCAATTTAGTTATTTCAATATTTGTTTTCTAATTGAATCACAGAATAGAAGACAACATTTTTATTTCAACACATTTACACACAAGCATAACAGACAGCGCACATTTCTAGTTGCGTGTGCAATCAGAACTCCAGCGCTGCAAATACCACAAAAACAGAGACGACCCGACTTAAAATAACTCGTCGGAAGAAAAAAAAATTATAATTAGCAAACGGCAATACTCTTACAGATCGACCTTTCAGATTTTTTTAAAAACCTCTTAACCGGTCGTGTATCGCAATGATCGCGGATATAAGCTGGAACTGAGTTCCAGTCTAGTCCAGTATACCGAATGCTGAAATACGCTCTCGACGTCGGACGAATTTCACGCAAAAAAAAATAATCTAGGAGGCGTCGGGTTATTAAAATAGTGAGAATTAGTTGGGAAAATTCCACAAAGATTCAAAAGGCAACACCAAACAATATTTGAAATAGAAATCAAACGAATTTGTTCAAAAGAAAAATCCCGCAAGCCCCATCTATCATTATTTTAAAAATTATCCTCACCTAAAATAGTGATATTATTTATTTGTATATTACTTATTTTACAAAGTAATATATATATATATCATAATAAATAATAAATAGATAATACTGTGTAATAGTAATATTAAATAATAAATAATTATAAAATAATACTAATTAATATATATATATATATTATTTATTATTATTTTTTATATTATTTATTCATATATAATGATAATTATTTTAAGAGGTTTTTAATTTAATTTCGAAGTATCAGATGATATTTTCATCTAAGATTTATAAACAGATGAAAATATAAAAACAGGCAGCAATCTTCATTAATCAGTTCTTTGTTCTTTTGTCTTCTTTTTGTTTGTTTTTTTTTCTGACAAGTTAAACTTCTCTGTTTTAACAATCATGTGCGTATCAATATTTATTTGGATAAGACGTTTTTTATAGGCTTTATTTTGTCATCATTAACCAATTCAACTAAAGACACTTTGGCGTCTTGCATTGATATATGCTCATCTTAAATTGGTACATACACATTGGATATATGTTTATCTTAAATACACAACTATAAATATACTCAAGGTAATGTAGAATAATAACTGTAATAATGATTACTATTATTAATATCCAATCACATATTTCGCTACTTGACCTCCAAAATATATATAATACATACTACATAACTAGGGATCGTTATCATAAATCAATGAATAGATCACAATATAACATGTAACCAGAATTCAATATATATATATTTTGTTTATATATAAATCCAGCGGTATCCTCTAAGAAATTATTTGCAATTCTTCTAAAGCCATTTGTATTGTATTTAAATAATGGTGTTTTTTTAATCAATGATGTTTGAAAATGTGTAGCCTGAACATGGGAAATACATTTCTGCTGTCTTCACTATTGCTCCTCAAGAAGCTTCTCGTAGTACATCTCCGACCTTAATATATACAGAACCAAAACAATTAAGTAAGTGCAGATTGTTTGCTTTTAGTAGTGAAATTTGAAAGACTTCCCACTTAACTTGGATACAAACCACTTTAATTCTATTATAGTTTAATTTAAGAGGAGACAGATGTTTTCCCATAGAAATGGCTAAACATAGTCCAAGGAGAAAGTCCTCGAGATACTGTCCCAAAGACAAGATAGATGTTTCAGGAAAGACAAATAGATAATTACCCCAAGTTTTCGAATATTCACAAAAGGGCTGTATCCCTTTTGGAGATACAGCCCTGAGACCGCCTCCCATGCTCTTTTTAGCTACTTGTCCCTCATCAACCCCCAAGGCACTGGATCCCCTTTCTATACAAGAGTCAAAATGTCTAATAACTAGGCCTCTTGGGATGACTTGACCGCAACAGCCCCTAGGACAAGAACCAAAAACTAACCGAGTTGTATGTTGTTTATATATACGGTTTATTATTGGAAAGGGGAGGATGTTTGATCCTGAGTGTCCAAAATGACTAAAGTGGTCCTGAGTGTCAAGGTGTCAAACTTTCAGGAAATGTTGAGGGGGAACTTGACCTAAATCAAAACACTTTGTGCATACAGATTGTCAAAAGGGCGTATCTGCAATATATCAGGAACAGCTACGGGTATTAGTTTGAACTTCCAGGGAAAGTTTAGGGGGTATTGAGCTAAATCAAAAAATACTTTAAGCATCAAGGTTATCCAAAGGGCACATTTGTAATATTTCAGAAACAGCTAAAGGTATAGAGCTCAAACATGCAGTGCCCGTTGAGGGAGATTTTAAACTAACTCAAAAGACATTATTCGCATTAATGTTGACAAAAGGGCATATCTGCAATATCTCAGCAACGGTTGAGGACAGTAGGTCGAAACTTCCAAGGCATGCTGAGGTTGAACTAAATCAAACGACACTAACACTATGCGAATCCAGGTTGCCAAAAGAATGTATCTGTAGTAGCTTTGAAACAACTACGAGTATCAAGTTGAAACTTCAAGGAATTTGGCAAACTGCTAAGGGTACTAAGTCGAAAATTTCAAGGAATCCTGAGGGTAATGATGAACTTAATCGAAAGACAGTATGCACATCCAGGTTGTCTAAATGGCGCATATACAATATCTCAGGAACCACTAAGGGCATTAAGTTGAAGCTATCTTTCGAAAACGCTGCCTTTTACTTTTCTTGTACATAAAACTTTGTATAAAAGCATATTTCATTTATTTCCGTCAACTACTTCTTAGTTGCTTTTTAGTTGTTCCAAAGAAGAAGTGAATTAAAATACAAAATAAAGGTGTTTAAGTTGTAAAGTAATTTTGGTCCAAGTGTACAATTGTTGTCCAAAGACGTTTTAATATCAGACAATGGAACTTATGTAATGCAACGTTGCCTAGGCGCGAGGCCGTACCCAGAGGGAGGGGGGTTAGGAGGGTTTGAACCCCCCGCCCCGGAACGCGGAATGTTTGTCTGACTCGTAAAAACGTAACAAAAATGGATATAAACAAATTTTGTATGTGCCCCCCCCCCCCCAAATTGTTTTTTTGGAGTATAACTCCCTCCGAAAAAAGTCCTGGGTACGGCTTTGCCCAGGCTGATAGGTTAGTATAACCATGTTGCAACTAATCACCTGAGAATCCTTTTTTGGAGGTGTCCCTACTGCAAATTTCCTGGGGAGATAGTCAGTAGGAGAAAATAAAAACGAGTAGTCTTTACTGAAAAAAGGCTACCGAAAAAAGGTAAGCTTTATCTGGACCAATCCCCCTCCCCCCTCATCTACATAAAATCTATGGCAACCTGGTTCTTCTAAGTATGTTTGTAACTGCCACACAGATAAACTTCCTCTAAAGCAACTTTAAAGAGAAGAATTTCCCCCTCCCGCCTGCGTAAAAGCTTTGGTGGCTTAATGTTGGTATTGGAAACAAGCTTAATTTGATTCTAACAGGGTTTCTCTCTATCTTTTTTTTGGTAGATATAGAATATTCACAGCTAGAAGGAAAAAAAACTCTAGAACAAAATAAAATATTGTTAGCATTTTAACACTAAAACAAACCTTTCCACTGTTTTCATATATAAATAGCATATGCCTTTGTCCTCACGTACAGTAGCATACTGACTATTCGCCAACGGACAGGTGGCTCTGTTACAAAGACCAGTTAAGTTGTATTCATTTCTACAGAATGTCTGCGTTTTTGTCCTAGAAATGAGGGGATAAAAAGAAAATGAGGTATGAACGAAAAATTGAAAGAAAAACAAACTAAAATGATTACATGAAATCAGCAATGCAGGTACGGGAGAGGGCCTTCACCATTGTGATTGGGGACTACACTAGACATTACCTGTGGGCCTCCAAATTTGTAAAACACTAGAATATTTCAATATTAAACACAGGATGCAAATACTTCCAACCTTTCAAGAGACACAGCGGGGCCCGGTATGACAGAATATTCCCTTAGGGGATAAGGTTAATATTTAAGTAAAATACGTAAAATATTTAAGTAAAATATTTAAGTAATGAAAATTAATATCTAGACCAGCACTTTTAAATCTTCTATGAAATCCGACTGTCAGATTATTCCTGATAGGAATTAAGGGAAAGGGGATTACTCCCAAGATACAATATCGAAAATGTCAGCCAGGCCCACTAGCTAAGGTTTAGATGCCTGCGAAAATGGCAGGTACATTAGCTTTTGAACTTTTGACCGCTTTTCTGCCTTCTTTATTACAAAATTCATGGTTTTCTGTCATGATCTTATGAAGCAATTTTCGAGTTACCGGATGAAATTTAGAATTATTATGAAGACAAAAATAACTAAAATAGATTATTACAGAAAGATCGATCAGTTTAATTGACAAATCAACCAGGCTAGCCAGATCTAACTAGGCCTAACTTTGGAACTGCTTTATATACAATGTATTTACATACATTTTTTTTTTGGGGGGGGGGAGAGTTAGTTGTAGGGCTGAGGGAGGAGTGGGTGCAAGGGGTGGTTGTAGTTGTATTTTGATGGTGGTTATTGTCCTGGGGGAGGGGAGAAGATGATTGATTTTTTTTTCAATTGATTCATTAGTGTAGTGTGTTTCTAGGAATGTTTATATAGGTAATCGCTAAGCGTTAGCAAAAAAAAAATGTTTTTTCCCTGTCGTAGAGATTTATATATCTAATGGTTTATGCTTTTGTTATTTTTGTTATGTTAAATAAAGTCAAAATCACATACATTGTGAATAGTTTGCACACAAACAAAATTTGGTTGGAGGAAGAATGAAAGTACTTCTCAAATGGGAAAGGTATCTAAAACCGCTGAATGCGTTTTTATGCATGTATGTGTGAATCAGTAGATTGTACCGATAGCAGATCTTTACGCAACAAAGTAAGTTTGTTCATTGATCATAATTTCTTATAGGGAATCGTTATAGGGACTTAATGTACCAAGAATATCAAAATAAAATATTTTCAAGTAAAAATATAAAAAAAAATAACAAACAAAAACAAAAAAATAAACAAAATTTGCACTTTACTGAAAAAATATAAATGTTTTTACTTTTATAACTTCAAATAATATTATAAATCAAATAATATTAATATTTTGATTACTAAATATCAGTATATGTATATTAAACTGACAATGCACATTCATTTGTATTTTTTCAGTAAAGTGCAAATTTCGTTGTGGCCTTGGGAAGGCATAGGGGTTTTGCGCCCAACTTATGTTAATTTCTGCTCGTTTTGAGTTTGACTCGGTTAATTATTGTAATTTCTGTTCGTTTTGGATTTCATTCATATATCGATACTGATTTGTGGTAGTTTCACGACTGGTTGATTATTTGATTTTAATTTTGCTCATTTTTGATGTAACGGAGCTCTTTACTTTTCTTTTAAAAACTTGTTTTTAGGAAAACTGTTTTTTCATTAATTTCTGTTCGTCTTACATTTAAATAGCCCTTTCATGGAAAAAGAAAATGATTCTTGAAATCTTCTCGCTTTTTAAGACTTTGTAGTTTGGACTGTTATATGTATGCTGTAGAAAAATTTTCAGCAATTTTTAACCACATACACCCTTTTAAAAATCTGGACACAAATAGTACTTTTTAATTTAGTTTCATACCTCCTCTAGTTGACCTGAAATGGAAAACTTGATACCATTCGCTAAAAACTCTGTTTACTTTCTTTGATAGCTTGGATAAATTTACGCTATTGTGATTTGGTTAAATTTTAAGAGCAGAAATGGGAGGGTTGGCGTGGGAGGGTGGGAGAGGAAGGGGGATTAGTTGCCCTCAAATCACTTTTGGCTATTAAAAAGGGCATCATCCTATTCTATTGTAATCAAATGAACTCTTTTCGAAGCTCCCACGACAACTATTTTGGTACGAGGTGGCGTGTTCTAAACAACAACAACAAAAAATGATATATAATGCCCGCTTCGATCTTTACAATAGAAATATCAAGGCGTTTAATCACCTTTGACTATTAAAAAAGGCACCGGGCCTTTCGATTTCCAATCGAATGAGCCCTTTTGGAAACGACAACGCTTTCTACAAGCACCTTATATGCCCCCAGGGCATAAATTAGAACCCTTACCCTAAGGTCTGTTAGGGTGGTTGTCATCCTCTAAGACCGAATTTCCAGGACTTTCAACTACGTTAAACAACATGGCTATCTCAAAATTTTGATCGGATGTGTTTGGGAAAATGGTGGGCGTGAGAGGGGCCGTAGAAGCTCTCCAATCACTTTCAACTATTAAAAATGGCCCTAGCACTTTCAATTTCCAATCAAATGAGCCCTTTTTAAGTTTCAAAAACAAAACTTTCAATAAAAACCTTATACGCCCCCAGGGCATAACTTAAACCCCTTGCCCTGAGGGCGGGGGGGGGTGTCATTTTCAAAGACTTAATATCCAGAACTTTCTACTACGTTGAAAAACATGGCTATCTGAAAATTTTGATTGGATGTGTTTGGAGAAATGGTGGGCGTGAGAAGGGGGTTAGTTACCCTCCAATCACTTTTGACTATTACAAAGGGTACTAGCCCTCTCAATTTCAACTTGAATGAGCCCCTTTTGAAGTTTTTACGACAACTCTATCATTAAAAACCTTATATGCCCCCAGGGCAGAACTTACAACCTTTGCCCTTGGGGCTCTAGGGGGTTTGTCATCCTTAAATACATAATTTCCAGAACTTTCAACTGCGTTGAACAAAAGGCTATCTCTAAACTCCGATTGAATGTTTTTGAGGAAATGGTGGGCGTAAGAAGAGGTCTACTTAATCTCCACTTGTTTTCGAATATTAAAAAGGGCGATTTCAGTTTCTAGTAAAATGAGGCCTTTATGAAATTTTTATAAAAACTTTATATATAAACTTTTTATGACCTCAGGGCATAACGTACAACTCTTACCCTGAGGGCTGTGGGAGGGGGGAAGGGGTTGTCATCCTTAAAGACCTAATTTCCAAAACTTTCAACTACGTTGAATAGAATGACTATCTAAAATATTGATTGTATGTATTTGGAGAAAAGATGGGCTTGAGAGGGGGGTTAGTCTTCAAATCACTTTTGACTACTAAAAAAGGCACCATCCCTTTGAATTTCCAATCGAATGAGCCCTTTTTCAAGTTTCTACAACAAAGATTTCAATAAAAACCTAATATAACACCAGGACATAACTTATAACCCTAGCCCTGAAGACTCTGGGGCGAGTGTCCTGCTCAAAGATATATTTTCCTGTACTTTAAAATGCGTGGAAAAAAATAGCTATCTCAAAATCATTATTGGATGTGTTTGGGGAAATGGTGGGCTTAGAAGGGATGCTAGTTGCCTTCCAATCACTTTCGACTATTATAAAGGGCACTAGCCATTTCAATTTCCAATCGAATGAGTCCTTTTTGAAGTTTCTACGACAACGCGTTATATAAAAACCTTGGATGCCCGCTGGGCATAATTTACAACCCTTGCCCTGAGCGCTGTGGGGGGGGGGGGGGGGGTTGTCATCCTAAAAAACCTAATTTCCAGAACTTAAAACAACGTTGAAAAAAATGGCTATATTAAAGTTTTGATTAGATGTTTGGGGAAAAGTTGGGCGTTAGAGGCGGGTTAGTTGCCCTCTGATCACTTTCGACTATTAATACGGACACTAGCCCTTTTAATTTTCGATCGAATTAGCCTTTTTTAATGTTTCTACAACAACGCCTTCTATAAAAAAGCTTAAAGCTTATGTGCCCCCAGGGCATAACTTACAACCCTTGCCCTAAGGGGGGGGGGACTGTCCTCAAAGACATAATTTCTATCTGGAAATCAACTACGATTAACAAAATGGCTATCTCAAAATTTTGATTGGATATATTTGGGGGAAGGAAGGGCATGGGGGGGCTAGTTTCCCTCCATTCATTTTCAACTATTAAGAAGAGTACTAACTACTACAATGTCCAATTGAATGAGCTCTTTTTAAAGTTTTAATAACGATTCCTTTGA
Source organism: Artemia sp. Qi Xiang Cuo (assembly GCF_049724085.1). Classification (NCBI taxonomy): domain Eukaryota; kingdom Metazoa; phylum Arthropoda; class Branchiopoda; order Anostraca; family Artemiidae; genus Artemia; species Artemia sp. Qi Xiang Cuo. The sequence continues at coordinate 86,262,852 of NC_142797.1, forward strand.
TACGAAGGGCCCGGGTATGGAGAAAAAAAAAACACATTGTGCCCACATCGTTCTTTACTTAGGCAGCGCTCTCCTGCTGCCTATGATTTCAAATATATAAGTTTCATGAAGTTCGTAACTTTTTTTTGTACTTTCGAAATAGCTATTTATTCTAATTATTCTTTTATTTAATCTCCACCAGGGATGCAGGCCTAATTTAAAGCTTTGATGCTCATATGCCCAAGAGTTTTTGCTGCTCCATTTTCCGGAAAGTCCCCGAAAATGTTGGGATAGTAGAAGCACTGAACAGAACGCAACTGATGAATCAAAAGTAATGAAAGAGAGAGGGGATACCGAACTCTCAACTACCATTCTTAGGAGACATCTGACAGTTTATAAGTGGCCACGGAGTTCCTGTATTGTTTTAAATCATTTTTCTGTGAACAGGCAGCAGGGTTTTGGAGTGTATCTGGCACTTTGAGAATAAATCACATCAGTGCAGTTTTGTTAAGAAAGAAATCACTCAGTGATAATTTATTGCTATCCCTGGTACTGTGTGCCCCTAGGTTCGGGCCTAGTGGGCCTATTGGTAAAACCAGGCCTGCAGAGTTGTACCAATTCAAACAATCAGATTTCATTTAAACTGTCCTTGGTACTTTAAATTACCTGACATTTACTAACTTTAACAATATTTATATTAAAATATAAACAAAAAATATTAACAAAATTTACAAATATTAACAATATTTATATTAAAATATTAACAAAAAAGTTACGGTATATTTTTTTTTTTTTATTAACAAATGGGTCAAAAAAACAACAACATAAAAATCTCCATATAATACTAACAAAACAAAACTGCATGTAATACCAACAATATCAAAATAGGTCCCGACGCATATTAGCGAGGCATAAAAAATATTAACAAAATTTACAAATACTAATAATATTTCTATTAAAAATATTAACAAAAAATATTATAAAAAATATTAACAATATTTATATTGAAATATTAACAAAAAAATTACGGTATAAAAAATATTAACAAAATTTACAAATACTAATAATATTTCTATTAAAAATATTAACAAAAAATATTATAAAAAATATTAACAATATTTATATTAAAATATTAACAAAAAAAATACGGTATAAAAAATATTAACAAAATTTACAAATACTAATAATATTTATATTAAAAATATTAACAAAACATTTTATTAAAAATATTAACAAATTTTACAAATATTAAAAGTACCATGCGCAGAGGCAGATGAAGAAAAGAAAAAACCGAAGTGAAGAAAAAGCGCAGCACAAAATAAGACATGACTAATAAACAATTTTTGATGTTATTTTATGCCCCTGGATAATGGAATATGAGCAGATACATTTTCAACAAAAGAACTTGCAAAACCGTATTCAAGGGAAGGGCTAGGGGTTTTGACCCCCCCCCCCGAATTATTTGTTCGATTCTTAAAAACGTAATAAAAATGCATAAAATACATTTTTGATGGGTTTTTGTCCCAGGCGCAATAGAGGCCAGCGACTACTGATGCAAAAATTAAAGGGAAGGGGCACAAAAGTACTTTACAGATGCGGGATGGGGGAGGAGTGTCTCAGACCCTGAAAAAACATTTTAGGCATGTATGCGTAGTGCATACTAACAGATTGGTCAAATGTCATACTTGAAACTTCAACGTATAAGCTTCATCATTTAGCATCATTTGTGACAGCGATTACTTCATGTCTCAAGTACCATTTTACAATGGACTTTGGAAACATCAAAAAAGATGACGGAAAAATATCGTTTTTCATCCAATAGAAAAGATGGTGAAAACATCCGAAAAGAAAATTTGATAACATCCGACTTCAGCGAACAAAAAAAAGGGTAGAATACAAACTCGAGTAGAAAGAAATCCATCTAGTGTCTTAAGACCCGCATCAATAAACACAAGAACATCTTTTCTATAGGCCATAAAGAGCAATTATTATCGCCTCTTGAATTTCACAGGGTGTTAGGCCGAAACTGCAAAAAGCGTTTTAAGACCAAAAGACTAAGAAGACAATAAAAATTCCACCAGCAATGACATGATGCATTACCAGCTAATTGGCAAAGACCCAAAATGTGATGTTATTTAAATACAAATTCATATATACTAAGAATCTTTTCTTCCTTTAAACGTGATAAGTGTTTTAGTTTATTTGGTGGTTTTGATGCATTGACAGGTACAAAAACATAATTTTGGAAATATAAAACATACAAATCACAGGAGGACTCAATGTAGGGTCCCTGCTGAAATTATTCAAGGATCATTTAAATAATTTACTAAATAATATAATCAGAGTTGTACATCGAATCCCTATAAATTATCTTATCGTTTGATCGTTTGGGAAAAACTGTTTCTTTCCCATAGAAGTAGCACTAGTAAAGTTATAACCCAGAGCTTACCAGTTTAGCAATTTCTCACTCATCTCAGGTCATATATTGAATTACACTAGGACAACCTTTTCACTAAAAATAATTTTCTTTATAACTCCAATATAAATTCTTATCCTGAATTCAAATAAATACTCAAAAATTTTCCATTACCCAACATATTGCGTTTTTTTTTATTCTTTTAGAAAACGAAGACAAATTTCAGAAAATTGAGAGTCTTCCATTACAGTTTTGAAAGTGCTATAATTCAATAATATGAATCAGCCATGACTTATGTGTATTGATTTTGGCAAAATATTTAATGTTTTTGAGCAATTTTTACAATCATTGAGTAAAAACTTTGGGCAATAGAAAAATCCTTATGCTATTGCACTTCAAATTTAGAATACAAATTCCTTTAGCATAGTATATAATAGCATATAATTTAGTATATAATTTAACTTTAATTAGTACATAATTAATATTTAATTATTATACAATATAATTTAGCACATAGTATATAATTTAGCATACAATATTTACATGTTTTTAGTTTGAGTTAGTTATTTCATGGGTGAAATAACTAAGGAAAATATATTTTGTCATTTCACTAGTTTTGAATAAGATTTGGATATTTTGTTGGGATAATTTTTGAAACCAGATTTATAATTGTGATTTTCCAAGTAAGTGAATATTTTTTTTCCAGTTAAGAAGAGCCATATACTAGGAACCAGGCGTGTCTATTGGATGCGCACGCGCTGATTGCGTGATTTTTGGCCGCGCAGCGTTGCCATTCTTGTTTGTGAGTTTGGTTTTCGGGCGCGAAAAAAAAGGTTAAAATCGGCGTGTGTATATGTTTATGTTTTTTCTGAATTAGTGAAGTCCTGTGGACTGCGTGGATCGCTTGGGACCAAGCAGAAGAGGGGAGAGAACCTGCCGGAAGCGCCGTATTGGTACCTGCCGGTTAATTAGCCTTAAATTGCAGGGAACAGGTGAGCAGGTCTCGACGCTTCCCTTGCTCCCGGTCATCTCTTGCTCCTGAGGTTTCCCTGATGTTTCCTTGATGTAGATGGCGGTGAGAGCGCTTTGAAAAAGCTGCCTCCGACTTCTTAGTTTAGCTAGTCCAGTGCTATTTTTATCCGGATTCCCGCTGTGATAGTGAAAGTAACCAAAGACTTGCTGTTCCTGACTTTGCTTAGTGCAATCATCATGCAAATTAAATATGAAAAACCGGCCCTACTGAAGATTCAATCACCAGACTTATCAGTGGCACCATCTACCTTTTGTAACTTGTTGCTATTTGGACTCTTATAGAAACCACCAGTGCGCACTGAGATAGCTCGCTACTTAGAGCCACCAGAGTGCTCTCGCTTATCAGACTGCTTAAATACGTGAACCCACCGTGGCAAACGAGGAGGAAAAAGGAAACGCCAAATGAGAATCCCGGTGCATATCTCCCGCAGGAGAAAGACAAAGGACCGGCTGACGAGGACGAGTAACCTAGTCGTAATCCGTTGCGCTCCTCCTCACGATACTCCACCCCTACTTGTTCGCTGGTTTATAGAGAATGTTAACTGCAGTGCTTCGGAACCTACTCCTCCAAATTTGCGTCCAGAGCGATTCTCAGCAAAATACAAACTTCCGAATATGCTAATGTGTAACGCTCGATCTTTGAACAATAAAATGGACGAGCTGGAGGTGTTAATTAAGCAGAATAACGTAACCATTGCAATTATCAGCGAGTGTTGGGACATTACTGAGGAGACTGCACGGATTGAAGGTTACAGAAACTTCCTCAACACTCGACGTGACCGAGGCATTGACCGTCGCTGAGCTGGCGTAGGACTTTATATACGTGACAACTTACCACCAAAACTGTTAAGTAGCCCCAATGATTCGAGCCATGAGATTGTGTGGGTGGAGTGCAGACCGGCGAATCTGTCACGAAGATTCTCCTGCTTAATAGTTGCGTCAGTTTACTATCCAGAAAGCGCTGGGAACCGAAAAGAACTTATTGAGCACATACAAGTGTTCGTCGACAGAATGCGCCACAAGTACACTTCCCCTGCGTTTGTGATTGCTGGCGATTTCAATCAGACCAATCGTCAGTGGGTCTCAAACGTTTTGGATATGAAACAAGTAGTGAACATTCCGACTCACCAAAGTGGCAGTACTCTTGACATGATCTTTACGAACTTGGCAGATCTTTATAACGTTCCCAATCTCTAGGTCCCCTTCAGAATTCTGACCATTTTATAATTTTCTGGGAAGCACAAGCAAGTATCCCACGACCGAAACGAACAAAAACCACAATTCGGCCCATCACAATGTCTTCAATAGCTCAATTCGGTCGCTGGATTGGTACTTACGATTTTGAGAACATTTGTGCAGAGGCGAGCATTAATGTCAAAGTCAGCAAGCTGAACATGCTTCTGTTGGAAAAGTTCCACGTTTTTTTTCCAATAAAGGATATTAGAGTTTGTGACACTGACAAACCATGGATCACCCGCAACCTCAAACAGATGATGAAAACTTGCTGTGGTCTCCACAAAGCTGGAGATCAAGCGGCTGCAGCCAGTTTGCGTAACACAATTGTGAAGTTCAACAGACTAGCCCAAAGACAGTATGTAAAAGAGAAAATATCGCCATTACTGCACACTGACCCTCACAAATGTCACTCCTCGGTCAAAACCCTTGCAGGGAAATCAACGCCAAAGGACCTGAGACTACTCAAAGATGACGGCACACTGACATCAGCTACTGAAGTGAACAATTTTTCTCCGGCATATGCACCACATACCCATAAATCACAAACTCAGAAATTGAGAGTATCATTGCTGACACCAGGACTGATGAGATATGTGAAGTATCTGAATATGCCGTCTTTAAGGAACTTCAGAAACTAAAAGTAAACTGTGCGTCTTACCCTGGTGAACTCCCTGTCAAGTTGTTACGCGAGTTCTCCATCTTTCTCGCAAAGCCACTCAGCTCTATTATTAACCAGTGTTTTCACGAACAAGTGTTCCCCAGTGTTTGGAGGAGAGCTTATGTGCGCGTAATTCCAAAAGTGAAAAACCCGAAATCTTGCGACCAACTCCGCCCAATTTCGATAGTTCCGAACCTCTCTAAGGTAGCGGAATCATTTATATATCGTGAACTTATGTCACAAGTCCAGGGCTCTCTTGATCCATACCAATACAGGTGCTTGAAAGGTAGTAGTACATCTGTTTATCTTGTGCATCTGTAACACCTTATTGTCGAAGGGCTTGGCCAAGGAGGCAAAATTATAGATATCCTCATAGCTAACTATAAAAAAGCCTTTGACTTGATACACAATTATACTGCAGGGAACAATTTGAAGGTTATGGGAGCTTGCAGACATATTCTCTTATAAATAATAGATTTCTTACTCGACCGACTACAGAGTGTATATGGTCTCTACCCAGGTGATACTGATTTGGAATGGTCTGAGCTTACGTGTGGTGCCCCACAAGGAACTAAACTCGCTGCCTTGTTGTTCTTGGCAGTGATCAACTTCGTCCTTGCTGATTTTGACGAATGGTTCAAATTCGTAGATGACCTTTCCACCCTCTTAAAATACCTCATTGAGAAGTCTCAAACCGTTCCCCAGTTCAGTGAATCATTTATCGACAACTTTAGAGACCAGTGTTCTGAAAACAGCCTCCAAATCAACGAAACGAAGACCAAAATTCTTCGATTTAACCATCTCAAAAGGTATTTTCAGTGCCCCCTCCTCCATACCAAAGCGTATCGTCGGCAGTTATTCTCGGTGTTACGTTCAGCGTTGACTGTTCGTTTAGCCTCCACGTCTAAGAGGTAGTGAAAAGGCGAACTGTGCCATGCGTACCCTTTTACTGATGCGAAGATTTGGTTTTTCAGTGCCACAATTGAAAACAGCCTACCTGACATATATTCGCCCGATATTAGAGCATGCGTGCCATGTATGGGGTCCACAGGTTCAGAACACTGCCTATATGAGCGAAGTACTCGAATCTGTCCAGAAAAGAGCAGTGAAGGCCATACTGTCTGATCAGTACACCGATTACGAATCAGCACTGTCTCAACTAAATTTGCCGTCACTCCACGATCGCCATTTTCAACTTATCTGTAAATTTGGCCAGTTTCTTCTGACAAGTGATAAACACAGATATATATTACCCCCAATGCTGACAAAAAAAGTAACTACAAGATCAAAAGCAACAAAGCTAGCCCAGCCCAAGTGTTGCACTAATCACTTCAGCAATTCGTCTGTGCCTTTTTATGTTTCTGTCTACAATAAGTGACATGTGTATTAATTTTTTGTGTCTTTGTTTACTTTGTAAATAATAGCGCGATTTAGTCGGGATTTAAACCCTGACTACGAAAGCTTTTATGTTAACAAATGATTCTGATATAGTGTTGTTCTTCAGTGCATTCATATGGTTACTATTGTTTCAGCTTATTTGTGTTTTTGGAAATCTTTTTTCACAAATTGAGCTATTTAGGATTTTTCTGAATGTGTCTTTCAATGATAAATATTAAAATGTAATTATTTTTTTCTTGTACACACTAAGTGTCATTATTTTAAGAAATATTGGATGAATTTTAGATGTTTCAGACGAAAAAAATCCAAAATAAATGCACAAAAACTATGGGCACAACTGCAAACACTTGATTTCATTCTTGAAATCAGCATACAAAACTTGTTCAGGATGTTTTTTTTAATACTAAAAAACAACTAAAAAAATGACAACTTTAAAATTCTGCTAAAACATGCATTTTGAAAACTATAACACAAAACTCTAGGTAGCAAAACTCTTACTATATTCAACTAAATTCAGCATAAAAAAACATATTATACTTAACGATTTTTGCAATTGTGCAAGGAAAGAGTGAAATTTTATTTTCTAGAACTGTTTTATGAAATTTTTCATTTTAGGCTTTTATATTAATTATACTAATTTAAATACTAAGAATAGTTTAATAAATCAACTTCCACTGTTAAGTTTACTTTTGGTGATTTTACATAGTTATATTTGCAATCTGTTGTATGTCATCATATGTGTATAGGAATATTATATATATTATTATTGTAAAGCGTAAGCTCTTCAACTGTCTGTCACATTTTTACTAGCTTAAAATAGCTAAATAAGGAAAAAGAAAATAGCAAAATTTGGCCTACTCACTTGACTTTATATGAGCAAAGGTTTTCATTAATGATGGACCATACAACCTGAAAAGACAAAGGTGGTGAAGCATAATTTTAAATTTAAAAAGAACATAATAAAACATTGAAATCAGAAGCAAACTAGAAATTCTTTCCAATCAAACAGTTTGTGGTAATGAACTGTAAGTAAGGAGCGACCTGGCTCAATAATAACCGACACTCTAAAAACGGAATTTTTATACCAATAGATAGGCTTACATGAAAAGAAACAGATTTTTATGCTGATTTCAAATATATAAGTATCATTAAGTTTAGTCTTACCCATCAAAAGTATAGCACCTGAGAAAAGTTGCCTTATTTTGGAAAAAAGGGGGAAACACCCCCTAAAACTCATAGAAACTAATTGAAAATCAGACCATCAGATTCAGAGAAACCTTCTATAGAAGTTTCAAGCTTCTATATGCAAAAATATGGAATTTTGTATTTTTTTGCCAGAAGAAGGCAACTAGGCCCCCTCCCATGCTCTTTTTTTCCAACAGTCACCCAATCAAAATTTTGAGATAGACATTTTGTTCAGCATGGTCGAAAAATATAATAATTATGTCTTTTAGGATGATTTAATCCCCTACAGTCCCCAGGGGAAGGACTGCAAGTTATGAACTTTGCCCAATGTTTACATATAGTATTGGTTATTGGGAAGTATACAGAAGTTGGCTATCTCAAAATTTTGATTGGATGTGTTTGGGGAAATGATGGGCGGGGGGGGGGCTATTTGCCCTCCAATCACTTTCGACAATTAAAAAGAGCACTAGCCCTTTGAATTTCCATTTAATTGAGCCTTTTTTGAAGTCTCTACAACAATACCTTCTATGAAAAACCTTATATTCCCACAGGGCATCACTTACAACCTTTGCCCTGAGGGTTGTGGGGGAATATCCTCCTCAAAAAAATATTTTCTATTAGTAAATCAACAATTCTGAACAAAATAAATATCTAAAAATTTTGATTCGATGTTTTTGGGGGAATGATGGGCGAGGGGGGACTTGAGGCGCTAAACACAATGTTGACTATTAAATGGTGCATATCCATTCGGATTTTACGTCGTCTGAGACATCTTGTAAGTTTCGACTACAACATTCTCAATAAAAACCTTGACTGCCCCAGGGCCTTAACTAAAATATATTCTCCGAGGGTTTCGGGGGAGTTCCCTTCTCAAAAACATATTTTCCATCAGGAAATCAACTGCGCTGAACAATATGGCTATCTCAAAATTTTGATTGGATGTGTTTGGGGGAATGATGGGCGTGGGGGGGGGCTAGTTGCCCTCCAATCACTTCTGACTATTAAAAAGGGCACTAGCAAGGACTGCAAGTTATGAACTTTGCCCAATGTTTACATATAGTATTGGTTATTGGGAAGTATACAGAAGTTTTCAGGGGGGATTTTTCTGGTAGTTGGGGGGGGGGGCTTACGTGGGAGGATCTTTCCATGGAGGAAGTTTTCATGGGAGAAGGGACATTGCTTTGAAGGGGGCACCAGATTTCCCAGCATTATTTGAAAAACGATCTGAAATTCAATAAAAAAAAAAACAAGTTTTCAACTGAAAAACTTCTCAACTGAACTTTTCAACATCAAAACTTATAACAAATGGAAACTATTACACATATGATTGGGTTTGCTCCCTAGTCAATACCTCGCTATTTACGCTAAAGTTTTTATAGTACTTTCATAAGAGCTACTTATTCTAACTAACAGCCTTTGTGATTAAGATGTCATTCTTAAAGAATTGAAAAAAAAATCGAATTTTAGTGTGAAAAGCTAGGTATCGACTAAGGGGCAAACCCCCTAATATAAATAACAAAATATACAAATATAGAAGTTTGTTATGTAAGTTAATTCGTAAGTTACATATATTTATTACTAATCATTCTAATCATAATATATTTATTCAGTTGTTATTCAGTTTTTGGACAGTTAACATCTTAAATAAAAAGTATATTTCATGGATTACCTGTTTACATGTGGTAACCTAGACGAGGAGTCAATTGATTTTTGCATGGAATGAAAGAAATGTGCTATGCTAATAACAGATTACACAAGTAACAAATGACCCTGGAAAACATGTTCCTGTATTTTGAAGATTGTGGTTGTGCAATCATTCCGTTAATATAGTTAATAGAAGTGGGTTAGTAATGGCCAGTGACATGAATAAATAAATAATAACCAAGCCATGATGATGTCACAGTAAATATGAAAATATAAAGAACTTTTGAACCACGTGGCATATATTGGTTGAAGATTGTTTTTTTTTTGGAAATTTATTTGCCATAATTGCCCATGAGAATTAGGAGTAAGAGAAATGATAAGAAAGTAAAGACTGATGGTGATAATGAGAGTGGTGACAAATCAAATGAAAGCCTAACATCAACCCCAAAAACTCTAGCAGGGAAGAAAAGGCCTTTGCCAGAAGATTCTATTCTGGATTTGAGTGGTGAATGCTTACAACAAGAATGTAAGAAAACAACTGCAGAAAATATTGTAAGAATTTTGGAGCTATTTTAAACTTTACAATCAGATGTAAAAGAAATTAGAGAGTCCCTTCATAGTGTGAAGACTGATGTTCAAAATATACAGAAAACTGTTGGTGAATTGGGAGAAAGATGCACACGTGTAGAAGCTGATACAAGAGAAACAAATAATCAGGTAGATAGTTTGAAGTCTAAGATGGAAAATCAGGATAAACTCGTGAATGATTTATTTGCCCAAGTTACATCATTAAAAATCAGTCACTTGTGTTGCAGCATACAGAAAGAAAAAACAACATATTGTTCTGGAATGTGAGGACTGAATCTTTGTCAGATGTGAAAAATACCATTAAAAGGGTGCTAAATGAGGGATTAGATATGGAAGTGAAGAATATTCCACCATTTTCAGTGGTACAAGAAGCAAGTAACTCAAAACAAAATCAAAGTTACTTGATTATCTTTTGATCAAAATCAAAGTTACTGATTATAAGGGCCAATATGCATTATGAAAAATGCAAAGAAATTAAGAGGAAAGGATTTGCAGTTTGGAAAACCAGTTTTTATTAGTGATGATGTTAGTAAAATATGTGCCAAATTAGAAAGGAACAGGTGGTGAAAAGAAAATATTAGATGGAGAGAGGTGTTGAGTGCTGGATACCACCCATGATACCACCAGTTCTTTCTATTAAATCTGCAGGTAACGTTGAAAAGGTTGAATGGTTCAAAGCATTAAAAAATGTAAATAGTGGTTTTGAGCTAGTTATTTATAGTGTTGGAATTTTTTTTAGAGGTTATATGAAAAGTTACTAATTATTATTATTTTTATTAAATTTAGGTTATTAAATTTAGGTTTGCTTATAATTGAAGTTGTGAGCCATATTAAGCCCACTGAATTTTCATTTTGGGAGTTGATATGTGTATACATATTGACGAGTTTGTTTATTTGTTTTGTTTAACTTATGTTCTTATGTTTATTTTTTTATGATAATTAATACGTCCTTGGATGTGGTAAGATGTTATTTGGGGAAGTTATGGTTCTCTACTCCTCCTTTGGCTTTCTCTTGCCCATATTTGATTTTGGATAATGGTTAATTTAACTAGTAGGTTGACGGAACTTGAAAGGAGCCCACTGGATGTGTGGATTGATAGATGGTTTTCTGCATTTGGACTATGATGTAAGTGAGAATGTTGGATGTTTGGATTTCCAGTATGTTTTTTGTGTGAGATGTGTGATTGGAAGAATATGAGCGAAATGAAGGTCTACAACATTAACTGTCAAGGGATAAACACATCATACGAGTTCCTTGATTAGTTATGTCTTAAAACAGAGCCACATATCTTGGTCCTAATGGAAACTTGGCTTAAGGATTATAATTCTACTTTATTAGAAATAGATGGTTATAATATGTATGTGCAAAATAGGATACTACACCACTGTGGTGGTTTAGCTGTATATGTAAAAAGTGAATTTAGTGTACCAATTAGGTTGGATTTAATGGTTAACAAAAATCAAATAAAAAAAACAATTTTTTTTAACTGAAAGCAAGGAACAACATTAAAACTTAAAATGAACAGAAATTATTCCGTATATGAAAGGGGCTGTCCTCTCCTCAACACCTTGTTCTTTATGCTAAAGTTTTTTATTGTTTAAAAAAAAAAGTTGTGAGATAGTCAAACTTTAGTGTAAAGAGTGAGGTGTTGAGGAGGGGACATCCCCTTTCATATACAGAATAATTTCTGTTTGTTTCAAGTTTTAACATTGTTCCTTACTTTCAGTTAAAAAAAACTTGTTTTTATTTATTCGATTTTTGAACGTTTTTGAATTAATGCAGGTTTTGATTTTGGCTCACCATACTTTTATTTGGTTAAATGGCTTTCTTGAAACTTGTTTAATTTTATTTATGAACATTTCTATTAGTAATAAATATACATAACTTACAAATTAACTTATGTAACAAACTTCTATATTCATATATTGTTAATATGTATATTACGGGGTTCACCCCCTAGTCAATACCTTGTTCTTTAAACTAAAGTTCGAATTTTGTTCCAATTCTTTAAAAATGACCTCTTAATCACAAAGGCCATTAATAAGAATAAATAGCTCTTATGAAATTTCAAAAAAATCTTTGGCTTAAAGAGCGAGGTATTGACTAGGGGGTGAACCCAATCATATACATAATATTTTCTGTTTGTTTTAAGTTTTGATGTTGCTGCTTACTTTCAGTTGAAAAATTGTTTTTTTTTATTTAATTTCTGATCTTTTTTTAAATAATGCTGGGGAATCCGGCATCCACTTCATAGAAATGTTCCTGCCCCCATGAAAACTTCCTTCATGGAAAGATCCTCTCACATAAAATTCCACATTTTTGTAGATAGGAGCTTGAAACCTCTACAGTAAGGTTCTCTGATACACTGAATATGACGGTATGATTTTCAATTATATTCTATAACTTTTAGGGGGTCTTTCCCCCTTTTTTTGAAAATCAGCCAAATTTTCTCAGGTGCATAACTTTTGATGGGTTGAGCTAAACTTGATGAAAAAAATATATTTGAAACCAGCATTAAAATCTGATTCTTTTGATGTATATATTGGTATCAAAATCCCGTGATCTAGAGTTTTGGTTACCATTGAGCTGGGTCATTCCTTACTTACAGTTTGTTACCACAAACTGTTTGATTATGAAATGAAAATTGAGTCTATGGTTCTTGATGTGAGTAATGCAAATAATAAGTTTATGGTTGTAGTAATTTATAGACCTTCGGGTAATGTTGAGGAGTTTATCAAACTGATTGATGAATTTTTGGGAATGTTGCCAAGTTCAAGAATACCATGTTTTATATGTGGGGATTTTGTTAACACAATGCTAAGTTTTGGTTTTTATCCTGCAATTAACACATGCACATGAGTGACAGAAACTTCAGAGTCCATAATTGATAATATTTTTGTAAATATCAATTATTTATGCCCTACAGTAGTTATTAATAGTGTATCTGACCATTTTGGGGTTGCAATATCTGTACCTGGAATATTTGATCAAAAACCCAATAATAGAAGTGTGCCAAAGGTGACTTTTGTGGATGGAAATAGGTTTTGTAGTTTAAGCAGAAGCTTAAAAGTGCACATTTTGAGTTTCTTCAGGATACTACAGGTATTGATACCAAATTTGGTAAATGGTATGAAAAATAAAATTACTATTTCAAGAGTGTTTGGAGTTTAAAGAGACAAAGCAAAAATATAAGTTGCCAATTAAACCTTGGATTACTAGCCTCAATGGAAAAAAGCCAAGTGATGTGTAAAAGGTGTGCAATTCAAGGTTCAGCATCAGATAAAGAACATTATAAAGAATGCAATAGAAAGTTAAAAAGTCTTTAAGAAAAGCAAAAATGGATTAGCCTACTATGCAAAGAAATTTAAAGATTATGAAAGAAGCCCAGCTAAAACTTGGCAACTGATTAAGTCAGTAATAAGCCCAACTAGTGAACCAATAATACCTAGCAATTTGCTGTGGGAGTTGGATAGTGGTGTAGCCAATAACTTGTGTACCCACTTTTCAGAAGTAGGGCTAAAAATATTGACATACTGTGGAGTGCATAAATGGTGATGGTACATACCAGAATTTTCTTCCTGAAGCAAGTGATACAACCATTTATCTTCAACCTGTGAGATCGCATGAACTTGAGGATATTTTAAAAAGTATGAAAAAATCAGCAGCTGGAATGGAATTTATAACTTTTCAAATAGTTCAAATTACCCAATTATATATAGTCATCTGTTGTACCTTTTTAATCAATGTTTTGAATTTGGAGTGTACCCTAATTGCTTGAAAAGTGCTTTGGTTATTCCTCTGTATAAAGGAGGTGATAAGGAAGATATGAAAAACTACTGTCCAATATCTCTACTTCCAGTGATTTCTTGTATTTTTGAGAAATTGATTTACAGACAACTGATGGATTATTTTGAAAAAGATGTTTCTTTCACTCTAGTAAATTTGGTTTTAGAAAAAATATGTCTACAGAGCATGCTTTATTATTTTTGACAACATTTGTTAACAATTGCCTAGATTCAGGTTCAAAGGTGGGTTCAATTTTTCTAGATATTATTAAGGCTAAAAACTGTGTTGAGCATAAGATTTTATTGGCTAAACTTGAAAATGCTGGAATTTGTTTTAAAAGTCTGAAATTGATTGCTTCATTTCTTGAAGGAAGACTGCAAAGAGTACAGCTGGGCACAGTCCTGTCAGAAGAGATGGTAGTAAAGTGTGGTGTGCCACAGGAGAATGTTTTGGGTCCCCTATTATTTCTTGTGTACATTAATGATCTATATGGATGCCTGAAACAACTGTCAACTCCAAGGTACAATGACAGCCCAGTGCAAGCAATACTTCCAGGTTTTGCTGATGATACTCAGTTTAAAATGGCTGCAAAAACAGAAGCGGATTTGAAAAATGGCATGAAACAAGGAATGGTGATAATCAAGAGATGGATGCAAGTGAACAAAGTGCTTGTTAATCAGAAGAAAACAATGTTCATGTTGTATGGCAGAAGAGCAAATTACTATCCATGGATTGAAGAAATTGAGTTAGTAAATGGAAGTATAAAACAGACAAGTATTGTAAGGTATCTTGGTGTAATGGTAGATGAATGCCTAAGTTTTAAAGATCATATTGCATTTACAAGTACTAAATTAGCAAAAAATGTTGGAACTCTGCAGAAGCTGAAAAAATTTTTCCCAAAAAGGTTATTAGAATGTTGTATTTTTCTCTTATTGATCCATATTTGCTGTACTGTGTTACAGTTTGGTCATCAATGTCCACTAGCCATTTGTATCCACTCTGTGTGTTACAAAATAAAACCGTACAAGATTTGACCAATGACTTGTCCCAAAATTTAGTAAGATTGAGGTGTCACCAAATAAATATTTTACCATTTCATGGTGTGGTTAAATTTTATGTAAATTTATTTAGGTACAAATTTGTTCTTATTTGTTACCAGCATATTTTTTGGAATTTTATAATGAAAGGGAACATAGTTATGAAACTAGAAATGTTGAACTAGTTAGAATTATGGTTCCAGTTACTACCAGATCAAAATTTTCTATCAGGTATATTGGTCCTGAAGTCTGGAACAGGCTTCTGGCAGAAGTAAAAGGTAAGAAGGCTTTTGAGGAATTGTGTGCTTCTTTCTGAAGTATTTACCAGTTTTAACCAGTATTGTAGACATGGATTAAGTGATTGATTTGGGAGTAAGTATATGCTTGTGGGTGTTAAAAGAGAAATTGATTTGTGTGTTGATTGAGGTGATTTTTGGTATGTGAAAGGAAGCATGATGAATCACAGAGTATGAGTGTAGAATTCCTTTAAGTTAGGAATTCCATTATTTCCTATGGTTTTATTTAGATAATTGGCACTTGTATTTGCTTAATCTTGATCTGTCACTAGTAACTCATTATTATACACTACAGAGGGGTTGGAGTTCCTGGGTGGGGGTTTGCTTTGCATTTGTTTAATGAACCCATAGACCTTGCTTACTGGTTTATAGAAATCCAAATTTTCAATTAACTCTTCCCAGTTCATTTTCTTGGCTTGTGAAATCACTCTCTTAAATGCTGCATAAGCTCTTTTCACCTCAATATAGTTGTATATTGTTGATACTTGTTCATATTCATTTTTCCTTCCTAGATATTTTGTTTTAGCTGCATAACAATTTTTGTTTCACCATGTAAATGAATTCCTTTGTCCCTTATATTATTATAAGCATTCAGTGGCCAGTGTTTACCCCCCTGGAAAATGCCCTTAATATGTTACCTTAATACAGAAAATACATTAATGTATTGTTTCATTTAAGTGCTTTATGAAGATTGCAGATAAAAGTTTATATTATTTGTGTCTTTCATTTATGTTATTTTACTATGTTCATGGTCATATATTTGGCTTTAAAATACACTTCTCTATCTATCTATCTAATATGCAAAATACTTGTACCAAACACATTTTGCATGCAGACCCACTATACTTTACCCCCCCCCCTAATATGCAAATCTATAGCCACAATTTATTTCTAAAGTAACAAAGAAACTAACATAAAAACTGGTGTGTTCTTGAATTTAACACAGTGTAAACTTGAGTGAGTGGCACATAATACACAAATACCAAAATTCCTCTCCCCTACAGAAATAAAAAAATAAAACTCAAACAAAATTCTCAAATTTGGAAAGCCTTATTTTTTACAGGGAGGTATTTTCTGTGTGGGGGGGGGGTATTTTTTGCAGGGGGTTAAAAGCCTAGAACCCTGGAAAATCTTCACTTTTTCATCAACACATTGCTCCCTTTCTATGACAGCCAAAATATCTTTTTGTTCAAGAAGTTCTTTAAACTTTCTCCAATCTGCCTTCTTGATTTGAAACTTAGTAATCTTGTTTGTCTCAAATTTATCAGAAATCTCAAATCAACCATCACAATGATTTAATACCATAAGGGCATGATCACTAAACAAAGCTGTATTTACTAAGGTTGACACAGTTGCTGATGTCACTAGATCTGCACTAGTGAAAGTCAAGTCTATAGTAGTGGAAACTCCTGTGATAGAATTTATTTGGGTTGGAAGCCCTTTTGGTGCAATTAAACATATATTATTTTCCAGTAATATATATTCAAGGCTTTTACCTGAAGACTTAAAAAAATCATAATTAAAATTCCCTATTATAGGGAATAAAATTCCCTATTAAAACAACCTGTTCTGCATTTGGTATTTTATCAAGCAGTAAATTTTTACCAAATCATTTTATTGACTTATGAATAAAGTGAATATACCACTTGATGCCTTTTTTTATGCTCTTTACAATTATAATAATCATTTTTGTTGGAAATGAATTTTAACACCCCCTTATATATATATACCAATTCAGGGTATATTTGCACATTGGGGGGGGGGAGGCAAATTTTATTTCTGATGTAAATGGGAGGTAAGTTTAAACTTTACCCCACCCCCCTAATGTGCGTTCACAACTTTGCTCAATCCCAATTTATAAGGTTTTAAAGATATGCAAATACATTTCCTAAATTTTGGAAATAAACTATTTATATGTCTTAAAATTCTGCTCAAATAACTGAAATTGCATTTTCACAGCTAAAGCCAGAGAAAAAGAAACTGATAACTGAAAATTAAGGTAAATTGTTGTTTTGTCAAAATTTCATTGGGTATAGACCTGTCATGTAGGCAAATTTCATGACCCTCTAGAGGGAGAAGGAGTGGAGGTAGGTACTTCAAAATACCTTCCCGGGACATACTTTAGCCTGTAGACCCATCCCTGAAAGTCTCATTGTCCTAACCTAACCCCTTCCCAAGATAGCCAAAAGTAGCTAAAGTAGAATTTTAGCGGAAAATTTTCTGACAAAAATGATTATTATATTTGGAAAGAGCATAAAAAAAGGCATCAAGTGGTATATTCAATTTATTTATAAGTCAATAATATGATTTAGTAAAAATTTACCAATCAAGTAGCTTATTTATTATGCTACCAATATCTTTATTATTCAAATTTGAGTTGTAAACAATTTATAACAATTTGAGTTAAGTCTGTTAATATAGGCCTACCTCTTCATATATAGGTAGTGGGTCTCCATTAAATGATTATATCTAAACCTGAAGTCTGACAAGAGAATATGTTACACCATCTAATTCCAACCCCTGAAGTAGTTCAAATGTGGCGTGGAGAAAGAGTAGAAGGAGTGGTCTATGCTAGGACAGGTATATAGACATAGGATGTTAGCCTATTTAATGCATAAATGAGATAGCCTATATCCTAAGTTAATATCTGGTCCTATTAGGGGGGAGGATGTAAACTTTTGTCACAGTAGCAACAGTTCTATTTACAAAGACTGTTGGTTGGAAAATTGAATGGTAGGCTATTGTCTTCATTGATTGAATGCCAGTAGGCCTATATGTATAGGCCTACAGTGAGAACAGCTAGGCTAGATAGACATATTAGGGTAAGACACCCAGTAGTCGGCCACCTGCCTATTCTTGGACAGAATGTAACTAACAGGGAACCTACCTCTAAGCTAATGTGCTTAGAAAGTTTTTATACATAGCTGGTTTCCCTGGGCACTATTATATAGCCATATGGATATCTAATAGTGACCCGGGCAACCAGCGATGTATAAAAACTTTCTAGCATTATAAACTTTCTAAGCACATTAGCCTAGAGGTAGGTTCCCTGTTAGTTACATTCTGTCCGAGAATAGGCAGGTGGCCGACTACTGGGTGTCTTACCCTATTTCAAAATTATTTTAACTGTTGATGAAAATTAACATGATAATAACATGAAAATAACATTAACAGAATCTGTCTGGGTAGTGGGCAGGGGCGTCCTGAGGCGGGGACGCGCTGCCCCTCCAACAGTTTTTGCATTCAGTAAAATATTCACTGAAGGCAAAAATGTTGGCAGAAAATTTGCAAAATTGCCTGAAATTTAGCAAAATTCTTGATTTCTTCAGAAAATTCGGCATAAATCAGGTATCAATTTGGTAAAATTATGGAGATCGCCGCCCCCCTGCCCCCAATGAAATGAGTCTTGGGACACCCCTGGTAGTGGGTAGCCTAGCTATCCTAAAGCCCACTTCCTTATCTTAGGGTTTTTTGTAGCTGGTATTCAGCCTACGGCTACGTTTGCCCTTAATAGGAGGGGATGTATGATTTTGTCGCGGTAGTTTAGCAACAATTTTGTGTAAAAGTGTTCATTGGAAAACTGAATGGTAGCTTCTTTGTTATTAGCCCAATTGTTTTTTTTTTCTTCAGAAGAATCCATAGAAGAGTGTAATCTTACTATTTCCTTGCGCCTGCTAATGTGGCAAATATAGCACCGGACTAACTAATACTTACATCATCAGACATCCCAAGATCTTATTAATTTTCAAAAATATTAAAAACGTGGTTTTTAGTCCTTTCTTTTCTTGACAATGATAATGATGCATAAGTTTGAAATCCCATAATGCCGCATTTCCATTTAATGGGCTCAGCACACGTAGCTGATTTGAGGAACCGATTTCAGCATTAGTTGACAAATGATAATGGTAAGAAAAATTTATTAAAAGAAAAATTTATTGCGTGAAATTTTCAAAACTAAAATCATGGATGCAAATATTCAACAGGAGTTTATTAATGATTGCATGATTAATCTCAGCTCAGTAGCCGGGTCTTTCACCACATACGTCTCTGGCTGACTATTTTCTATTTATTTGTATCCCTATTTCTTTCTGATGATCACGATGAAAATCGGCGCTGATTTTGTATATTGGTGCCAAAAACTAGAAAATGTTTCAAGCTCAAATCGACGCCGATTTCTTGTAAAATCGGCGCTGATTTGGAAATCAGCTACATGTGCCCAGCCCTTTACAGACAAGTGCTGCGTTTTCAGGCACCAGGTTCCAATACGGGTTAAAACCCAGCTCTGCACCAGCTGTTTTCAGAAGTCTGGGTTCTACACGAGTCTGCTATCAACCATTTTCAGCCATCGTGTTCAAACCCGGAACCAGCTTTAGTACCAAGATCAAACACGGGGTTCCCAGTAATTGGCGCTTGAATTTTAAAATGAACTACACACCCGAGTTTACATTAATGAATTTTTTTCATTAGGATGTGTTGTTCAAATTTTTTTTGTGGCCTTTGTCATTGTGCTGAAAACTATTTATAAATTCAATCTTTCACAATATGACCAATTTATGCATTTCTTTAAAATACGGTAGAAATGCAATAATAGAAACAGTTTATAAAATTTGAATTATCTTTTATGGAAAACGGGAAATATCAATGGAAATCTAAAGCACAACTAACGAACAAATATCTCTGTAATTCTTGATCTATTTTTTTCTTTCTTCTTAAACCTCAAGTTACTGGAGTCTACATCGGTTTAAAAGTTCATATTACACCCTTTTTGAAATCTTGCCTACAATCCTACCATAAAGCATTTTCAGCAGAGTGGGTTCCAACTCCGTTCTTTGGTGGTAGAACCCACATTTTAAAAACGCTTTTTGCACTACACGCGTCGAACCCGTTGTGTCTGAAAACACGGCTAAGAGAGAAATATTAACTCAGTAGAGTTATTCAACGAATGAAACCGTAAAGTAAAGCTTTTTCGTCAACACAACATTGGCACTTGTAGCTTTCAATTGGTTGACTCATTTGACATTATCTCGTCACACTTCAAATGGGAACAAATATATTTTGCATAGAGTGCGTTTACATTCGATGTTTTCTGGAAAACTGGGAGACAGGTAGCTGTCTATATTACTGCATACAATTTACACTACGTGTCTCCCAGTTTTCAATTCTCAGGTTTTCCTGTCAGTTCTTCGATCATCACGTTTGTCCTTCTAGATTTCAATTAGTGAGAAAGTATCTTCAAATAACCATGTCTGTGAGTAAGCCTCTTTATCTTTTTTGGTAATTCCCATAGCTCACTTTTCAAATTTATTGATTGATAAGTGTGCCAGAAAACGTAACAACCCCTCTTCGATTCCTGATTTTCGGCATCCCGGCCATTTATTAGCATCTTTTTATGCCGAGCCCAGAATCAGAAAAATATAACGGTAGTAGCAGTCAACACTAACTAGTTTTTCCGTATTCTGTCCAAGTTTTCCAGAAATCGCCGAATTTGGACGCAGCTATAGACTTTATGCTTGCTTCCTTTTGTATATGAAAAGCCCCCAAGCTGACTAATAGGTTATTCGTGGGCTGTTTGATATTTTTGTTGCTCAGTTGTGCCATATCCTTCGCTGAACAAAAAAACTGCTCTACTTTCTGAACATATTCATTGGGCTGTCACAGAATACTGGTCAAGTAATATGAGTCCTGTTGAATCTCGGAGAAAATTTGGATGTTGGTACCATCGATGGCTCTAGTGTGATTACCTTCGTTAATGCTCACTTTCTAACGTTCATTTTCCTACCAAACAAAAGTTTGTAAAAGAACTATCCTCTCATACCAACCATATTGACTAAGTTATGCCTCATGTTTTTTACCTTTAATTGGGATAGCTCGTAAGTACCGTTATTTATATTAAAATTTTGTGCAATGGGGTCTCTAGCTTCCATGAAAAACCATGGACCCGGTCTGCTTTGATATTGAATGCTCGATATATCCCTTTTTTTAACTTTTCTGATTCGTAGCATAGTAGAGATTATTGCTTGTTAAATCGTTATAGGAATGTCGTCTCTGCAGTTCTTAACAATATATTCTAATCTTTAGTCGCAATTCTAGTTTTCATTGTGCGATAAAAGTACAAAAAGTGCATATACCCTGTTTTAAAATTGAACAGTCAAGATAACCATCCTCAAATAGGCTTCAGGCCTTCTGTCGTGAGTTGCAACGTGAAGCCGGATTTGCTTTCCCTTGTTTCTAATATTCGCGACTAGGCGAAAGCTGACATACCGTTATTCGTGAGAAGACGAGGGTTGGCAAGACTTGAGAAGCGAATCGAGCCCGCTAGTGGTTCGTGTTTCTCGCTGGTGTTTTTTTTTTTTCGTTTAAGTTCAAATTATTATGCTCATGGCTTTAGGAAGATTTTCACGTTTGAATCTTTTCTACATATTATGATCAATTACTTAAAGAAATGAATAGTAGTTTGAAAATTTTGCAAGATAATGACTTAGATTAATTATTTATTTATTAATTCCAAAATACGGTAAGCTTTACCAAGCGTGTCGCACTAGACACTATAACAATTTATGACCACGAGTTTAAACATAAAATTGATCATAACAACGAAAACATGGTCGATTTTAAATAACTTGCTTTTTCACTTGTTGAAGTAAATCAATAAATTCGGCTAGACGAATAAATTCTCTATAATAATTTGATGTTTAAAAAGTCATACAGAAGATTATACCATTTTCCATGTTTAAAGGAAACATAATACTTTTAATTAATTTCATTTTTATTTTCCTGGCCTCCCCCAGGCCATTCAGCGTGTCCCCAGGTGGCGATAGGGGAACGCTCTACAGATATGTAGGGACCTCCATAGGTCCCTACATGTAGGGACAACCGCATGAATAAAACTATTTGGGTGTTATTAAATCAGTATTTGGGTGTTATAACTTGAATTATATGTGCTTTCGTCACACTCATTTCTTCTCAAGTTTAAAGAATAAAAATTAATTTAATGAAAAGATTGATCAGGTGGGCAGCTTCACTTACCTTGGTAGTTTTATTAATAAAGATGGTGGGAGCAGTGAAGATGTTAAAACTAGAACATCCAAAGCTCTGGGTGTTTTTTCACAATTAAAAAAAAAGTTTGGAAGAACAGGAAGATAAGTCTGCAAACCAAGATTAGAATATTAGAAGCTACAGTGATGACAGTAGTCAAATATGGCTCTGTAGCATGGACACTCCAAAATGCGGATAAATATTTGCTAGATGTTTTCCAGAGAAATTGCTTAAGCATTGTTCTGGGTACCCGGCTGACTGACCGTATTTGAAACAATAGGCTATACGAAAAATGTGGTTCAACACCGCTCTCTAGGGCGATAATGAAAGAAAGGTTGAGGTGGCTAGGGCACATTGTGCGGATGAAGGATGACAGATTGCCGAAGATTGTTCTTTTTGGCCAACCATCTAGGGCTAAACGGAAAGCAGGTCGTCCTCGTCTGGGATGGGAGGATGTCATAAAGAAAGATTTAAAGGAAATGGGAACTTCGTGGGTGGGTGTAAAAAGGGAGTCTTTCAATAGATTGGGGCAGAGGAGGAGCATGCGTAGCTGTGTTGGCCTCAGGCGGCTTGGTGCTGCAGTGAGTTGTTAGTAGTAGTAGTAGTAGTAGTAGTATGCCCTAGTCCAGCATGCCTTTCAGTCTCAAGCGTCTAATTGGAAACAAAATCTTGAGAGATCTCCCAGGATTTAAATTTTTTCTGGGGATATTTCTGATTCGAAATGAAATTACTTTTTCTCTATTGAATTTTCTCTTCCAAATGAAGCCCTACAATGTGATACAGTTGATGTCTTTGTTTTAAGTTGTGCTCCTGACATTTATGTTGCTCCATTCAATTTTTTAGTTCAGTATATCCTAAACCTAAAAGATAAGAAAATTTCAGGCATTGTCAGGGATATCACATTTTCATGATGCTCTCCCTGTTTTCCACGATAATCATATTCCTGATTAACCATACTCCTCTCTTGATTCAGTGGGTTGTCTGTGAAAAGTTGTAGCCTTTTTGTTTTCGATTGAAGATCTTTTCCAATTCCAAAGAATATGAAACTTGTCATCCAGAGCTTGTCTTCCCACCCCATAGCGGTGTCTACGAATTTTCTCAGGCGCTTTGAACTCCTTCTTATTGACCCTATGATCATAAAGTGTCATTTTTCAAAGCATCTATTTGTCTTCCAAGCGTAACTTGGTAACTTCCAAGCGTAACGCGCTGGGCTGAGAATCCGTGAATTCGGGTTCGATCCCTGGTGTGGTCAGTTTCTTAGTTTGGGACGCGGGTCAGTGGTGTGACCCTGTAAGCTTAGCCAGAGTCAACCCAGCTCTAAAATGGGTACCTGGAGAAATCTGGGGAAGGTAAACAGGAAGGGTTTGCGAAAGCATAGGTTGGCTGGCCCCCAGCCCCTCATTGCACTTCCTGGCTGAAGGGCCACGAAACGGAGATCAGCACCGCCGGTTTGGACCTTAAGGGTCTAGTGCCGCATCCTTTACTTATCCTTTAACTTGGTTATACTCACTCTTTGTCTGCTATTGTAAGCGCATTGATTGACGGTGATTCTTCAAGTGAAAGTTCTGTGTGGCAGATTACAATGCACGTAAAGTTTTCGGCTATGTGATTCATGCCGCTTTGACACTCCATACAGCAAAAACGCAGGGTTATCTCTTCTTATATTAATGTTCTCTGAGATTCATATATCGTCCAAAGTGGATGGCGCTTATATCAGCCGCTCACCTTTTCTCCATAAAGCGGCTCCTGACATTTTTATTGGGGTTGAGAAAGCTATCCATCAAGGTGATGTTTCTTCCTCTTCACTCTTCAGCAATAGTGCTCTTGGTATACAATGTGCTCTCTCGTCTTTCCTCTTCACTCTTAAGCAATAGTGCTCTTGGTATACAATGTGCTCTCTCGTCTTTCCTCTTCACTCTTCAGCAATAGTGCTCTTGGTATACAATGTGCTCTCTCGTCTTCTTTGTCACGAACAAACCAACGCCAATCCTTGAAACTCTTTAAGTCTGTTGCACCGCAAAATTGTTTATGCGTCAAATTGTCTGGGAATATTTTTACAAGATCTGATAAGTGAAAATTCCCATCAATTTTTTTCTGCTTCGCGAAATATCTTCTTCGTTTCCTTCCTTAGACCAACAAATAAAAAATCAATTAAATCAATTAAATAAACAATCAATGCAAGCAAAACTACAATAGGTATTAATGTATAAATGAATAAATAAAGCTTAAAACGAGTAAAACTTAAATTGAATATGCAAAACAAGTTTTAGACGAACAAAAATCACTACAAACAAGA
This sequence comes from Artemia sp. Qi Xiang Cuo, assembly GCF_049724085.1. Lineage (NCBI taxonomy): Eukaryota > Metazoa > Arthropoda > Branchiopoda > Anostraca > Artemiidae > Artemia > Artemia sp. Qi Xiang Cuo. The sequence continues at coordinate 86,287,439 of NC_142797.1, forward strand.
GTTTGGGTATCACCTCCTTCTCTCACTGTAAAAGTCTAAAATCTACTGCATCATTGGCGCTTTACTGAAAACCAATTTTATGAAAAATATTTTCTTTTGTACTTAATATTAAAAATAAACATTAAAATTATAGTAAAGTTCTAAACTGATGAGCTTTCAGCAAATAATGTCATTATACATCAAATATTCAGTTTAATTTATTAGTTCTTTCTAAAGTTGTTCGAGACGAATATAGTTTCACTACAAAAAAGAGTTTGGATGCTGCTCCCTTCCTTACCTGTAAATAAAAACCAAAAGCCAACTGCGTCATTGGCGCTTTACTAAGAACGAACTATATTACAAATATTTTCTTTTCCAGCTCTTACAGCATTGAAAATAAAAATAAAATTAGAGTAAAATAAATTTTTGAACTGATGGATCTTTCAGCAACTAATATCTTTATATATCAAATAGTCATTTTGATGTGGTTTATACCTTCAAAGACGGTTCAAGACGCATACAGTTTTCAGTAAAGCGCCAATGACGAAGTAGGTATTGTGTTGACACCGGAGTTTTTGTTATCTAATTTTTGAAGCATTTTTTAAAAAAACTGGCTATCTTAAAATTTATAGCGGATGGGTTTGGGGAAAAAGGGTGTGGAGGGAGCTAGTTGCCCTTAAATCTCTTGACTCTTAAAAAATGAACTAGAACTTTCAATCTGCAATCAAATGAGCCCTCTCTCAAGTTTAATCGAGCATCTCTTTCATAAGAACCATACGTGCCCTTAGGGCATAACTTAGATCGCCTTCTACCGGGCTCTGTGGGAGGAGGCGTTGCCTCTGAAAAGAAAGTTATATTTCGTTAATGAGCCTGAACCATCCTTGGTCTTTGGTGTAATGATTCAGTAACTTACTTAAGTTTTCTTTTGTTCTTCAATTGTTTACGCTACTTCAATTATCGTTAAAGTTGAACCGTCCTTTGTTTTTGTGTACTGAATTTTAAAAGTCTTTGATACGTTTTAAACTATTTGCGAAGTGAAAATGACGCTCTAGTCTATAGAAGACTAAAGGGATGTTAGCCTTACTACTGTTTGTGGTAATTTCTTTTCGGTTTAAGTTTGATTTGCTTATTCATTTTAATTTTGTTTGCTTTGAGTTTAACTTGTTGATTGATAGCTACTTGGGTTTTTTTTTAATTATTCTGTGACTTTGTGTTGTGTTTGTCTTTGGTAGTAGTACAGCTCTTTATCTTTTAATTTGCAAAGCTTTTTTGCAAAATTTTCTTTTTATTAGTTTTTGATCGTTTTAGTTGACATAGTTTCTTTATTGGTTAATAATAGACGCGTTAGTAAAGTTCTTCTGGCTAAGAATCCAGATTTAGATTTTGGATAAAAGCAATGTATTCAGTTAACATATCTGAATAACAACAATTTGATGCAACAAATTTTATAATGTTTTTCCTATAGAATTGTAAGTAGACGAAGAAGAATATATTTTTTGAATAAACTGTGAATCTGCATGATCCTGATCCCATCCTGTTACAACATTGATCCCCTATTTTATTATGTGATTATTGTTTTATTATGTTTGCTTTTTTGTTAAAATAAATGTATTGTGATGCTATTCATTAAAAAGAATTAATAAATAACCTCAAATAATAAATGTACCTGTAATTTTTAACTTGCAACACCTAGCTGTTCTCGAGATACCTTAGATGTCTTAACACGGTGTCTTCCCTTTCGGACCACCCCTTCCCTTAAGACAAAACCTAAGATCTACTTGACCCCTTTAAGACTCCCTGAAAGTTTCAACTCTGTCCACAAAGCAATTCTCGTGGTAGACCTTATTGTAAACAAATAGCAACTTGCATGATTAACTTCATGCATCTTCGAGCATGTTATTCTCGAAGACAAATTATAGAACGTTTTGACTATCTTGAACTAAATGGTAATCTCAAAACTTTGATTTTGGTTTTGAAAACTCTTGGGGATTGAAGATGGTAGGGAGTGGCGGATGAATATCCTCAGATCCCTTTTAAACCTTAAAAGGGCACCAGAGCTTTCAGTTTCCAATTTGAAAGACCTATATCCATTCCCAACAGTGGCATTTTTATAACCTGATATACATAGAGTCTTTTGACTTAGCTCTAGCCTCTCCCTCAAGTGATAATTTGGCGTTCACTTGCACCACCTCCCTCAACATTCTTTTAAAGTTTCACCTTATTTGTCCTAGATCGTTCCCAAGATATTACATATACCCTACTGCGCTGCCTATGATCATTGGTAAAAAAAGCATTTTCAATATTGGAAAATATTCTATTTGCTAATTACCAGGGGAGTAGCTCCAGTATTTTTATTGGAGAGGGGGGGGGGTAAGAGGGGTCCACATCCAGATAGTCAAGGGGCATGGGCTATGTAATAGTTATTTTTTCCAAAGTATTGGGGGTCAACTGCCTGCCTCCCTCCACCCCCTAATTAAAATTTGTTCAATGAGTGGTTTGTTTGGGGGGGAGGGGGGGGGGGCTAAGAATCACTACTTCCTCTCCCGCATGGCTTATTTATTTAGCAATTGAATGATCATCTACCAAACACTTTTTTCATGCTCAGTCGTGATTGTGTAGGCAATTAGGCATTATTTACAGAGCATTAGGCAATCTACTGAATCTTATTTGCAAATCCGTTCAATCAATTTGCTGTTCCTGGGAAAGCTCTATCGCATAATTAAAAGCTTTCATCTCGTATGAGTCTTGAGTGCGTTCAATGAACTGAAAAATGTGAAGAAGAAAAAACAAGAAGCCAAGAAAGAATAGAGATGGTTCAATATTGATCCTATCTTGTTTCGTCTAAGAATTAAATCAAGGACATGAATATGTTACAACAATTGACCATATAATGGCTAGCTTGAGTTAGTTTGCTATAAACACTTTAAAAATTTCACAATTGGAAAGTGCTCTCAAGTTATCCGATAACTATCTTAAACCAAAACACGGTAGGTATATAGCTCACGCATGATGGTTGATGTCTATTGAAGTTGGTATTTAGTTACTTTAAAGTTATTTATTAGGAACAGAGATATCATATACGGAATAAAAGGCAGGGGCATAGCTAAGGGGGGAGGGAAGGGCTCCCCCCAATGTTGAAAAGTGTTGGCACTCAGTGCCCACGCCTTGGAACCTCGGACGTCTCTGGCGTCTTAATTTAGCTTATGTGCCCGCATTTGTCGGCGAACTGGACGGTTTTGTCGGCACATTCCTTATCCCCCTCCCCCCTCAAACTTAAAACCCTAGCTTCTACCCTGGGGAAGGTATTACCCTATGCAATATTTTGGTAACTTGGTAAACAAAAATAAGATCATAAAATCGTGGGAAAGACAAATTCAGTAAATGAGAAGAACAGAATTCACGGAGCAACACATGCAACCGTATTTCACGAGAAATAAATGTGTATGCTCTCATCTTACGTTGCAGATGCAATAGGGTTATTCTAAGTTATTATTTACAAGGCCAATGTGTAATTGGAGAACTTCTGAAGTAAGTTCGTTTGTACAAAGTAATCGTTAAACTCTGCATCCACAGCATTTTCGTTTTTACCTGCATTAAATATAAAAAAACAAGTTTTTTTTAACTGAAAGTAAGGAACGACGTTAAAACTTAAAACGAAAAGAAATTATTCCGTATATGAAAGGGACTGTCCCCTCCTCAACGCCTCGCTCTTTACATTAAAGTTTTTCATTGTTTAAAAAAAATAGAGTGGTGAGAAAGTCAAACTTTAGCGTAAAGAGCAAGGCGGTGAGGAGGGGAGCGGTCCTTTCCTATGCAGAATAATTTTAAGATTTAATACTGCTGCTTGATTTCAGTTAAAAAAACTTTTTTTTTTATTTAATTTTTGAACGTTTTGTAATTAATGCAGGTTTTTATCTTGGGTCACCGTACAAGAATAATAAAAAAAAATTTGAATATTAATTTTACTTTTATTTGGTTAAATGCCTTTCTCAAAACCCGTTTAATTTTATTTACGAACGTTTTTATTAGTAATAAATATACGTAACTTACAAATTAACTTACGTAACGAACCTCTATATTCTTATATTTTAATACGTATATTAGAGGGTTCGCCCCCTAATCAATACCTTGCTCTTTAAGCTATAGTTCGAATTTTTTTCCAATTCTTTAAAAATGACCCCTTAATCACAAATGCCGTTAATTAGAATAAATAGCTCTTATGATAGTACTAAATAATATTTGGCTTAAAGAGCGAGGTACTGACTAGGGGATGAACCCAATCATATACGTAATGTTTTCTGTCGTTTTAAGTTTTGATGTTGCTCTTACTTTCAGTTTAAAAACTTGTTTTTTTTTATATATTATTTCTGATCTTTATTTAAATAATGCTGGGAAATATGGCACCCCCTTCATAAGTAGAGATGTTCGTCTGGATTTGCTTGCGCCCCTGTACCAGACAGGTTTTCTGGTAGGTATAATCTGGTTTGGTAGGTACAATCTGGTTAGGTGGGTATAATCTGGTTTGGTTCAAGTTTTTCTAACACAATTTACCGGATTATAGGCATGCAAATAGCATGTAGTTTCAAAACGTGTTTAATCACGTTTCTTGAATTAAGTATCTGTACTGTATATTCAAGAGGTGAAATCAGATAAAGAGCTTGGAATTGAGTTTTATGGATGATATGGAAAAATGGCACATGTTAAATATTCGGGTAAACATACGACTATAAATAAGGCTATTGTGTCTTTCTGAACTTTCTGTGCGAGGCAGGGGTAACTATTTAGTCTAAATAATTCTAGGAAGAATTGAGTTTTGCTGCTGGTGTGGAAAAATTGTACTTGTTAAATATTCGGGTAAACATAAGACTAAGAAACGCTTCACTATAAATAAGGCTATCGTGTTTTTCCGAACTTTATAGGGCGGGGGTAACTATTTAGTTTAAATAATTCTAGGAGGAATTGAGTTTTATGGATGGTATGGAAAAATGGTACTTGTTAAATATTCGGGTAAACATACGACTAAGAAACGCTTCACTATAAATAAGGCTATTGTGTTTTTCCGAACTTTCTAGGGCGGGGGGTAACTATTGAGTTTAAATAAGGGCACAGGTTAAATAGTCGGGTAAACATACGACTATAAACAAGGCTAGTGTGTCTTTCTGTACTTTCTGTGCGAGGCAGGGTTAACTATTTATGTTAAATAATTCTAGGAGTTCTTGTGTATTGTTGCTGGTCTGGAAAAAATGGAACTAATTAACCATTTTGGAAGACCAACGCCTAAGGAACGCTTCACTCAAAATAAGGTGATTGTATCTTATCGAAGTTTATTGGGCGGTGGTAACTTTTTAGTTTGAATAATTCTAACAAGACGTGAGTTGTATGGATAGTATAGAAAATTGGTGCTTTCTAAATACTCGGGTAAACATACGAATAGGAAACGCTTCACTATAAATAAGGCTATCGTGTTTTCCCGAACTTTCTAGAGCGGGGGTAACTATTTAGTTTAAATAATTCTAGGAGGAATTGAGTTTTTTGGCTGGTGTGGAAAAATGGTACTTGTTAAATATTAGGGTAAACATACAACTAAGAAACGCTTCACTATAAATAAGGCTATAGTGTTTTTCCGAACTTTATAGGGCGGTGGTAAATATTTAGTTTAAATAATTATAGGAGGAATTGAGTCTTATGGATGGTATGAAAAATGGTACTTTTTAAATATTCAGTTAAACATACGACTAAGAAACGCTTCACTATAGATAAGACTATCGTGTTTTTCCGAAATTTCTAGGGCGGTGGGTACCTATTTAGTTTAAATAAGTCTAGGAGGAATTGAGTTTTATAGATCTTATGGAAAAATGGTACTTGTTAAATATTCGGGTAAACATTCGACTAAGAAACGCTTCACTATGAATAAGGCAATCGTGTTTTTCCGAACTTTCTAGGGCGGGGGTAACTATTTAGTTTAAATAATTCTATGAGGAATTGAGTTTTATGGATGGTATAGAAAAATGGTACTTGTTAGATATTCGGGTAAACATACGACTAAGAAACGCTTCACTATAAATAAGACTATCGTGTTTTTCCGAACTTTCTAGGGCGGGGGTAAGTATTTAGTTGAAATAATTCTAGGAGGAATTGATTTTTGTGGCTGGTGTGGAAAAATGGTACGTGTTGAATATTTGAGTAAACATACGACTAAGAAACGCTTCACTATAAATAAGGCTACTTTGTTTTTCTTGACATGCCTACTTAGGTAATAATGGAACATTTAGTGTTTTTTCTAATGTATGTGTTTTTATTAATAAATTCCCACTGGTGGTTTTATGACTCCCCCCCCCCCACAATGACTTCAGATGGTTTTAGGACTCATCTCTCAATAGCCATAACTCCCTTCACCCTTGAGCGAAGGAATAAAAGTTTGATGAAGTATTTCTCTACTTAACAAGTACATTAATAGCCTCCAAGATGATAGGACTGTATGACACCGAATTTATAGGATTAAAAAAATCATCTTGTGGTGTTATATTTGAATGTGCTTTTTTATTATTGTCTATGGATCTCGAAGAAATTGACTGTTATCATTGGATAGTGAACTATAATCTGTTAGAGTATGATAAAAGCTTGTGGAGTGCTAAATTACGTTATATAAACAGACTGGGATTCTATGAGAGAATGATTACACCACTTAATAATGCTGGTCAGGAACTGAGAAATGTTCAGGAGGAAGTCAGTGAAATTTGCAGCTTTTTCGGGGTTGAAGCACCCTACGTTAAGGGCAATGTACCTACAGATAAAGTTTTAATTCAAAAGTGTGATCCTAGGATTCTACTTTTCAATCTAGAAGAGTTTAAGTGTCCTAAATTTGAAGGGGGTTATCACCGTCCTGAAGACGAGGTTAGGTTCTTCACACAGTGGATACCTAAGAACATACCTGATCATGATAAATCCATAAGACATGGTAAAAACTATTCTATATTATGTGACCATCGTTTGTGGATGTTTAAGAGTTAACTCTAAGTACTATTTTTTATGTAAACATTTGTTGTTTTTTTTTTTCTCAAAAAAAAAAATCTGTTAATACGTTTAAGCAATAAATATCTTTAAGCTTAACCCGTCTTTATTATTTAGAATAGTTCTATTCTTTTCATTAAATTGTGAAGAAATTGTAAGTAACAATCGCTTTCTTAAATTCGCTTCCTGGACACAATACAGATATTTAATTCGAGAAATCATGATAAAATCGCAAGTAAGTAATAAACTCTTTATTGTTTTGACATTTAATTCAATAAATCTCATGAGTTGAATTCAAGAAAGAGTTTGCTACTTATGTTACTTTGATTTTGTCAATGCTATCCCAAGTATCTGTCAATAGATGTTGATAGAGAATTTATTCATTCTTATACCTAGATTTTCTCTATGTTAACCTATCTATCCAAAATATGATGGATTTAAATTCTTTTCTTACATCTCCGATGTTTTAATAGACATTCTAGACGTTGGATATGCTAGATTACTCTAAAAATAATGAACACATAATAATATAAGGTATAATATATTTTTAATGAAATAATGTCATATAGAATTGAAAAACATAGGATATTTTGAATCTGTCCCATAAAATGGTTCACCATGAACTCTCTTGATAGTATAGCTATTGTCTTCTCCTAGTTCGTAATCAGTAGAATATTCATTATTCCATTTTGACTCATACACAATTTTTATAGGTGTGTCATCGACAGGGTCAATATGCTTTTCGTCTTTGGTATTATTTGATTCATTGACTGTTTGATCAGTGGCAGTAACGTTTGCTGGTACTTTGTTTTTCATCAATTCATCTTTATATTCCTTAGTGATATTTTCTGCCAATGCCCTTTTTATTTTTCTAGCAATTTCACTGTCTACTATCACACTATTTTTACACAGGTAACAGTTCCGGCACGTAGACAGGATATGGTTTATGATATTAGTAGAAGAGTAGGCCTTTCTTTTCGTCTTTGCTTTCGTTTGAATGCTAATACCCGAAAGCTGACGATATGGTTTAACACTGGGTAACATGTTACCACAAGCACTAGCAAGAAGATGCCCCTCTTTATATACTATTATTTTTATGTTGGCATTCTCTTTGAGTGTAATCATCTCCGGAGATCTCAATCTCGCATATCCACCATCATAAGAGTTGAATTTTTTTGGTACTCCAAAGAAATTCAATTCCTTAATGTCATGACAACGCATGCATACGTTTCCGATAGTACAACCACTTGTACTTATTTTATATTTTAAATACTTCTCTTTGTCAGCAATCAATGCTACAATACCACTTTCATGTTAACACACTTTCTTAAAATACTCCATCCTTACTTTTTTATACATACTAGTTATGTGTTTAACCTCACTGTGTAAAAAATACTGATTTAATACATGCAATAAACTAGATAGTGTCGATAGCCGGCCATAGAGCAATAGTGGGAAAGCCACATCGTGTCTCAGGGACAAGCATAGAGTAAAATTCATTAAAGAAATTATGAAAATATTTGTAAGTAAGTAGTAAACACGTTTTGAAACTACATGCTATTTGCATGCCTTTCCTTGGCACCTTTCCAAACGAGCGGGGATCCCCCACTGGTTCCTACACATTGCAAAAAGTGAGCTGTACGAAAACTCCACTTTTTCAGCGAGACTGGTTTTTTAGACAACACCCATTTTTAGGGACCAATCAGAGACAGCGGAGGTTGCTCAATATACAATAACCATGCAAAGTCGACATTGCTTTATTTCATTTTTTAAAAGGCAAGCAAATAGCATGTAGTTTCAAAACGTGTTTATTACTTACTTACAAATATTTTCATAATTTCTTGAATGAATTTTACTCTATGCTTGCCCAGAGACACGATGTGGCTTTCCCACTATTGCTCTATGGCTGGTTATCGACACTACCTAGTTTATTGCATGTATTAAATCAGTATTTTTTACACAGTGGAACGATGAACACATAACTAATATCTCTAAAAAAAAGTGAAGATGAAGCATTTTAAGAAAGTGTGTTCACATGATAGTGTTATTGTAGTATTGAATGCTGACAAGGAGAAGTATTTAAACTATGAAATAAGTACAAGTGGTAGTACTATCGGAAACGTATGCATGCGTTGTCATGGCAGTAAGGAATTAAATTTCTTTGGAGTACCAAAAAAATTCAACTCTTATGATGGTGGATATGCGAGATTGAGATCTCCGAAGATGATTGCACTCAAAGAGAATGCCAACATAAAAACAATAGTTGATAAAGAGGGGCATCTTCTTGCTAGTGCTTGTGGTAACATGTTACCCAGTGTTAAACCATATCGTCAGCTTTCGGGTATTAGCATTCAAACGAAAGCAAAGACGAAAAGAAAGGCCTACTCTTCTACTAATATCCTAAACCATATCCTGTCTACGTGCCGGAACTGTTACCTGTGTAAAAATAGTGTGATAATAGACAGTGAAACTGCTAGAAAAATAAAAAGGGCATTGGCGGAAAATATCACTAAGGAATGTAAAGATGAATCGATGAAAAACAAAGTACCAGCAAACATTACTGCCATTGATCAAACAGTCAATGAATCAAATAATACCAAAGACGAAAAGCATATTGACCCTGTCGATGACACACCTATAAAAATTGTGTATGAGTCAAAATGGAATAATGATTATTCTACTGATTACGAACTAAGAGAAGACAATAGCTATACTATCAAGAGAGTTCATGGTGAAGCATTTTATGGAACAGATTCAAAATGTCCAAAGTTGTTCAATTCTATATGACATTATTTCATTAAAAATATATTATACCTTACATTGTTATGTGTTCATTATTTTTAGAGTAAGCTAGCATATCGAACGTTTAGAATGTCTTAAAACATCGGAGATGTAAGAAAAGGATTTACATACATCATATTTTGGATAGATAGGTTAACATAGAGAAAATCTAGGTATAAGAATGAATAAATTCTCTATCGACATCTATTGAGAGATACTTGTGATAGCATTGACAAAATCAAAGTATCGTAAGTAGCAAACTCTTTCTTGAATTCAACTCATGGGATTTCTCGAATTAAATATCAAAACAATGAAGAGTTTATTACTTACTTGCGATTTTATCATGATTTCTCGAATTAAATATCTGTATTGTGTCCAGGAAGTGAATTCAAGAAAGCAATTGTTACTTACAATTTCTTCACAATTTAATGAAAATAATAGAACTATTCTAAAGAATAAAGACGGGTTAAGCTTAAAGATATTTATTTCTTGAACTTAATAAAATATTTTTTTTTGAGGAAAAAAAACACTAAACCAACTTGTTTCATAAAAAATAGTAATGGGATTTAACTGTTAAAAATCCCTAAAAGAGGGTCTCATGATACATAATAATTTTTACCAGGTCTTATGGATTTATCAGGATCAGGTTATGATCTTATGTATCCACTGTGCGAAGAACCTAACTAACGACAGAATCCCTCAAACCCCGTAAAGTTATTTTAAAGGGTATAATAATTATTTATTTAACAGAAATCCTCGCTTTCAATTGAACGGAAAAAAATGTAAGAACTATTTATTTAACAGAAATCCTCGCTTTTTGAAGGAACACCATGTAAAGAAAAAATCACACGGAATAAAACGACAGAGCCCCTCAAAACCCTTAAAGTTATTTTAAAAGGTATAACAATTATTTATTTAACAGAAATCCTAGTTTTCAATTGAACGGAAAAAATATAAGAATTATTTATTTAACAGAAATCCTCGCATTTTGAACGAACACCATGTAAAGAAAAAATCACACGGAATAAAACGACTGATAATTTCTTGAATGAAGTATTTGTACTTTATATCCAAGAGGTGAAATCAATAAAGAGTTTGTTACTTACTTACAAATATTTTCATAATTTCTTGAATTAAATTTCTACATCCTGTATGAAAGTCATGAAAATAATTAAGAGTTTGTTACTTACTTAGAATTTTGTCATAATTTCTTGAACGAAATGTCTCTTTTGTTTATTCCAGCAGGTGGAATTAATGAAAGAATTTGCTACTTACTTACAATTTTTTCATAATTTCTTTAATGAAATTTCTGTATTGTGTATCCATGAGGTGACTTCAAGAAAGAATTTGTTACTTACAATTTTTTTTTTCATAGGAGGCGAATTCAAGAAAGAATTTGCTACTTACTTACAATTTTTGATAATTTCTTAAATGAAATTTCTGCATTGTGTATACAAGAGGTGACCTTAAGAATGAGTGTGTTACCTATTTACAATTCCTTCATAATTTCTTGAATGAAATTTCAGTATTGTGTATCCAATAGGTGAAAACAATAAAGATTTTATTACTTACTTGTGATTTTATTATGATTTCTTGAATTAAATATCTGTATTGTTTGCAGGAAGTGAATTCAAGAAAGCTATTGCTACTTACATGGGTTAAGCTTAAAGATTTTTATTGCTTAAACGTATTAACATATCTTTGAAATAATTTGCCACATACTTACAATTTTTGATAATTGCTTAAATGAAATTTCTGCATTGTGTATCCATGAGGTAACTTCAAGAAAGAGTGTGTTTCTTACTTATAATTTCTTAATAATTTATTTAATTATATGTCTTTTTTTTATTTATCCAAGAGGTAAATTAAAGAGAGAATTTGCTACTTACTTACAATTTTCGATAATTTCTTAAATGAAATTTCTGTATTGTGTATACAAGAGGTGACTTCAAGAATGAGTGTGCTACCTATTTATAATTCCTTTATAATTTCTTGAATGAAATTTTAGCATTGTGCATCCAATAGGTGAAAACAATAAAGACTTTATTACTTACTTGCGATTTTATTATGATCTCTTGAATTAAATATCTGTATTGTGTCCAGGAAGTGAATTCAAGAATGCTATTGTTACTTACTTACAATTTATTAATAATTTAATTAAATTAATAAAAATATTATATATAATAAATACGGTTTAATATTAAATATATTTTTTTCAAAAAAGTTTTAACATATTTTTTTGAAAAAAAAAAAAAAAAAATACAACACCACATATTTACATAAAAATAGTACTTAGATTTCACACTTAAACATCCAGAAACGATGATCCCATGATATAGAATAGTTTTTTTTTTAACCATGTCTTATGGATTTATCACGATCAGGTATGTTCTTAGGTATCCACTGTGCGAAGAAGCTAACCTCGTCTTCAGGACGGTGATAACCCCCTTCAAATTTAGGACACTTAAACTCTTCTAGATTGAAAAGTGGAATCCTAGGATCACACTTTTGAATTAAAACTTTATCTGTAGGTACATTGCCCTTTACGTAGAGTGCTTCAATCCCGAAAAAGCTGCAAATTTCACTGACTTCCTCCTGAACATTTCTCAGTTCCTGACCAGCATTATCAGGTGGTGTAATCGCTCTATCATAGAATCCCAGTCTGTTTATATAACGTAATGTAGTACTCCACAAGCTTTTATCATACTCAAACAGATTATAGTTCACTATCCAATGATAACAGTAAATTTCTTCGAGATCCATAGACAATAATAAAAATGCACATTCAAATATAACACCACAAGATGATTTTTTTAATCCGATAAATTCAGTGTCATACAGTCCTATCATCTTGGAGGCTATTAATGTACTTGTTAAGTAGAGAAATACTTCATCAAACTTTTATACCTTCGCTCAAGGTTGAAGGGAGTTATGGCTAGTGAGATGAGTCCTAAAACCATCTGAAGTCATTGTGGGGGGGGGAGTCATAAGACCAACAGTGGGAATTTCTTAATAAAAACATATAAATTAGAAAAAATAATGAATGTTCCGTTATTACCTAAGTAGGCAGGTCAAGAAAAACACAATAGCCTTATTTATATTGAATCGTTTCTTAGTTGTATGTTAAATCAAATATTCAACACGTACCATTTTTCCACACCAACCATTATAATCAAGTTTTTCTAGAATTATTTCAACTACATATTGACACTCGCCTCTTACGTACCATTTTTCCGTACCACCCAAAAAACTCAAGTACTCATATATTTATTTAAACAGAATACATAAACCTCGCCCTAGAACGTTCGGAAAACCACGATAGTCTTATTTATATTGAAGCATTTCTTAGTCGTATGTTTACCCGAATATTTAACACGTACCATTTTTCCATACCATCCATAAAACTCAATTCCTAATAGAATTATTTAAACTAAATAGTTACCCCCGCCCTAGAAAGGTCGGAAAAACACGATTGCCTTATTTATAGTGAAGCGTTTCTTAGTCGTATGTTTACCCGAATATTTAACAAGTACCATTTTTCCATACCATCCATAAAACTCAATTCCTCCTAGAAATATTTAAACTAAATAGTTACCCTCCGCCCTAGAAAGTTCGGAAAAACACGATAGCCTTATTTATAGTGAAGCGTTTCTTAGTCGTATGTTTACCCGAATATTTAACAAGTACCATTTTTCAATACAATCCATAAAACTCTAGTCCTGCTAGAATTATTTAAACTAAATAATTACCACCGCCCTATAAAGTTCGGAAAAACACTATAGCCTTATTTATAGTGAAGCGTTTCTTAGTCGTATGTTTACCCGAATATTTAACAATTACCATTTTTCCACACCATCCAAAAAAATCAATTCCTCCTAGAATTATTTAAACTAAATAGTTACCCCCCGCCCTAGAAAGTTCGGAAAAACACGATAGCCTTATTTATAGTGAAGCGTTTCTTAGTCGTATGTTTACCCGAATATTTAACAAGTACCATTTTTCCATACCATCCATAAAACTCAATTCCTCCTAGAATTATTTAAACTAAATAGTTACCCCCGCCCAAGAAAGTTCGGAAAAACACGATAGCCTTATTTATAGTGAAGCGTTTCTTAGTCGTATGTTTACCCGAATATTTAACAAGTACCATTTTTTCCACACCAGCCACAAAACTCAATTCCTCCTAGAATTATTTAAACTAAATAGTTACCCCTGCCTCGCACAGAAAGTTCAGAAAGATACAATAGCCTTATTTATAGTCGTATGTTTACCCGAATATTTAACATGTGCAATTATTTAAACTAAATAGTTACCCCCGCCCTAGAAAGTTCGGAAAAACACGATAGCCTTATTTATAGTGAAGCGTTTCTTAGTCGTAGGTTTACCCGAATATTTAACAAGTACCATTTTTCCAAACCAGACATAAAAATCAATTCCTACTAGAATTTTTTAAACTAAATAGTTACCCCCCCCCCTAGAAAGTTCGGAAAAATACGATCGCCTTATTTATAGTGAAGCGTTTCTTAGTCGTATGTTTACCCGAGAATTTAACAAGTACCATTTTTCAATACCATCCATAAGAATCAATTCCTCCTAGAATTATTTAAACTAAATAGTTACCCCCGCCCTATAAAGTTCGGAAAACACGATAGCCTTATTTATAGTGAAGCTTTTCTTAGTCGTATGTTTACCCGAATATTTTTTTCCACACCAGCCACAAAACTCAATTCCTCCTAGAATTATTTAAACTAAATAGTTACCCCTGCCTCGCACAGAAAGTTCAGAAAGACACAATAGCCTTGTTTATAGTCGTATGTTTACCCGAATATTTAACATTTGCCATTATTTAAACTAAATAGTTACCCCCCCCCGCCCTAGAAAGTTCGGAAAAACACGATAGCCTTATTTATAGTGAAGCGTTTCTTAGTCGTATGTTTACCCGAATATTTAACAAGTACCATTTTTCCATACCATCCATAAAACTCAATTCCTCCTAGAATTATTTAAACTAAATAGTTACCCCCGCCCTATAAAGTTCGGAAAAACACTATAGCCTTATTTATAGTGAAGCGTTTCTTAGTCGTATGTTTACCCGAATATTTAACAAGTACCATTTTTCCACACCAGCCACAAAACTCAATTCCTCCTAGAATTATTTAAACTAAATAGTTACCCCTCCCTCGCACAGAAAGTTCAGAAAGACACAATAGCCTTATTTATAGTCGTATGTTTACCCGAATATTTAACATGTGCCATTTTTCCATATCATCCATAAAACTCAATTCCAAGCTCTTTATTGATTTCACCTCTTGAATATACAGTACAGATACTTCATTACAGAAACGTGATTAAACACGTTTTGAAACTACATGCTATTTGCATGCCTATAATCCGGTAAATTGTGTCAGAAAAACTTGAACCAAACCAGATTATACCCACCTAACCAGATTGTACCTACCAAACCAGATTATACCTACCAGAA
The DNA here is from genome assembly GCF_049724085.1 of Artemia sp. Qi Xiang Cuo. Classification (NCBI taxonomy): domain Eukaryota; kingdom Metazoa; phylum Arthropoda; class Branchiopoda; order Anostraca; family Artemiidae; genus Artemia; species Artemia sp. Qi Xiang Cuo. Next base: position 86,302,692 of record NC_142797.1, read on the forward strand.
ACCTGTTTGGTACGGGGGCGCAAGCAAATCCAGACGAGCATCTCTACTTTCATAGCAATGTCCCTTCTCTCATGAAAACTTCCTTCATGGTAAGATCCTCCCACATAACCCCCGACCCACTCCCCCCCACTACCAGAAATAAACCCCTCTGAAAACGTCTGTATACTTCCCAATAACCAAAGTAGAATGCGCCTTCTGGATTCTATGCATGCCATAGGAAAACATTTCTATGGATGCTCTACACCTTTTCAAAGAGAGTGAGTAGCCCCATGCATATAGGTAATACTTCTATAGAAGCTCTACACCTTTTCAAAGAGAGTGAGTATCCCCTCGCATGGCCTCATGGATTAGGGTAGATTATGTTCCTTCCTATGCTATTCTACGGGACCTCTACACCTTTTCAAAGAGAGTGAGTATCCCCTCACAATGTCGTATGGATTTGCTTACTTTATGTTCCTTCCTATGCTATTTGCCGGGACGTCTACACCTTTTCAAAGAGAGTGATTACCCTCTCACACCTATACTTCCTTGGTACCTGCCCAAGCAAAGTGTAAAAGAGAGTGAGTAGAACCTGTCAAAGAGTTTGATAACATCTATCTTAAAGGCATCTCATCGAATTTGATTAAGAATGCAACATGTCTAGAATTGATGCCATATGCTGTTGAATCATTTACCAAAAAAATAACTCTATTTGCAAAAAAAAGGTTTAGCATTTGTGAATTGGACTCTATGAACAATATTTATTAATTTTTGAATAATAGGATAGTCAATCATTCTTATTTGGGATTGTATCGTATGAAGATGGAGAAAAAGAGTTAAAGTGATTAACAGTTAAGGTAACCCCGAAGAGCATGTTAACTCACAGCTAATTTATTATAAATTTGGAACAATATAAATCTATGGAAATGGTTAACGATGATAAAATGGTCTTCTGACTTGACCTAGCTTTACTTCTTCGATGTGTTCTGTATAATAAACAAGTGGCGTTCGAACAGTGTTGTCAATTAAAAATAGAGTTTAACGTTATAGTATACTAAAAAGTTGATACTAAGAGAGATGTAGATGGCAAGAAAAGAATTTCAATAATGGATAGATTTACTTCTTCGATGTTTTCTGTATAATATACAAGTGGCGTTCGAACAGTGTTGTCAATTTAAAATAGAGTTTAACGTTATAGTATACTAAAAAGTTGATACTAAGAGAGATGTAGATGGCAAGAAAAGAATTTTAATAATGGATAGCTTTACTTCTTCGATGTGTTCTGTATGATACACAAGTGGCGTTTGAACGGTGTTGTCAGTTGAAAATAGGTCTAACGTTATAGTATACAAAAAAGTTTATACTAAGAGAGATGTAGATGGCAAGAAAAGAATTTTAATAATGAAATTCAGAACAAACCAAGTAGTAAGGTGTATGTTAGTACGAACCATCAAGGATCATAAGCATCAACGACCCTAACCACCAGGGACCTCAACCCTTCAAAGGTCCCCGATCCTCAAACTCGAAGGGAGCCCCCTCCCTCCAACTTTTTGGCCCCCTCCCCCATTTTTTTGAATTTTTTTGTAAGTTTTTTTAACTTTTTTTTCATTTCTTTTTAACATGATATATTTTTTTCAACTTTTTTTTTACATCTCTAAATCATATCAGAAAAATAGAATGACACTTTTGATTTAAATTTTAAAATATATTCTTGTTCATACCCATACTCCTATTGATGAAGACTGATGGTTCTTATTCAATATTTTTTTTTCATGAAAGCAAACTATTTTTTTTTAACTAAATTTTTTTAGACTTCAAGATTATTCAACCTTTTTTTACATCTCCAAATCATATCAGAAAAATAGAACGACCCTTTTTGATTTAAATTTTTAAATGTATTCTTGTGTTTACCTATACTCCTATTGATGAGGACTTATTGTTATCATTCGGTATTTTTTTCATGGAAGCACACTACTTTTTTTACCTAAATTTTTTTTTGGACTTCGAAATTATTCAACTTTTTTTTTACATATCTAAATCTTACTAGAAAAATAGAATGACACTTTTGATTTAAATTGTTAAACATATTCTTGTGCATACCCATACTCCTAATGATGAGGGATGATGGTTCTAATTCAATATTTTTTGCATAAAAAACAAAATATTTTTTTAAGCTTCGAAATTATTCAACTTTTTTTACGTATATTAAAATGACGTGAAATATGCTTATGGCTATAACAATTGTACTCTATGCCTAGTCAGAGACACGATGTGGCTTTCCCACTGGTACTCTATGGCTGGTTATCGACACTACCTAGTCTATTGCATGTATTAAATCTGTATTTTTTACGCAGTGCAACGATAAACACATGAGTCATATCTTAAAATAAGTGAAGATGGAGCTTTTTAATATTGTGTATTCACATGACAATGTTATTGTAGCATTGAATGTTGACAAGGAGAAGTATTTAAACTATGAAACAAGTACAATTGGTAGCACTATTGGAAACGTTTGCGTGAATTGTCATGAGAGTAAGGAATGGAATTTCTTTGGAGTACCGAAAAAATTCCACTCTTATGTTGGTGGATTTGCGATATTGAGATTTCCAGAGACGATTGCACTCAAAGTTAATGCCAACACAAAAATAATCGTTGATGATAGAGGACAAATCCTTGACACCCTTGTAGATACCACATTACCTACTAATACATCCTATCGTCAGATTTCGGGTATTAGCATTCAACGGAAGATAAAAAAGAAAGGCCCACTCTTCTATGAGTACTAATATCATTAACCATATCTTGTCTACGTGCCGAAACAGTTAACTTTGCAAAAATAATGTAATAATAGACAGTGAAATTGTCATAAAAATAAAAAGGGCAATGGCAGAAAATACCACTATGGAATATAGAGATGAATCGATGAAAAACAAAGTACCAGCAAACGTTACTGCCATTGATCAAACAGTCAATGAACCAAATAATACCAAAGACGAAAAGCATATTGAGCCTGTCGATGAGACATCAGTAAAAGTTGTGTATGACTAAAAATGGAATAATGATTATTCTATTGATTACGAACTAAGAGAAGACAATAGCTACAATATCAAGAGAGAACATGGTGAACTATTTTATGGAACAGATTCAAAATGTACAAAGTTGATAATTGATATTAATAATGTATCATAATATATTTTTGTAGTAGTATTCTACATAGCATTATTTCATTAAAAATATATTATGCATTACATTGTTATGTGTTCATTATTTTTAGAGTATACTAGCATATCAAACATTTAGAATGTCTAAAAAAACATCGGAGATGTAAGAAAAGGAATTTGCATACATCTATTGTCAGACACATGGGCTAACATTGACAAATCTAGGTATCAGAATGAAAAATTTTTTTATCAACATCCGTTGTTGGATATGTCATTATGAAAAAATTGTAAGTAAGTAAGTAAGCAAGTAACAAACTCTTTCCTGAATTCACCTCTTGGACACACAATACAGAAATTTAATTTGGGAAATTATGAAAAAAATTGAACAAATTCTTAATTAACATTCATTATCGATTGAAGTCGCTTCCTAGACATACAATACAGCAATTTCACAAAATCTAAGTATAAGAGTGATTAAATTCTATATCAATATCTATTTCTCGGTTACACAGAAAAAGTTGACAAAATCCAAGTGTTAGAGTGAATAAATTTTTTTATCAACATCTTTTTTCAGATACATAGGATAAAATTGACAGAATCTAAGCGTCAGAGTGAATAAATTGTTTTATCAACATCCTTTGTCAGATACATCAAATAAAATTGACAAAATCTAAATATCAGAATGAATAAATGCTTTAACAACATCCTTTATCGGATTGTCGGATAAAATTGACAAAATCTAAGTATCAGAGTGACTAAATTCTATATCAACATCCTTTTCTCGGATAAATAGGATAAAATTGACAAATTCTAAGTGTTAGAGTGAATAAGTTTTTTTTCTATCAACATCCTTTGCCAGATACATCGGATAAAATTGATAAACTCTAAGTATCAGAGTGAATAAATTCATTATCAACATCCTTTGTTGGATATGTCAGATAAAATTGACAAAATCTAAGTATCAGAGTGAATAATTTTTTTTACCAACGTCCTTTGCCAGATACATCGAATAAAATTGATAAAATATAATTGTCATAGTGAATTATTTTTTTTAATCAACATCCCTTGTCAGATACATCAAATAAATTTGACAAAATCTAAATTTCAGAATAAATAAATGCTTTAACAACATCCTTTATCGGATATGTCGGATAAAATTGACAAAATGTAAGTATCAGAGTGACTAAATTCTATATCAACATCCTTTTCTTGGATACATAGGATAAAATTGACAGAATCTAAGTGTCAGAGTGAATAAATATTTTATCAACATCCGTTATCAGATATATCAAAATAAAATTGACAAAATCTAAATTTCAGAATGAATAAATTCATTATCAACAACCTTTTTCAGATATGTCGAATAAAATTGATAAAATATAAGTATCAGAGTGAATAATTTTTCTTATCAACATCCTTTGCCAGATACATCGAATAAAATTGGTAAAATATAAGTGTCAGAGTGAATAATTTTTTTTATCAACATCCTTTGTCAGATACATCAAATAAAATTGACAAAATCTAAATTTTAAAATGAATAAATGCTTTAACAACATCCTTTATCAGATATTTCGGAAAAAAATTTACAAAATCTAAGTATCAGAGTGACTAAATTCGATATCAACATCCTTTTCGCGGATACATAGGATAAAATTGACAAATTCTAAGTTTTAGAGTGAATAAATTTTTTGAATCAACATCCGTTGCCAGATACATCAGATAAAATTGACAAAATCTAAATTTCAGAATGAATAAATTCATTATCAACATCCTTTGTCGGATATGTCGGATAAATTTGACAAAATCTAAGTATCAGAGTGAATAATTTTCTTATCAACATCCTTTGCCAGATACATAAAATGAAATTGAGAAAATATAAGTGTCTGAGTGAATAAATTTTTTTTTCAACATCCTTTGTCAGATACATCAAATAAAATTGACAGAATCTAAGTTTCAGAATGAATAAATGCTTTAACAACATCCTTTCATTTTTTAAGGTTAATTTAGACTAGGTTAAGTGCGCGCACGTAACCTAGTCTAAATTAACCTTAAAAAAGAAATAAAGCTCTGATACTTAGATTTTGTCAATTTTATCCCATGTATCCGAGAAAAGGATATTGATATAGAATTTAATAACTCTGATACTTAGATTCTGTCAATTGTATCCAACATATCTGGCAAAGGATGTTGTTAAAGCATTTATTCATTCTGATATGTAGATTTTGTCAATTTTATTCAACATATCCGACAAAGGATGTTGAAAAGTCATTTATTCAATCTGATATTTAGATTTTGTTAATTGTAATTGTTGTAACTGATAAAAGATGTTTATAAAAATAAATTATTCATTCTGATTCTTAGATTTTGTCAATTTTATCCCGTATACCCAAGAAAGGGATGCTGATATAGAATTTTATAAATCTGATGCTTAGATTCTGTCAATTTTATCCCATGTACCCGAGAAAGGGATGTCGATATAGAATTTAATCAATTTGATGCTTAGATTTTGTCAATTTTATCTGATATAGCCGACAAATGATGTTGATAATGCATTTAAAGGATGTTGGTAAAGCATTTATTCACTCTGATACTTAGATTTTGTCAATTTTATCCGATGTAACTGACAAAGGATGTTGATTAAAAAACTACACTCTAACACTTAGATTTTGTGAATTTTAATCTATGTATCCGAGAAAAGGATGTTGATGTAGAATTTAATCACTCTGATACTTAGATTTTGTCAATTTTATCCGACATATCCGATAAAGGATGTTTTTAAAGCATTTATTCATTCTGATATATAGATTTTGTCAAGTTTTATTCGATGTGTCCGACAAAGGATGTTGATAAAAAAAACTTGTTCTTTCTGACAGGTATATTTTATCAATTTCATTCGATGTATCTGGTAAAGGATATTGTTAAAAAAATTATTCACTCTTATTCTCAGGTTTTATCATTTTTATCCGACATATATGACAAAGGATGTTGATAATGAGTTTATTCACACTGATACTTAGATTTTGTCAATTTTATCCGATGTAACTGGCAACTGATGTTGATAAAAAAAATTCATTCACTCTAACACATAGAATTTGTCAATTTTATCCTATGTATCCGAGAAAAGGATGTTGATATAGAATTTAGTCACTCTGATACTTATATTTTTTCAATTTTATCCGACATATCAGATAAAGGATGTTGTTAAAGCATTTATTGATTCTGAAATTTGGATTTTGTCAATTTTATTTGATGTATCTGACAAAGGATTTTGAAAAAAAAAATTTATTCACTTTGACACTTATATTTTATCAATTTTATTCGATGTATCTGGCAAAGGATGTTGATAAAAAAATTATTCACTCTGATACTTAGATTTTGTCAATTTTATCAGACATATCCGACAAAGGATGTTGATAATGAATTTATCCACTCTGAAATTTAGATTTTGTCAATTTTATCCTATGTATCCGAGAAAAGGATGTTGACATAGGATTTAGTCACTCTGATACTTAGATTTTGTCAATTTTATCCGACATATCCGATAAAATATGTTGTTTAAGCATTTATTCATTCTGAAATTTAGATTTTGTCAAATTTATTTGATTTATTTGACAAAGGATGTTGATAAAAAAAATTATTCACTCTTACACTTATATTTCATCAATTTTATTCGGCATATATGGCAAAGGATGCTGATAAGAAAATTAATCATTCTGATACTTAGATTTTGTCCATTTTATCTGTCATATCTGACATAGGATGTTGATACTGAATTAATTCATTCTGAAATTTAGATTTTTTCAATTTTATTTGATGTATCTGACAAAGGATGTTGATTAAAAAGATTATTCACACCAACACTTAGATTCTGTCAATTTTATCCTATGTATGCGTTAAAAGGATGTTGATATAGAATTTATTCCCTCTGATACTTAGATTTTGTCAATTTTATCCGACATATCCGATAAAGTATGTTGTTAAAGCATTTATTCAGTCTGAAATTTATATTTTTTCAATTTTATTCGATTTATCTCACAAAGGATGTTGATAAAAAAATATTCACTCTGACACTTATATTTTGTCAATTTTATTTGATTTATCTGACAAAGGATGTTGATAAAAAAAATTATTCACACTGATACTTAGATTTTGTCAATTTTATCCGATGTATCTGGCAAAGGATGTTGATAGGAAAAAAATTTATTCACACTAACACTTAGAATTTGTCAATTTTATCCTATGTATCCGAGAAAAGGATGTTGATATAGAATTTAGTCACTCTGATGCTTAGATTTTGTCAATTTCATCCGGCATATCCGATAAAGGATGTTGTTAAAGCCTATGTTCATTCTGAAATTTAGATTTTGTCAATTTTATTTGATGTATCTGACAAAAGATGTTGATAAAAAAAAATTATTCACTCTGACACTTAGATTCTGTCAATTTTATACGATGTATCTGACAAAAGATGTTGATAAAAAATGTATTCACTCTAACACTTGGATTTTGTCAACTTTTTTCCTATGTATCCGAGAAATAAATGTTGATATAGAATTTAATCACTCCTATACTTACATTTTGTGAAATTGCTGTATTGTCTGTCTAGGAAGTGACATCAATTGATAATGAATTTTAATAAAGAATTTGTTCAGTTTTTTTTTCATAATTTTTTGAATTAAATTTATGTATTGTGTATCCAAGAGGACAATTCAAGAAAGAGTTTGTTACTTGCTTACTTACTTACTTACCAGAGTACCAGTGAGAAAGCCAAATCGTGTCTCTGAGCAAGTATAGAGTACAATTGTTATAGCCATAAGCATATTTAACGTCATTTTAAGATACGTAAAAAAAAGTCGAATAATTTCGAAGTTAAAAAAAAGTTTGTTGCCTATGAAAAAAATATTGAATTAGAACCATCAGCCCTCATCGTTAGGAGTATGGGTATGCACAAGAATATATTTAAAAATTAAAATCAAAAGTGTCATTCTATTTTTCTGATATTATTTAGATATGTAAAAAAAAGTTAAATAATTTTGAAGTCAACAAAGAAATTTTTTTTAAAATAAATAGTTTGTTTTTTATGAAAAAAAAATTGAATTAGAATCATCAGTCTTAATCTTTAGGAGTATGTGTATGCAAAAGAATATATTTTAAAATTTATATCAAATGTTTCATTCTATTTTTATAATAAAATTTAGAGACGTAAAAAAAGTTGAATAATTTTTTATAATTTAAGTTGAATAATTAATTGAAAGTCCAAAAAAAATTTAGTTAAAAAAAAATTTGTTTTCATGAAAAAAATATTGAATTAGAACCATTAGTCCTCATCAATAGGAGTATGGGTATGCACAAGAATGTATTTTCAAATTTAAATAAAAAAGGGTCATTCTATTTTTCTGATATGATTTGGAAATGTAAAAGAAAAGTTGAATAATCTCGAAGTCCAAAAAAATTTGTTAAAAAAAATAGTTTGCTTTCATGAAAAAAATTATTGAATTAGAACCATCAGTCCTCATCAATAGGAGTATGGGTATGCACAAGAATATATTTTAAAATTTAAATCAAAAGTGTCATTCTATTTTTCTGATATGATTTAGAGATATAAAATAAAAAAGTTGAAAAAATATATCATGTAAAAATAAAATAAAAAATAGTTAAAAAAAACAAAAAAAATTCAAAAAAATGGGGGGGGGCCAAAAAGTTAGAAGGAGGGGGCTCCCTTCGAGTTTGGGAGATAGGAGACCTTTGGGGGTTGAGGTTTCTGGTGTTTAGGGTCGTTGGTGCTTATGATCCTTGATGGTTCGTACTCACATACACCTTACTACTTGATTTGCAAGGATGTCTAAGGTTTGTTAGGAATTTCATTATTAAAATTCTTTTCTTGCCATCTACATCTCTCTTAGTATAAACTTTTTTGTATACTATAACATTAGACTCTATTTTAAACTGACAACACTGTTCAAACGCCACTTGTATATTATACAGAACACATCAAACAAGTAAAGCTATCCATCATTAAAATTGTTTTTTTACCATCTAAATCTCTCTAAGTTTAAACTTTTTAGTATAATATAATGTTAGACTCTATTTTAAATTGACAACACTGTTCAAACGCCAATTGTGTATTATACAGAAAGCATTGAAGAAGTAAAGCTAGGTCAAGTCATAAGACCATTTTATCATCGTTAACCATTTCCATAGATTGATATTGTTCCAAATTTATAATAAATAAGCTATGAGTGAATATGCTCTTCGGGCTTACCTTAACTGCTAATCAGTTTAACCCTTTTTCTCCTTCTTCATACTATCCTATCACTAATTAGAATCATTCACGCTCTTCTTATTCAAATATTAATTAATATCGTTCATAGAGTCCAATTCACATATTTTAAACCCTTTTTTTTGCAAATAGAGTTATGTTTTTGGTAAATGATTCAACAGCATATGGCATCAATTCTAAATATGTTACATTCTTAATCAAACTCGATGAGATGCCTTTAAGCTAGAGGTTATCAAACTCTTTGACAGGCTCTACTCACTCTCTTTGACACTTTGCTTGGAAAGGTACCAAGGAAGTATAGGTGTGAGAGGATAATCACTCTCTTTGAAAAGGTGTAGAGGTCCCGGCAAATAGCATAGGAAGGAACATAAAGTAAGCAAATCCATACGACATTGTGAGGGGATACTCACTCTCTTTGAAAAGGTGTAAAGGTCCCGTAGAATAGCATAGGAAGGAACATAATCTACTCTAATCCATAAGGCCATGCGAGGGGATACTCACTCTCTTTGAAAAGGTGTAGAGCTTCTATAGAAGTATTACCTATATGCATGGGGCTACTCACTCTCTTTGAAAAAGTTGAAGAGAATCCATTGAAATGTTTTCCTATGGCATTCATAGAATCCAGAAGGCGCATTCTACTAACCAACACTGTATATTAACATTGGGTAAAGTTCATAACTTTCAGCCCTCCCCCCGGGGACTTCGGAGGATTAAATCATCCTAAAAGACATAGTTATTATATTTTCGACCATGCTGTACAAAATGGTTATCTCAAAGTTTTGATCGGGTGACTTTGGGAAAAAATGAGCGCGGGAGGGGGCCTATTATCCCTCCATTTTTTTGGGTCCCTTAAAAAAGCGCACTAGAACTTTTAATTTCCGTTCAAATGAGCCCTCCTACGATATTCTAGGACCACTGGGTCGATACGATCACCCTTGGGGAAAAAACAAACAAACAAATAAACACGCATCCGTGATGTTTCTTCTGGCAAAAAATCCAAAATTCTACATTTTTGTAGATAGGAGCTTGAAACCTCCGCAGTACGGTTCTCTGATAAGCTGAATATGATGGTGTGATTTTCAATAAGGTTCTATAACTTTTAAGGGGTCGTTCCCCCTTTTTTTGAAAATCAGCCAAATTTCGTAACTTTTGATATATAAGATTAAACTTGATGAAATTTATATATTCGAAATCAGCATTAAAATCTGATTCTTTTGATGTATCTATTTGTATCAGAATTCTGTTTTCTACAGTTTCGGTTACCATTGAGCCGGGTCGCTCCTTACTTACAGTTTGTTACCACGAACTGTTTAACTAAGACCGTGTAGTACTTACTGTTGTTAATGAACATTGGGAAATGGTTCATTGGGTTTTATTTTTTAGTGTACAGTTCATTTTTAAATATAGGAAGAGTGCATGGCTTTTTGCTTATTTTTCTTGAAGTTAAACGTCTGAAATTTAATAAACATCAAATTCTAAAATTCTAAAAAAAAGAGTCAGAACTTCTGTTTCGAAATCAGGATTTTAGTTATTATTTTCCAAAAATGTATGAGGGGTACGGAAATTTTGCTACCGTTGTCAAAGCGATAATAAAAAGTTATATCAGTATTAAAAAAAATAAGCTTCGAAGTTAAGGTATCTTCCCTAGACGGGAATTCGTAAAATCAAAACTTTAAAATAGAAAAAGTCACTGAGTGAATTTTACAACTGGAAAATCAATGTAAATTCCAGTACTTAGAAGGTCAAGACAAGATCTTTCTATCCACGTTAGTAGGGAAAGGGGTACCAGCTCCATCCCTCACCCCTGCTGCCATCTACAATTTAGTCTAACGCTGACGGGCTATAATTTATGCATGTTTTTATGGTTTTTGTCACTGCTGTGAATGAAAAAACAGGATTTTTCTCACTTTGATGGATGTTTCTTGCATGTCAACAACAATTGAAGGATGTTTCATATATGTCAACAGCAATTTATGTATGTTTTTATGGTTTTTGTCACTGAGAATGAAAAAACAGGATTTTTCTCACTTTGATGGATGTTTCTTGAATGTCAACAACAATTCAAGGATGTTTCTTGGATGTCAACAGCAATTTATGTATGTTCTTATGGTTTTTGTCACTGAGAATGAAAAAAACAGGATTTTTCTCACTTGAAAAACATGGTTTTTCTCACTTTGATGGATGTTTCTTGGATGGTTATGTGTGTTAGTCAATTTATTTGTTATTTTTCATGGATGTCAACAGCAATTTATGCATGTTCTTATGGTTTTTGTCACTGAGAATGAAAAAACAGGATTTTTCTCACTTTGATGGATGTTTCTTGAATGTCAACAACAATTGAAGGATGTTTCTTGGATGTCAACAGCAATTAATGTATTTTCTTATGGTTTTTGTCACTGAGAATGAAAAAACAGGATTTTTGTCACTTTGATGTATTTTCATGGTTTTAATTTATGCATGGTTTATTGATTGGGTCAATGACATCATCAGATAAGGTTAATTATTTTCTTGAATATCAACATCCGGTTGGAATACTATGATAAAAAGGTGAGATCAGCAGATAAGGTTAATTATTTTCTTGAATGTCAACATCTGGTTGGAATACTATGATAAGAAGGTGACATCATCACATAAGGAAATTTGAATATTGGAATATTCCTTTAGAGAATATTCAGAAAGGAAAACATAACTGATTGACACAATTTTGCCATGAGACAAGATAAATTTGAAAGCAGAAACGAAAATGGTAAACCATCTGAGGGAAAGCTAACTCCTATTAGGAGATACATATAATTTTTTATTTGGGCCATTCTCGACTGTGGTCAGTATAATACACAAGTTCTATTTGAACAATGTTGTGAGGTCCCCAAGCCAACCCAAAAGGGCCCCTACCCCAACCCCAAAGGGCCCTCCTACCCCAACCCCAAAGAGCTCCCCGGGGCCCCCGAGCCCCCAAATGCCCCCGGCCCCTAAATTCCCCCTGGCCCCCAAATTCCCCCGGGCCCACAAAGCCCCCCCCAACTTTTTTGCCCCCCATTTTTTAATACTTTTTTATTTGCGCATTTTTAGACAAAAGGGCCCCATCCCCCCAACTTTTTGGCTCCCCCTCCAACCATTAGTGTTATGTCGTGGTTTACCATGTCACAGTTACATTCTCTTGATTTTTCAAAGTTCATTTTGGATTTCTTTCGTTGAAATGCTAGAGTTGGAATATTTCAGTAGTGTTTTGTCATGGTTTACATTGTCACAGTTACATTCTCTCGATGTTTCGTTGAAATGCAAGAGTTGGAATATTTCAGTAGTATTTTTTCATGGTTTACCTTGTCACAGTTACATTCTCTTAATTTTTCAAAGTTCATTTTGAATTTCTTTCGTTGAAATGCAAGAGTTGGATTATTTCAGTAGTGTTTTGTCATGGTTTACCTTGTCACAATTACATTCTCTTAGTTTTTCAAAGTTATTTTTGAATTTCTTTAATTGAAATGCAAGAGTTGGAATATTTCAGTAGTGTTTTGTTGTGGTTTACCTTGTCACAGTTACATTCTCTTGATTTTTCAAAGTTCCTTTTGAATTTCTTTCATTGAAATGCAAGAGTTGGAATATTACATTAGTGTTTTGTTGTGGTTTACCTTGGCAAAATTACATTCTCTTAATTTTTCAAAGTTCATTTTGAATTTCTTTCGTTGAAATGCTAGAGTTGGAATATTTCAATAGTGTTTTGTCGTGGTTCACCATGTCACAGTTACATTCTCTTGATTTTTCAAAGTTCATTTTGGAACTTCTTTCGTTGAAATGCAAGAGTTGGAATACTTCAGTAGTGTTATGTTGCGGTTTACCTTGTCACAGTTACATTCTCTTGATTTTTCAAAGTTCATTTTGAATTTCTTTCGTTGAAATGGAAGAGTTGGAATATTTCAATAGTGTTTTGTCATGGTTTACCTTGTCACAGTTACATTCTCTTAATTTTTCAAAAGTCATTTTGAATTTCTATCGTTGAAATGCAAGAGTTGGAATATTTCAGTAGTGTTTTGTCGTGGTTTACCATATCACAGTTACGTTCTCTTGGTTTTTCAAAATTCATTTTGAATTTCTTTCGTTGAAATGCAAGAGTTTGAATATTTCACTAGTGTTTTGTTGTGGTTTACCTTGTCACAGTTACATTCTATTGATTTTTCAAAGTTCATTTTGAATTTCTTTCGTTGAAATGCAAGAGTTGGAATATTTCAGTAGTGATTTGTTGTGTTTTACCTTGTCACAGTCACATTCTCTTAATTTTTAAAAGTTCATTTTGAATTTTTTTCCTTGAAATGCAAGAGTTGGATTATTTCAGTAGTGTTTTGTCGTGGTTTACCTTGTCACAGTTACATTCTCTTCATTTTTAAAACTTCATTTTCGTTTTCTTTCGTTGAAATGCATGAGTTGGAATATTTCAGTAGTGTTTTGTTATGGTTTACCTTGTCACAGTTACATTCTCATGTTTTTACAAAGTTCATTTTGGATTTCCTTTTTTGAATTGCAAGATTTGAAATATTTCAGTAGTGTTTTGTCGTGGTTTACCATTTCACAGATGCGTTATCTTTATTTTTAAAAGTTCATTTTGAATTTCTTTCGTTGAAATGCAAGAGTTGGAATATTTCAGTAGTGTTTTCTTGTGGTTTACCTTGTCACAGTTGCATTCTCTTGATTTTTCAAAGTTCATTTTGAATTTCCTTTGTTGAAATGCAAGAGTTGGAATATTTCAGTAGTGTTTTGTCGTGGTTTACCTTGTCACAGTTACATTCTCTTGATTTTTCAAAGTTCATTTTGTATTTCTTTCGTTGAAATGCAAGAGTTGGAATATTTCAGTAGTTTTTGTTGTGCTTTACCTTGTCAGAGTTACATTCTCTTAATTTTTTCAAAGTTCATTTTGAAATTCTTTCATTGAAATGCAAGAGTTGGAATATTGCAGTTGTGTTTTGGTATGGTTTACCTTGTCACAGTTACATTCTCTTGATTTTTCAAAATTCATTTTGGATTTCTTTCATTGAAATGCAAGAGTTGGAATATTTCAGTAGTGTTTTGATATGTTTTACCTTGTCACAGTTACATTCTCTTGATTTTTCAAAGTTCATTTTGGATTTCTTTCGTTGAAATGCAGGAGTTGGAATATTTCAGTACTGTTTTGTCATTGTTTACCTTGTCAAAGTTACATTCTCTTGATTTTCCAAAGTTAATTTTGAATTTCTTTCGTTGAAATGCAAGAGTTGGATTATTTCAGTAGTGTTTTGTCGTGGTTTACCTTGTCATAGTTACATTCTCTTGATTTTTCAAATTTCATTTTGAATTTCTTTCGTTGAGATGCAAGAGTTGGAATATTTCAGTAGTGTTTTGTTGTGGCTTACCTTGTCACAGTTGCATTCTCTTGATTTTTCAAAGTTCATTTTGAATTTCCTTTGTTGAAATGCAAGAGTTGGATTATTTCAGCAGTGTTTTGTCGTGGTTTACCGTCTCAGAGTTACATTCTCTTGATTTTTCAAATTTCAATTTGAATTTCTTTCGTTGAAATGCAAGAGTTGGAATATTTCAGTAGTGTTTGCTTGTGGTTTACCTTGTCACAGTTGCATTCTCTTGATTTTTCAAAGTTCATTTTGAATTTCCTTTGTTGAAATGCAATAGTTGGAATATTTCAGTAGTGTTTTGTCGTGGTTTACCTTTTAACAGTTACATTTTATTGATATTTCAAATTTAATTTTTAATTTCTTTCGTTGAAATTCAAGAGTTGGAATATTTCATTAGTGTTTTGTCGTGGTTTACCTTGTCACAGTTACATTCTCTTGATTTTTCAAAGTTCATTTTGGATTTCATTCATTGAAATGCAAGAGTTGGAATATTTCAGTAGTGTTTTGTTATGGTTTACCTAGTCACAGTTACATTCTCTTGATTTTCAAAGTTCATTTAGGATTTCTTACTTTGAAATGCAAGAGTTGGAATATTTCAGTAGTGTTTTGTCGTGGTTTACCTTGTCACAGTTACATTCTCTTGATTTTTCAAAGTTCATTTTGGATTTCTTTCGTTGAAATGCAAGAGTTGGAATATTTCAGTAGTGTTTTGTCATGGTTTACCTTGTCACAGATACATTCTCTTGATTTTCCAAAGCTCCTTTTGAATTTTATTCGTTGAAATGCAAGAGTTGGAATATTTCAGTAGTGTTTTGTTGTGGTTTACCTTGCCACAGTTACATTCTCTTAATTTTTCATTGTTCATTTTGGATTTTTTTCGTTGAAATGCAAAAGTTGGAATATTTCATTAGTGTTTTCTTGTGGTTTACCTTGTCACAGTTACATTCTCTTGATTTTTCAAAGTTCATTTTGAATTTCCTTTGTTGAAATGCAAGAGTTGGAATATTTCAGTAGTGTTTTGTCGTGGTTTACCTTTTAACAGTTACATTCTATTGATTTTTCAAAGTTCATTTTGAATTTCTTTCGTTGAAATGCAAGAGTAGGAATACTTCAGTAGTAATTTGTTGTGGTTTACCTAGTCACAGTTACATTCTCTTGATTTTCAAAGTTCATTTTGGATTTCTTTCTTTGAAATGCAAGAGTTGGAATATTTCAGTAGTGTTTTGCTGTGGTTTACCTTGTCACCAATACATTCTCTTGATTTTTCAAAGTTCATTTTGAATTTCTTTCATTGAAATGCAAGAGTTGGAATATTTCAGTAGTGTTTTGTTGTGCTTTACCTTGTCAAAGTTACATTTTCATGATTTTTCAAAGTTCATTTTGGATTTCTTTCATTGAAATGCAAGAGTTTGAAGATTTCAGTAGTATTTTATTATGATTTACCTTGTCACAGTTACATTCTCTTGATTTTTCAAAGTTCATTTTGGATTTCTTTCATTGAAATGCAAGAGTTCGAATATTTCAGTAGCGTTTTGATATGTTTTACCTTGTCACAGTTACATTCTCTTGATTTTCCAAAGTTCATTTTGGATTTCTTTCGTTGAAATGCAAGAGTTGGAATATTTCACTAGTGTTTGTATCTGGGTTGGTTTTTTTTACAAGTCCAAGAATTTGTCTTTGTTGGTTTGAATATCTAAAGTACATATCCTTATCTGTTTCTATGTCTGAATCTATTTGTTTACATGTCTGGGTTGGTGTTTGGTTAGGTTAGGTTAGCTAAGTTAGGTTAGGTTAGCTAAGTTAGCTGAGGTTAGGTTAGCTATTAAAAATTTCTCCATATTTAAGTTAGGTTAGGTTACCTTATCATGAGCACTCATGATAGGCTAACCTAACTTAAGCATGATGCAAAGTCGACCTGGGGGGGGGGGTTTCGGTGAATATGGTTAGGTTAGGTTAGGCTAGATCAAGGTAGGTTAGGTTAAGTTAGGTTAGGTTAGCCTACGTACGCGCGCGTACGTAGGCTAACCTAACCTGAGATGTAAGTTTAAATTTAATTTCTCGCTATTTTTTCAACCTGATGAAATATAACGTTCTCCCTTTGAATCATAACAAGTGCATGCAATCAGTCTGCTGTATTAGGTTAGCGAAGCCAAAAAATGCACCATATCCTACTAATAATAAGTAGCAAAATCTTTTGCGCTATAAACTACTTTATTAGCGAATAATTCACCTTGCCTCCAAAAATTTTATAAAAACAACTTTCTATTGGAATGATCTGTGTATAATGAAAAGGGATAGGCCATCCATCTCAAATCGTGTAAAGATACCGTTTTTTTCAATGCAGATAAAAAGTATTAATATGACATTTTTTGAGGGGTTGTTGGAACAAAACCAAAACCTAAATGTCATGTTTTAGATTGTAAATATCATATATTAAGTTGGAACTTTCAGAATATATAGAGTAGTTAGAGTAGTGAATTAATCAAATGCTACTGCTAAGCAGCACGTTTTTCTAAATAATGATAATCCAATTTTTGAAAAACAGTAGGGGTGATTTAGACACTGAAAATAAGCTATTTTTCATTTATAGGTTGTTCTAGTTCTATACTCACCATCTCCCCCCCGCTCGTCAGTTGGAGAAGGAGAGGACGCGCCTATGGGGCTTTACAACAACAATGAAATATCTCAGCGAGTTTCAATCTGACTATTTGAAGCAATATCACATACAGTGTTTTCAATTGTGAATCACATTCGGTAACTGCCAAATAAAAATCACTTGGTTTATAGTCATAATAAGCAGTGTCGTCGCAACGATGACGTAGAATCCAAATTGTCTTGTTACCCCAATAGTTGAATCGTAGACCTGGCTCCTCCTCCCAGAATAATTTAAATCCATTACGATACCAATCTCGTAGAAATAAACTAAAATCACGTTTGGGATTCTTTCCAATCATAGTGGGGTAAGTATTCTCCCACTGATCACATTTATCATAGTGACAATTGGAGCACATATGTCCTCTAGGGTGAGAGTCACAAATCTCTTCAAGACGTGAATTACATCCATTAATTTGTATTGCATAGCCTCTATGTAATTTACAAGGATTACATAATTTGCACTTTTCACTATAGTCGTCAATAATTGTACAATGCTCATATTGAGTCCAACTGCCAAATGTGTTCATGCATAATGGACATGTATTGAAAATTTTTTTTCGGTTTCCGATGTCAACTCTCTCTCACAGCTAAAACAAAACTGATCGTCCCTGCTGACGGATAAATTCAAGGTGGAGGAATGGGAGAGGAGCAACTCTGTGACGTCACCTCTTTCGAATGGTGGGGGAGCCATCTACACTGAGTCTATTGGCAATGTTATCAAAAGTGTATCCACGATATGATTCTGCTTTGTTCCAATTAATATATCAATAAATTGAATATAAGCATTTGAGTCACATTGACAAAGCTTCATACAATAGTCCAATGGGGGAGAATCAGTTTTCATTATAATGTCAAGTGTTCCTCAAGAGAATATCCTGCGTTGAAGAGATAACTCGAGAAAATCGTCATCCAAAATCAAATGTTTTTCCATAAACACTAGATATGATCTAATTCTCTCTCTCTCAAATTTATTCATTTTTTCAATCCTTTCACTCTGACTGCTGACTCTAGACTGACCATGATTCGTTAGCCCTAGCATTCTAACCTGACAAAAAGAAAGGGAACATTTTCGATTTCGAAACAATTTTATTGAATAATTACAACAATAATACTAAGCATGTACAATTAGCGATACTGTTTATTGTCTTCGATATGTTTCACTAATGCTCTTAAAGCACATTGAAGTGTATTCACATGCGCATATCAACTTTTGTAGCGAAACATAATTGATCCTCCATTTTAAATTTGCTCAAGGATATCACATATCTTGCACATACTTCATCCCATTCCAGACAAAGCCGTGATCCTCTCGTGATTTTCACCGGAATGTTTGGTGCTCTTGTATTATTGCTACCAACTCCATTATCAACTTCTAATAGGGTAAACATTCCACTCATCATCAGCACAAATATATATCCAAATGAGTAAAGTCAAACTGTTCTTCTCACTCCTTTGAATTCAATTCACAAACTATTAAAAACTATAGCAAAAATCCTTTCCTTATATTCTCTGCAATCCTCCCCCGCTAATATTTAAGCGACTCTCTGATTAGATTAGAATGAGATGTAACCGACTCTCTGATTGGCTTAGAAGGAGACATGTACTTCCTGTTTCCTATTCCTGGATCAAAACATTCCCCCTAGCGTACACCTGGACAAACAACTACAACAACAAATAAATCGACCTTGAAAATACATCAAAGTGAGAAAAATCCTGTTTTTCATTCACAGCAGTGACAAAAACCATAAAAACATGCATATATTGCTGTTGACATCCAAGAAACATCCTTCAATTGTTGTTGACATCCAGGAAACATCCATCAAAGTGATAAAAATCCTGTTTTTTCATTCAAAGCAGTGAAAAGAACCATAAGAACATACATAAATTGCTGTTGACATCCAAGAAACATCTTTCAATTGTTGTTGACATCCAAGAAACATCCATTAAAGTGTGAAAAATCCTGTTTTTTCATTCACAGTAGTGACAAAAACCATAAAAACATGCATAAATTATAGCCCGTCAGCGTTAGACTAAATTGTAGATGGCAGCAGGGGTGAGGGGTAGGGCTGGTACCCCTTTCCCTACTCACGTTGGAAAAAAAATCTACTTTGTCTAGAAAAAAAATTACCTCTAGGATGTCAAGAAAATCGATGCGCGATGTATTTGGAAATTGTTTCTTAGTATAGAGTTTTATAGAGTATAGAGTATCCACATTCGGATATAGAAGAGTGCATGTCTTCTTGCTTTGCTTTTTTGGCATTTAACATCTAAAATATTAAAATGTAAAAATAAAATTTCTAGAAAAAAATACGAACTTTTGTATTTTGAAATCAGGGTTTACAGTATTATTTCTCCCAAGTTATAAAAAAACAGGGACATTTCGCTTAAGTTTTCGAAGCAATAAAATGAAGTTCTGTCAGTATCAAAATTGTTTTACTTCTAAAAAGTTTAACTTCAAAACGAGGACGTTTTACTTTGACAAAATATAGGGAAGTCGTATAATCAAAATTCAGAATAAAAAAAAAAAAAAAAAAAAAAAAAAAAAAAAAACAGAGAAATTTTTTGTTCAGGACAGCCAATATCAGCTCCAGTTCAAAGAAGATCAGGATCTGTCCATCCGCATTGGAAAGAAAGATTTTACCTTATCTAGAAAAAAAAGTTACCTCTAGGACATAAAAAAATTTATACACCACGGCAACTTTAGAAATAATCTTTAACTGAACGAAGTAGTTACTTATAGAATAAAAAGTTTCATATTCCATGCTTTTCATAGTATTACTCCAATAAAATAGAAAAGGGCACCTAATCAAAAATTCGAGAACACAGCCAAAAAATTCGGAATTTAGTATTTGAAGTCGAATTTCCATAATGATTTTCAAGAAATATTTTAGAGATACGAAATTTCTACTCTGGTTCTTGGAGAGATAATTTTATGTTCTACCTGAGTACAACATGAAATCGTTCTGAAAATGTTTATTTTCCCAGTCAGGATAGTTTTTGTCTGATACCATGTACAGCAGGAGGAAAAAAGAAAAGTTTTTTTTTCCTGGAAAACCCCTGGAAACTTTACAAACTTCACTAAGCCTATTTGCCCTGTTTTACGATTCCCAAACCCAGGAAAAATTTCGAGTTTGTATCTCTTAGCACCCTGGAGCTATGGACCACTGATCACGAAAAAAAATGAGAGAAAAGAAGCATAGCAAGAGCTTGAAAAATAGGAGAAAAGGTTCAAGCCAAGTAAGATATCTTTAGAATGCTATGGAGAATCTAGGCTATGTAAGTACGGTAAAGAATTAGGGCTCGAAGGAGGGTTGGTGGCCAAACAAGTATGGGTCATTTTAGAGGACCATGACAGGCAGACAGGGTAGTGGGAGATATCAACGTTCCCGTCATTAAGGAAGCTTCGGGATAGGAGCTCTATTTTAGGGCAAGGCTTAATTGGAGAATTTAAAATGGAAAATATCAGCCACAGGAATTTCTTACCTCTTGGTGATAAGAGAAATTGTTTGGGAAGTCTGAGGTCGAACATAGGTTCTCTATTTTAACCAGTTTGTGGAAATGGAGACGATGATTTAGCTCATGTGTTGTGTTTTTGTAACGAAATAAAAGCACTGAGCCAGGAGTTAGTCTGGGGTGGTATAAAAGAGAAGAATCAATGGAATGTAAATTCAGCGATAGAAGTTTAATGGGTATTAAGAAGGTGAGAAAGTTGGTGGAAACAGGTATGGCATATAGAATTCATTGCCTTTACTTCATATATTTATTAGTTGGGATTAAAGGGTGAGTTTTTAATAATAATTTTTACGTTGTTGTGCACTTTTGCATTAATCATGACTCTAAAAAGCCTTTAGTGTTATTGATTAAAAAAAACTTTTCGAAAAAGGAAGTTTGTCGAAGAAAGGTAAAGAGCTCCTTTAAACAAAAAATTAGCAGAAATAAAGTTAAATAATCTTCCAAGCTAAAAACTACCCCAAATCACCATCAATAAATAAATGAAACCCAAAACAAACAGAAATCCTAGACAGCGCAATAGCACTGCCTAAGTAAAGAACGATGTTGGCACAATGTACTATTTGTTTGTTTGTTTCTTTGTTTAGACCAGGGTACTTCGTATCGCAGGAGTTGTCGTACAAACTTCGAAAAGAGCTCATTCGATTGGAAATTCAAAGGACTAGTGCCCTTTTAAACAGTTTAAAGTGATTGAAGGGCAACTAACCCCCCTCTCATGCCAACCATTTCCGCAAACACATCCAATCAAAATTTTGAGATATCCATTCTGTTCAACGTAGTTGAAAGTTCTGAAAATTAGGTCTTTGATGATAACACCATCAGAGCCCTCAGGGCAACACTTGTAAGTTATGCCCTGGGGAAAGTGATTGGAGAGCTACTAGCCCCCCTCTCACGCCCATCATTTCCCCAGACACATCTAATCAAAGTCTTGAGACAGCCATTTTGTTTGACGTTGTTGAAAGATCTGGAAACTATGTTTTTGAGGATGAAAAAACCCCCAAACACCACAGGACAAGGGTTGTACATCGTCCCCGGGGGGTATGTACGGTTCTTATAGAAAAAATTGTCGTAGAAACTACAAAAAGGGCTAATTCAATTGGAAATCGAAACGGCTAGTGCCCTTTTTAATAGTAGAAAGTAATTGGAGGGCATCTAATACCCCTCTCACGCCCACCATTTCCCCAGACACATCCAATCAAAATTTTTAGATAGCCATTTTTTCAACGTAGTTTAAAGTTCTGGAAATTATGTCTTTGAGGAAGACAACCCCCCACAGCCCTCAGGGCAAGGGTTGTAAGTTATGCCGTGGGGGCAAATAAGTTTTTTTTTATAGAAAGCATTGTTTCAGAAACTTCAAAAAGGGATAAATCAATTGGAAATTGAAAGGGCTAGTGGCCTTTTTAATAGTTGAAATTGATTGGGGGCAACTAACCCCTCCCTCACACCCACCGTTTTCCCAAACACATCCAATCAAAATCCTGGGATAGCCATTTTATTCACATAGTGTAAAGTTCTGGAAATTAGGTCTTTAAGGATGCCAACCTCTCCCCCCACATCCCTCAGGGCAAGGGTTATAAGTTATGCCCTGGGGTTATATAAGGTTATTATAGAAAATGTTGTCTTAGAAACTTCAAAAAGGGCTCATTCGATTGGAAATTGAAAGGGATATTGCCGTTTGTAATATTCAAAAGGGATTGGAGGGCAACTTACCCCCTCTCACGCCCACCATTTAACCAAACAAATCTAATAAAAATTATGAGATAGCCATTTTTTCCAAGTAGTTGAAAGTTCTGGAAATTATCTCCTTGAAGATGACAACCCACCACAGCCCTCAGAGCAAGGGTTGCAAGTTATGCCCTGGGGCATATAAGGTTTTTATAGAAAGCAGAAACTTCAAAAAGGGATCTTTCGATTGGAAATTTAAATGGCTAGTGCCCTTTTTAATAGTCGAAAGTGATTGGAAGGCAACTAACATCCCTTCCAAGCTCACCATTTCCCCAAACACATCCAATCAAAATTATGAGATAGCCATTTTTTCAAGTAGTTGAAAGTTTTGGAAATTATCTCCTTGAGGATGACAACCCCCCCACAGCCCTCAGGGCAAGGGTTGTAAGTTTTGCAGTTATGCCCTGGGGGCGTATAAGGTAGCCCTCAGAGTAAGGGTTGTAAGTTATGCCCTGGGGTTATATAAGGTTCTTATAGAAAGTGTTGTCGTAGAAACATCAAAAAGGGCTCATTCGACTGGAAATTGAAAGGTCTATTGCCGTTTGTAATAGTCGGAGGGGATTGGGGTGCAACATACCCCCTCTCACACCCACCGCTTAACCAAACAAATCTAATAAAAATTATGAGATAGCCATTTTTCTTCAAGTAGTTGAAAGTTCTGGAAATTATCTCCTTAAAGATGACAACCCCCCACAGCCCTCAGACCAAGGGTTGTAAGTTATACCCTGGGGTTATATAAGGTTCTTATAGAAAGTTTTGTTGTAGAAACTTCAAAAAGGGCTCATTCGATTGGAAATTGAAAGGGCTATTGCCGTTTTTAATCGTCAAAAGGGATTGGAGGGTAACTTACCCCCTCTCACGTCCACCATTTAACCAAACAAATTTAATAAAAATTATGAGATAGCCATTTTTTCCAAGTAGTTGAAAGTTCTGGAAATTATCCCCTTGAAGATGACAACCCACCACAGCCCTCAGAGCAAGGGTTGTAAGTTATGCCCTGGGGAATATAAGGTTTTTATAGAAAGCAGAAACTTCAAAAAGGGCTCTTTCGATTGGAAATTTAAATGGCTAGTGCCCTTTTTAATAGTCGAAAGGGATTGGAGGGTAACTAACATCCCTTCCAAGCCCACCATTTCCCCAAACACATCCAATCAAAATTTTGAGATAGCCAATTTTTTCAAGTAGTTGAAAGCTCTGGAAATTATCTCCTCGAGGATGAAAACCCCCACAGCCCTCAGGGCAAGGGTTGTAAGTTTTGCAGTTATACCCTGGGGGCGTATAAGGTATTTTATAAAAAGCGTTGATGTAGAAACTTCAAAAACAGCTCATTAGGTTGGAAATTGAAAGGGCAAGTGCCCTTTTTAATAGCTGAAAGCGATTGGAGGGCAACTAACCCCCCTCTCACGCCCACCATTTCCCCAAACACATCCAATCAAAATCCTGAGATAGCCATTTTGTTGAACGTATTTTACAGCCCTGGAAATTAGGTCTATTAGGATAACAACCCCCCCCCCCATATCCCTCAGGGCAAGGGTTGTAAGTTATGCCCTGGGGCATATAAGGTTCTTATAGATAGTGATGTCGTGGAAACTTCAGAAAGGGCTCATTCGATTGGAAATTAGAAGGGCTATTGCCGTTTGTAATAGTCGGAAGGGATTGGAGGGCAACTTACCCCCTCTCACACCCACCATTTAACCAAATAAATCTAAAAAAACTATGAGATAGCCATTTTTTTTCAAGTAGTTGAAAGTTCTGGAAATTATCTCCTTAAAGATGACAACCCCCCACAGCCCTCAGACCAAGGGTTGTAAGTTATGCCCTGGGGTTGTATAAGGCTCTTATAGAAAGTGTTGTCGTAGAAACTTCAAAAAGGGCTTATTCGATTGGAAATTGAAAGGGTTATTGCCGTTTGTAATAGTCAAAAGGGATTGGAGATTAACTTACCCCCTCTCACGCCCACCATTTAACAAAACAAATCTAATAAAAATTATGAGATAGCCATTTTTTCCAAGTAGTTGAAAGTTCTGGAAATTATCTCCTTGAAGATGACAACCCACCACAGCCCTCAGAGCAAGGGTTGCAAGTTATGCCCTGGGGCATATAAGGTTTTTATAGAAAGCAGAAACTTCAAAAAGGGATCTTTCGATTGGAAATTTAAATGGCTAGTGCCCTTTTTAATAGTCGAAAGTGATTGGAAGGCAACTAACATCCCTTCCAAGCTCACCATTTCCCCAAACACATCCAATCAAAATTATGAGATAGCCATTTTTTCAAGTAGTTGAAAGTTTTGGAAATTATCTCCTAGCCATGGAAACTAGGTCTGTTAGGATGACAGCCCCCCCCCCATATCCCTCAGGGCAAGGGTTGTAAGTTATGCCCTGGGGCATATAAGGCTCATATAGATAGTGATGTCGTGGAAACTTCAGAAAGGGCTCATTCGATTGGAAATTAGAAGGGCTTGTGGCCTTTTTAATAGTCAAAAGTGATTGGAGTATAACTACCATCCCTTTCACACCCACCATTTCCCCACACACATCGAATTAAAATTTTGAGATAGCCATTTTGTTCAATGTAGTTTAAAGGTCCTTCCGCAGCCCCCTGGGCAAAGGTTGTAAGTTATGTCCTGAGGGCATATAGGGCTCTTATAGAAAGTGTTGTCGTAGAAACTTCAAAAAGTGATCATTCAAATGGGAATTGAGAGGACTAGTGCCCTTATTAATAGTCAAGAGTGATAGGAGGGTGATTGCAACCCCCCCCTCGCTACTCATTTCTCCAAACACTTCTGATCAACATTTTGATAGAGCTTTTTTTTTATTAGTTGAAGGGTCTGGAAATTATGTCTTTGAGTATGACCCCCCCCCCCTCAGCCCTCAGGGCTAAGGTGGAAAGTTATGCCATGGGGGCCTATTAGGCTTTTTATAGAAAGTGTTGTCGTAAAAACTCTAAAAAGGGCTCATTCGATTGGAAAATGAGAGGGATATTGTCCATTTTAACAGTTGAAAGTAATCGGAGGGAGAATCACCCCCCACATCCATCATTGCCCAAAACATTTCCTATCAACTTTTTTATATTGTCATTTTGTTCCACGTAGCTGAAAAGTCTGGAAGTTATGTCTTTGAAGATGACAACCCTCTTTCTATATACCTCAGAATAAGGATCGTGTTTTTCCTTTGGGTGCATATAACGATTTTAGAGGACGTTGTGTCGTAGAAGCTTCAAAAAGGGCTCATTCGATTGGAAATTGAGAGGACTAGTGCCTTTTGCCTCAAAGGTGATCGGAGAGCTAATGCCCCCCCCCCCCACGCCCATCATTTCCCCAAACACTTGCAATCAAAATTTTGAGATAGCCATTTTGTTCAATGTATTTGAAAAGTCTGGAAATTATGTCTTTGAGTATAACAAATCCCCCCAGTCCTTAGGGCAAGGGTTGTAAGTTATGCCCTGGGGGCATATAAGGTTTTTATAAAAACCATGGTCATATAAACTTCTGAGGGGGGCTCACGAAGAGCACGCTCTAGTGCTCTTTTTAAGAGTCAAAGTGATTGGAGGGCAGCTACCTCCCCCTTCACACACACACACACACACACACGTCGTATTGTTCCGAAATGCATCTAATGGAAATTTTGAAATAGCCATTCTATTCAAAATAGTCTAAATAGCATATAACAAGGCTTTTGGGATTTAAACAAACACCAGAGATTAGGGTCAAGAGTTGTAAGTTGTATCCAAGGGGTGTTTAAGGTTTCTAAGGAAGGGATGGTTGTTTAACTTTAGAATAGGCTCGGTCCTTTTCCCTGAAAAAGAATATGTCAATATAAACGAACATAAACTAACTAAAAAAAAATTTCCACAAAATATGTTTTTTACTTTCTACCAAGCACACAACTCTCAATAAAAAAGCCAGAATATAATTTTACTTCACCGAAAAAATTCTTTTAAATGTTTTCATTGTTATAACTTTAAGAAATCAAAAATAACTAAGATTTTAAGGAATAAGCAAATAAGCAAATGTATATTAAACTGACAATGCGCATTTTTTTCAGGAAATTCATTTAATTTTTTTCCAGTAAAGTACAAATTACATTCTGGCTTTTAGAAAGTATGGGGGGTTTAGAACCCTATTCATATTAATGTCTGCTCATTTTGAGTTTGACTCTGTTATTTATTTTAATTTCTGTTAGTTTTAGGTTTCATTTATTTATGGATACTGATTTGTGGTAGTTGTATGCTTCGTAGATTATTTGATTCTATTTTTGTTCATTTTTGGTTTAAGGAGTCCTTTACTTTTTTTGGGGAAATTTATTTTGTCGAGAAAGATTTTTTTTAATTAATTACAATAAATAACCAAGTCAATCTCAAGACGAGCAAAAATTAACATGAGTAGGGCTGACAACCCCCATGCCTTGTTAGGACCAGAACATAACTTACACTTTACTGAAAACAAAATACATTTTGAATGTTTTCGCTTTTTTACCTTTAACAAATAAAAAAAAATATTAAAATTTTAAACAATAAATATCTGTATATTCATATTAAACTGACAATCCACGGTCTTTTTGTTTTCAGTAAAGTGCACATTATGGTCTGGTTCTGAGAAGGCAGGGGGGAGTGGCCCTTTCAAATAGGCTGATCAAAACGGCTTTCTCAATTTTTTGATTGGATATTTTTAGGGAGATGATATGCGGGGGGGATGGTTTGACAAATCACTTTTGAATATTAAAAAGGGCACTAGAACTTCAATTTCCAATCGAATGAGCCCCTTTCAAAGTTTCCATCACAACTCCTTCTATACTAAGTGCCCCGGTGTAAAAAAAAAGAAAAAAATGTGCTCACATCGCTCTTTATTTAGGCAGCGCTATTCCATTGCCTGTGATAAGTGTCATATGATTTCATAGCTGATGCAAGCTCCAAGGTAACAAATTTGGTAAATTTTCAGAGCTGCAGAAATCCCAAGCCTTAAACTATAGGCTAAGCTTAGCTAAAACAAAATCGGATGGGTTGGCAATATTTTTGTGGAAAAAATAGGTTTCCGTGACGAAAACACAACAGATTACTTAGTGATTATGGACACTTAGGGATTAGTTAAAAACTATCAAATATGCATATACAAAGCCCGGAGCAAACCTTCTCTGTTCATTTACTCTCTAAACATATCAAATAGTTTGTGATAACAAACTGTAAGTAAGGAGCGACATGGCTGAATAGTAACAGAAACGCTAAAAAACAAAGCTTTGACAACAGTTGATACATCAAAAGAACCGAATTTTTATGCTGATCCAAATATGTAAAGTTGGTTAAGTTTAATTTTACGCATCAAAAGTTATGAGCCTGAGAAAATTTGCTAGATTTTTGAAAAAACGGAGAGGCACCCCCAAAACATCAGGCGATCTTAATGACAATCATACCGTCAGATTTAGTGTATCAGAAAGCCCTATTGAAGAGGTCTCAAGTTCATGTCTAAGAAATGTGGAATTTTGCATTTTTGGCGTTCACGGATCACAGATCCGTGACCACGCATCTGATTACAGAGGCGTGTTTATTTGTTTGTTTACTTGTTTGTTGTTTTTTCCCAAATGGCGATCGTGTTGAACTAGTGATCCTAGAACATCGAAAGAGGGTTTATTGAATCGGAAATCAGAAATTTTAGTGACCTGTATAAGTGACCAAAAAGATTGGAGGGCGACTAGCCCCCTTCCCATGCTCCTTTTTCCCAAAAATTGTCCCATCAAAATATTGACATAGCCATTTTTAGCATAGTTGAAAGGTCCAGTAACTACGCCTTTGGGGATAACTTGACCCTCCACAGTCCATAGGGAAAGGGAAAGTTTACGTATAGTATTTGTTATTGGGAAGTATACAAATGTTTTTTGGGGGTGGGAGGGAATTTTCTGCTTGAAGGGATTTTCCACGGTGAGAATCTTTCCGTGGGGAGGGAAGTTTCCCAGGGATGAGCTCACTAGAGGAAATTTTACACGGGGAGAATTTGCCTGAGTTCCTCTACTAAATTATTTTTATTTGTCTTGTTTCGTTTTTGTCGACTAAATTCTATGGGGGGGGGGGGATTACCAGGAAATATTTTCCACGGAGGTTGGATTTCTGAAATGACTTAAAAAACGATTAGAAATTAAAGTCTTTTTTACGCGGATTCCTCCGCAAGAAATATTTCTGGGGGATTTTCAGCGAGGATGGGATTGTCCTGGCAGAAGTTTTCTGGGAGATCGGTGTCTTTTACGTGGGATGAATTTTACCTTGAGGAATTTTTTATGTGGGAGAAAGATTTTTCCATGGAAGGGAGCTGGATTCCCCGTTATTATTTGAAAAATGATCAAAATTAAGCCAAAAAAAAAAAAAAACACGAACAGAAATTAATATGTAGATTAGTAGGGTTGCACCCTCCTCAATACATTACTCTGTGCGCTAAAGTCCGACTTTTTATTGCAATTCCTTAAGAACGACTTTGGAAACACAAGGGCCGAATAATTAGAATAAGAAGCTTTTTTTAATTTTTAAAATACTTTTGCATGAAGATCGAGTTACTGAAAGGGGGAGCACCCCTCTCATATATGAAATAAGTTCTGTTCGTTTTAAGTTTTAATGCTGCTCCTTACTTTCAGTAGGAAAAACTTTTTTTTTATTTAATGAAGCTGTAGGTGGTTTGAATGTAATGGAATTGATCCTCAGTGACAGAAAATATTTAACAGGAGACCACAGTTTATATAATTAGCAGTATGATCTTTCCCTATCTCACCCATTATAAAAACCCGAATCGAGGTGCGAGTGTTCCAGAGAACCTATAAACAAAAACGGCATCAGACCTTTTCACGGATAGACAAAAGAATATTGACCTACGGAACAAGTACTGACAAAACCACTTGACCGGCTCAACGAATAAGTGGACAATAAGTGTACAAATAAGTGGGGGGAGCTTTTTGTTCGCACCGAGAATGAAGAGCCAGAAATCATCTGCGGTAAACTTACTGGATAATTATATAAACTGTGCAGGAGACATAGGAGCTACAAAATAAGTTAATAATTAAACAAATTAATAGGCTAATTAATTCTATATATTAGTTTAATTTATTTAAAACTTAAGTGTAATTCTATTTAATTGATGAATTAGTTAAAGGCATCTTTTGCTCCCTGTAAGAAAGTCCTGTGCAATACGACTCTGTACATAAGATTTCTGTGTTTTTTTTCTTATATGTTGATTGAAGAAAGTTTTTTTTTACTGCTTATGCAATAAGCTTGTGCAGTGAGTCTCCTTTATTCTTTGTTTTATTTCAATTGAGTTCCGTGTTTTCGTTATTTCGACTGTACGTCACGGTGTGGTTTTTAATTTCTATGGGTAAAAAAAGAGAATCATATGAAATTGATATTATATATTTACTAGGGAATATTAAAGACGCATCAAGTGAGCCTGATGGAATGATTATGGTTCATGATATGCTACATTAGAGCTCCAGAAAAGCGTTTTCACGACGTACCACATTAGCAAGAAACGCAACAACTTGCGGTTGTCAAGGTGATATACTCGTACTAATCAATTAGGCAAGATGTTCACATGGACAATAATTAAGAATTGCAAGATAAAAGCCTTCACTTTACAATAAATTGAGTATGACTTCTTCAGTATAAGCCAAATTGAAATGACGTAGGAATTTTTTTTATGGTAAATTCGACTTTATTGTTTATTCTTACAAGTAAAAAACTAGATATTATAAATTTTTCATTATTTTGTTGAAGATTCTACACCCTATCATATAAAATGTAAACGTTAAGAATCCCAGAAGCAAAAATGCAGACCTTTGTATCTATAATAAATGGAGGAAATCATTCGAACATGGGGCAACGAGGCTAATTTTAGAAGTGTTTCTTTTAGGCACAATTTTATTTATAAAGGGACTTGTTTCAGGGCAACATCCATGGGCGTAGGGATCGGGGGGGGGCAGCTGCCCCCCTAGACCTTCCATTTTACATTAGATATGGCTAAGAAAGCAAATGGTTGGAAAAGCAGTTGATAAAAGGCCCTCCATCACATTATCGACTGCCCCCCCTAGACAATATGCTGGCTACGCCCATGTCAACATCCAGAATTATTGTTAGGGAACGGGGTGAATACCAGTACTATTTTTGTTAGAGAACGGGGTGAATTCATATGTAGAAGGGGTATCAAAATACTGTTAGTGTTGAAGAAGGGGTAAGGGTTTTTATCTGTATTTTTAAGACCAATCTACTAGTCGGGGAAACATTCTTTAGTTTTTAGGAGAAAAGATCTTTTTACCTGAAATTTTACGACCATTCATATTTTGAAATTCTCCCCTGTTTGACCGACTCCAAACATAGTTTTATTTTTCGTTGGATTTCTTCTGTGTACCAAAATTTTGTCTTGAAAATTAGTTTAAGAAAAGAAGCCATAAGAGCCATAATCCAGAAGCCATAATTTTTTTCAAAGAGGCCATGCTCAACCCTATTGGAACCCAAGAGAAGCAGAAATAAAGTCAAATAATCATTCAAACGTAAAATGAACAGAAATTACTATCAATGAACAGCTGAAACCTAAAACATACAGAAATTACAATGAATAATCAATCATATGAGGCAGGTATTACCGTAAGAGCATTACCGAGAGCATTGTCATAAGAGTATTACCGTATATACATGAATCCTAAAATGAAATTAACTTTAAATCAACAATCAAGTTGAAACTTGAAATGAACAGAAATGACCAAAGTTATTAGCAGGGCTACCATCCTCTAAACCTTCTAAAGATCAGAGCGTTATTTGTGCTTTACTGAAAAGGATTGGTATTTCGAGCAGTGCGGTTTCTATTTTCCATAGCATAAATATCACCCAGCAACAACAAAAACAAAACAAATAACAATAACACAGGAACAAAGTAGTGACAAAATTTTGATAAATGAATTTATTACAAGGGTTTACAAATTAGAGTGGTGGCCCCTCCTTCTCAAACACTCTAAACGGTGGAAATACAGTTTGCATTTAATCGAAAACGACATGCATTTGGACGGGAAGGTGCCAGGACATTGACACGCAAGAACCACTACCGTCAGGACATCGAAAAAATTCGTCATAGCATCGACAATAAATCCGTTAGAACATCAACACGTCAGGACATCCACAGTCATAACATCGACAGTCACAATCGCTACCCGTCAGAAAATCAACGGTCATAACATCGACACGTCGGTTCATCAACAGTCACAATCGCTACCCGCCAGAACGTCAACGGTCATAACATTGACACGGCAGTTCATCGACAGTCACAATCGCTAACCGTCAGAACGTCGACTGTCATAACATTGACACGTCATAACATAATTTTTTTTTTCATAATGAAAATCCGTCAGAATTACTCCCTATAACATCGACACGTCATAACATCTAAAACAAAATTCATAAAGAAAATCTTTCAGAACCACTAACCGTCAGAACTTCGACAGTCATAACATTGACACGCCATAACATAAAAAATTTAAAAACTTGGGTTTTTGGGGGTTTAGGGGGAAAAGGTACCTAGGTTGGTTAGGCTACGTATCTAATATATGCTATGCTTTACCCCCCCCCCTCCCCACCCCTTGATGTGCAAATATATAGCAGAAAATTGTTTTTAAACTATTATATATTTATTACTATTATATAAACTTATCAATTTTTTTCATAACGAAAATCCGTCACAACCACTAACCTTCAGAACGTCGATAGTTATAACATCGACACGTCATAACATCTAAAAAACTTTCATAACGACAATCCGTCAGAACCACTAACTGTCAAAACGTCGACAGTCATAACATCGGCACGTCATCACATCTAAATTTTTTTTAGATGTCATGACGTGTCGATGTTATGACTGTCGACGTTCTGACGGGTAGCGATTGTGACTGTCGATGAACTGACGTATAGATGTTATGATTGTCGAAGTTCTGACGGATAGTGATTGTGACTGTCGATGAACTTACGGGTAGCTGTCATGACTGTCGATGTTCTGACTGGTAGCGATTTTGACTGTCGATGTCCTGACGTGTCGATGTTAAGACTGTCAATGTCCTGACGCGTCAATGTTCTGATTTATTTTCCTTGTCGACGAAATGACGTTTAGTGCTTGTGACGGTTTTTCGAAGTGGTAGCATCCCCATTTGGACCAACGTGGTCTTTGTTGGTCAAAACATCGGGAAGGCGCCAGGACATCGACACGTCAGGACCACTACCGTCAGGACATCGACAAAACCTGTCATAACATCGACAAAAAAATCCGTCAGAACGTCGACAGTCATAACATCGGCACGTCAGTTCATCGACAGTCACAATTGCTACCCGTCAGAACATCAACGGTCATAAAATCGACACGTCAGTTCATCGACAGTCGCAATCGCTACCCACCAGAACGTCAACGGTCATAAAATCGACACGTCAGCTCATCGACAGTCACATTCGCTACCCGCCAGAACTTCAACGGTCATAACATCGACAAGTCAGTTCATCAACAGTCACAATGGCTACCCGTTAGAGCGTCGACTGTCATAACATCGACACGTCATAACATCAAATTTTTTTTCATAATGAAAATCCGTCAGAATTACTCCCTATAACATCGACACGTCATAACATCAAAAATTTTAAAACTTGAGTTTTTTGGGGTTTAGGGGGGAAAAGGTACCTAGGTTAGTTTAGACTACGTATCTAATATATGCTATGCTTTACCCTCCCCCCCACCCCCAGATGTGCAAATATATAGCAGAAAATTGTTTCTAAACTATTATATATTTATTACTATTATATAAACTTATAAATTTTTTTTCATAGCGAAAATCCGTCTGAACCACTAACCTTCAGAACGTCAACAGTCATAACATCGACACGTCATAACATCTAAAAAATGTTTAATAACGAAAATACGTCAGAACCGCTAACTGTTAAAACATCGACAGTCATAACATCGACACGTCATCACATCTAAATTTTTTTTAGATGTTATGACGTGTCGATGTTATGACTGTCAATCGTTCTGACGGGTAGCGATTGTGACTGTCGATGAACTGAAGTGTCGATGTTATGACTGTTGAAGTTCTGACGGGTAGTGATTGTGACTGTCGATGAACTGACGGGTCGCTGTTATGACTGTCGATGTTCTGACTGGTAGCGATTTTGACTGTCGATGTCCTAACGTATCGATGTTAAGACTGTCAATTTCCTGACGTGCCGATGTTCTGACAGATGTTCCTTGTCCACGAAATGACGTTTAGGGCTTGTGAAGTTTGTTCGAAGTGGTAGCATCCCCATTTGGACCAACGTGGTCTTTATTGGTCAAAACATTTCGCTAACTGTCAAAACGTCGACAGTCATAACATCGACACGTCATCACATCTAAAAAAATTTTAAATGTTATGACGTGTCGATGTTATGATTGTTGACGTTCTGACGAGTAGCGATTGTGACTGTCGATTAAGTGACGTGTCGATGTTATGACTGTCGAAGTTCTGACGGGTAGTGATTGTGACTGTCGATGAAGTGACGGGTCGCTGTTAAGACTGTTAATGTCCTGACGTGTCGATGTTCTGACGGATTTTCCTTGTCGACGAAATGACGTTTAGTGCTTGTGACGGTTGTTCGAAGTGGTAGCATCCCCATTTGGAACAACGAGGTCTTTATTGGTCAAAACATAAGGAAGGCGCCAGGATATCGACACGTCAGGACCACTACCTTCAGGACATCGACAAAATCCGTCATAACATGGACAAAAAATCCGTCAGAATATCGACAGTCATAACAGCGGCACGTCAGTTCATCGACAGTCACAATTGCTACCTGTCAGAACGTCAACACTCATAACATCGACACATCAGTTCGTCGATAGTCATGATCGCTACCCGTTAGAACGTCGACAGTCATAACATCGATACATCATAACATCAATTTTTGTTTTCATAACGAGAATCCGTCAGAATCACTAACCGTTAGAATGTCGACAGTAATAACATCGACAGGTCATAAAATCTAAAAATTTTTTAGATGTTATGACGTGTCGATGTTATGATTGTCAACGTTCTGACGGGTAGCGACTGTGACTGTCGATATCCTGACGTTTAGATGTTATGACTGTCGGTGTCCTGACGTTTTGATATTCTGACGGATTTTCCTTGTCGACAAAATGACGTTTAGTGCTTGTGATGGTTAGATGAAATGGTAGCATCCCAGAACATCGACGAAAAAAAAGAAGAAATAGAATAACCCTAGCGATCAAGAGCAGAGCCGTTCAAAGGGGGGGGGGGGGCAACCGGGGCAGCTGCTGCAGGTGCAGTGGCATAGATGGTGGTGCCACGGCTGGGGGCTGCCTACTTCGAACAAAGTTTTCTCTTTCACTCGGAAGATTTTTATTATATTTGAGCCGGAAGGGGGCGCTGTAATTAATTTTTCCCCGGACATCAACAAAAATAGGAACAACTTTAATCAAGAGAACTGAATAGACCTGAATTCAGTTCTCTTGAATTAATCAAGAGAACTGAATAGAGACTGAATATGCAAGTAGACTGATATCAAATATATAATAATGTTAACTTCTGGAAGTCTCATAAATTTATAAAACACATTTAGTTTTCACTAAAGGGAAGATGCCACCCTGACTTTCAATGGTTTAAGGGTGGTAACCCTACTCCTGTTTCTGGTAATTGCTGCTTGTTTTAAGTTGGACTAGAATATTTATTTCAATTTGTATTTATTTTAGGATCCATTTATTAATCTATAGTTATCTTTATGTTTGATGTGATTATCCAATTTAAATTCTCCTTGTTTTGGGCTTTACCTGTTCATTGATATCAATTTCTGTATGATTTAAATATGAATTATTATATTATTTTATTTTTGCTCGTCCTATAATAAATTTTTGATTATATTTCACTCTTTGATCTTCTTTGAAATATTTGTTTTTTTGGAAAACTTGTTTTAAATAACTTGACCTGCTTCCACTATTGGTTAATATTAATTATACATGTCATTATTTTCAGTCTTTCTGCTTTAGAGTGAAAATGTCTGATTATAGTTTGAGTATTGCATAATATTTGACCATTCAGTCAAAATTTTAAAATTGACAATATTTTTGCGCAATAAATTCTCAGCACTAGTTTAATCATAGAATTTTCGGTTCAACTGGAACGGGATTTAAACAGGTTTTGTTTCATGTAAATAAAAGATAGACTTTGCAACTCAATCAAACGAGATTTGTTTCCTTTTTTCATCTTTTTTATTTGAGTTTTAGTTGGTTCCCAAATTTTGATTAGGGCCTGATTTTTGAGGTAAATCAAGTTAAAAAAAACTTTCAAGCTAAACATTGATATAATTATTTTTCGTTGTCTTCATTAAAGTCCCCCCTACCCTAGTCTACTAATCCAGAAATTGTTTTGAAGTTCCTTTGCCCCACCCTATGTGCCCTGTTAGTCTTGAGTAGAAAGGCCTTATTGACTCTGACGAGTAGACCATATATGGGCATAGAGTCCCTAGGGAGATGGTTTTTGTCAGTGAGAATGATAAAACAGGATTTTTCTGACTTGAAAAAACATGATTTTTCTCAATTTGATGGATGTTTCTTGGATGGTTATGTGTGTTGGTCAATTTATTTGTTGTTTTTCATGGGTGTCAACATCAATTTATGTCTGTTTTATGGTTTTTGTCAGTGAGAATGAAAAAACATGATTTTTCTCACTTTGATGGATGTTTCTTGGACGGTTATGAGTGTTGGTCAATTTATTTATTGTTTTTCTTGGATGTCAACAGTAATTTATGTCTGTTTTATGGCCTTTGTCAGTGAGAATGAAAAAACTGGATTTTTCTCACTTTGATGGATTTCCAAGGAGAATTGTCTCCGGGCGAAGTTTATTAATGTCTTTGGAGGTCGTCCAGGAGAATTGTTTCCGGGTGAAGTTTATTAATGTCTTTGGAGTTCGACCAGGAGAATTGTTTCCGGGCGAAGTTTATTAATGTCTGACAGGTGATGTAAAGGTTGATTGATTTGTCACGAAAGGGGAATTATCTCCGGGCGAATGTTTTGATCTTATAGATGAAGAGATTAACGCGGAAAAGGGTTTCCTAGAAATTTCAAATGTGACAGCGCAGGGATGTCAAAAAACAAAAGGAACTCGCAGAAATTACGATTAGGGATTATTTGGGCGAAACCATTTTAGACATTTGAGGGACTTATTTCGGTGAAACAGTTAGAGACATTTTAAAAGATGATTTTAGAATATGTTTTAGAAGAGGATTTGAGGGTGAAACTCTGTGGTCGTTATAATGCACAAGTTGTATTTGAACAGTGTCGTGAGGTCCCCTACCACAACCCGAAAGGGCCCCAATCCCCATACCCCAACCCCGAAGGAAGCCGCCGGTCCCCAAAGGTCCCTCAGGCTCCCAAAGGACAAAGGACGTGTGTGTGTGTGTGTGTGTGTGTGTGTGTGTGTGTGTGTGTGTGTGTGTGTGTGTGTGTGTGTGTGTGTGTGTGTGTGTGTGTGTGTGTGTGTGTGTGTGTGTGTGTGTGTGTGTGTGTGTGTGTGTGTGTGTGTGTGTGTGTGTGTGTGTGTGTGTGTGTGTGTGTGTGTGTGTGTGTGTGTGTGTGTGTGTGTGTGTGTGTGTGTGTGTGTGTGTGTGTGTGTGTGTGTGTGTGTGTGTGTGTGTGTGTGTGTGTGTGTGTGTGTGTGTGTGTGTGTGTTTGTGTGTTTGTGTGTGTTTGTTTTTTTGTTTGTGTTTTTTTGTGTTTGTGTTTTTTTTTGTGTGTGTGTGTGTTTGTTTGTGTGTGTGTGTAAGTTTGGTTGTGTGTGTAAGTTTTTTTGTGTGTTAGTTTTTTTGTGTGTTTAAGTTTTTTTGTGTGTGTTTAAGTTTTTGTGTGCGTGTTAGTTTTTGTGTGTGTGTGTGTGTGTAAGTTTTTGTGTATCTATGTAGGTTTTTGTTTGTGTGTGTAAGTTTTTGTGTGTGTGTGTGTAAGTTTTTGTGTGTGTGTAAGTTTTTGTGTGCGTGTGTGTAAGTTTTTGTGCGTGTGTGTGTGTGTAAGTTTTTGTGAGTGTGCTTATGTTTTTGTGTGTGTGTGTGTGTAATTTTTCTTTTGTGTGTGTGTGTGTGTGTAAGTATGTGTGTGTGTGTGTGTAAGTTTTTTTTGTGTGCAAGTTTTTGTGTGCGTGTATTTTTTTTTGTGTGTGTCAGTTCTTATGTGTGTGTGTCAGTTTTAGTGTGTGTGTGTAAGTTTGTGTGTGTGTGTAAGTTTATTTGTGTGTGTATGATTGTGTGTGTGTGTGTGTAAGTTTTAGTGTGCATGTAAGTTTTTTGTGTGTTTGCTTAAGTTTTTGTGTGTGTGTATGTTTTTGTGTGTGTGTTAGTTTTTGTGTGTGTGTGTGTATAAGTTTTTTTTTTGTGTTTTTAAGTTTTTGTGTGTGTGTGTGTAAGTTTTTTTGTTTGTCTATGTATTTTTGTGTGTGTGTAATTTATTGTGTGTGTGTGTGTGTGTGTTTGTGTGTGTAATTTTTTGTGTGTGTGTAAGTTTTTATGTGTGTGTGTGTGTGTGTGTGTGTGTGTAATTTTTTTTGTGTGTTTTAGTTTGTGTGTGTGTGTGTGTGTGTAATTTTTTGTGTGTGTGTAAGTTTTTGTGTGTGTGTAAGTTTTTGTGTGTGTGTTTAATTTTTTGTGTGCGTTTTAGTTTGTGTGTGTGTGTGTGTGTAAGTTTGTGTGTGTGTATGTAGGTGTTTGTTTGTGTGTGTTAGTTTTTTTGTGTGTGTGTGTGTGTGTGTGTGTAAGTTTTTGTGTGTGTGTGTAAGTTTTTTTTTGTGTGTTATTTTTTGTGTGCGTGTGTGTATTTTTTTGTGAGTGTGTGTGTGTGTAATTTTTTGTGTGTGTGCTTATGTTTTTGTGTGTGTGTGTGTGTTAGTGTTCTTTTGTGTGTGTGTATGTGTAAGTTTTTGTGTGTGTGTGTATGTAAGTTTTTTGTGTGTGTAAGTTTTTGTGTTCGTGTATGTTTTTTGTTTGTGTAAGTTCTTATGTGTGTGTGTAAGTTTTAGTGTGTGTGTGTGTGTGTGTGTGTGTGTGTAAGTTTGTGTGTGCGTGTTAGATTGTGTGTGTGTGTGTGTAAGTTTTAGTGTGCATGTAAGTTTTTTGTGTGTTTTCTTTAGTTTTTGTGTGTGTGTTTTTTTTTGTGTGTGTGTTTGTTTTTGTGTGTGTGTCTGTGTTATTTTTTTTTGTGTGTGTGTATGTTTTTGTGTGTGTGTGTGTAAGTTTTTGTGTGTGTGTCATTGTGTGTGTGTGTGTTTTAGTTTTTGTGTTTGTGTGTGTGTGTTTGTGTGTGTGTGAGTTTTTGTATGTGTGTAAGTTTTTAGTGTGTGTGTGTGTGTGTGTGTGTGTCAGTTTTTGTGTGTGTTTAAGTTTGTGTGTGTGTGTGTGTGTGTAAGTTTTTGTGTGTGTGTAAGTTTTTGTGTGTGTGTAAGTTTTTATGTGTGTGTGTGTGTGTATGTTTTTTTGTGTGTTTAAGTTTTTTTTTGTGTGTGTGTGTGTGTGTAAGTTTTTTTGTGTGTGTAAGTTTTTGTGTGTGCCCATTTTGAAGTTGGAAAATATTTATATTATTTGGAAAAATAGAAATGATCAATAACTAATTTCTTTTTCATTGAGAAAATTCAGAATAGAACTTGAAATTTTTTTCACATCGTTGAGAAAATTAAACATTGAACTGAAACTTTTTATCTTCTGGGAAAATATTCACAAGTATGCAATAGCTTTTTCTATCTACTACGGAAAAATTTAGAATAGAACTTTAAATTTCTTTATGTCTTTGGTGAACTTAAAACTGAGGACGAAGATTTTTATTTTCTCTGGAGAAATTACAATTGGAGTGTGTTCTTTGGTAAAATTCAGAAGAGAACTTGAACTTTTTTATCTTCCATGAAAAATTAGGAACAGTATTTAAAATTTTTTCATCACTTGAACTTTTCTTCACTTCATTGAGAAAATTTAAAATTGAAATAGAACTGCTTATCTTCCGAGAAAATATTCACAACTATGATATAGCTTTTTCTATCTACTAAGAAAAAATTTAGAATTTGTAAAATTGGTTTAAGAAGGATATTAAGAAAGGAACTTGTTCTGAAAAGATATAATAAAGCCTTTTGAAAAGTATTGCTTGATCTTGGGGTGTGCAAAAAGTCGTAAAGTAAAGTTGTGGTGAAGAAGATAACTACTTCAACTTGTAAAAAGGGTTTAAGAAGGACATTAAGAAAAAAACTTCTTCTGAAAAGATATAATAAAGTCTTTTGGAAAGTATTGCTTGATGTTTGGGTGTGCAAAAAAGTCGTAAAGTAAAGTTGTGGGGAAAAAGATAAGTACTTCAACTTGTAAAATGGGTTTAGGAAGAAAATTACGTGAAGAACTTGTTCTGAAAAGATATAATAAAGCCTTTTGAAAAGTATTGCTTGATGTTGGGGTATTCGAAAAGCCTTATAGTAAAGTTGTGGGGGGAAAGATGAGTAATTC